>NW_022631028.1:2544466-2683108 GCF_010015895.1 Lontra canadensis
TGTGTGTATATATATGTGTGTGTGTGTGTGTGTATATATATATATATATATATATATATATATATATATATATATATGCATGCATATTAACTAATTCAATATACATTACTGAGCCCTTACCATAAGGCAGGTGCTATGCTAGGTGAACAATGGTGAGTAAGACAGTTTCTTCCTAATAGGTTTCAGAATATAGGAAGAAAATGAGGATATAATTATATATGCAAATTACAATATAATGTAAAATAGAATATGCTATGAAAAAAGCAAATAATTGGACATATAAGACTGAAACTCAGAGGAAAGATCAATAATGGAGATGAAAGTTGGTGGGTCTCAACATACAGGTGTTTTCTTAAGGTTATAATGAACAAACTACTGAGCTAGGGTGACAGAATAAGTACAAGACACAAGGAACCAAAGAACACTATGATTTACAGTATGGTTCAGAGGTGGAAAAGCCAGCAAACAGGGTTAATTTTAAAACACAGGAGAAAAATCAGGAAAGGGCCATACCACAGAAACTAAGCAGGTTCAAGAAATGGATACCAACGTTAAATGCTGTGGAAAGGTTGAGTAAATGAATACCTGAAATGGATGTTGAATTAGACAACATGGAAGTCACTAGTAACTTAAACAAGAATACTTTTATTAGTTCAATAGAAGCAGAAACCAGATCAAAGCAAGTTGAAGAATAATGGGGCTTATTTGTACCAAGTTGAACTGAACACAGAACAAATTCACTTCCTCTCAAAACTTCAACAGTTGTAAACAACAACAGGTTTGGTTTTGTCATTGTTGTTGTTGTTTTTAAAAGATGCAAGCCTACAAGGATGGAGAGAACAAGAGAAAAGACAATAGCAACACAATTTGGAAGCTTGAAAGCAGATGGATGAGTGGCAACTAGATTAGCAGACACAGGAAAGCTGAATTCTAAGCTACACTTGAGAAAATCTGAGCATGAACCAATAGACACTAGAGAGTCCTCTACAGACACAGGAATTAGCAATAGCTAGTAATTCTAGAACTAAGGACTTGAGAAGTTTACCAAAACAAAAAGGAGGGGGTCAAAGTTGTCTGAAAATCAGATGTCTAGATTCCCTCCCATTTTACTTTGTTGAATAATTATCCCTCTGCTCCCCTGTAGAAGTCTAGAGGGTTTTTTCATATAGAAAATAAAACATGAGTTCTCTGGATTAGTTGAGAATGTGATTGCTGTCAGGAAAACAAAGCAAATCAAATGACCATATGCATATTCAGGGACCCCTGGGTGGCTCAATCTGTTACGTGACTGACTCGTGACTTCGGCTCAGGTCATAATTTAATAGGACAGGAGATTGAGCCCAGTCAAGCCCTCTCTCTCTCTCTCTCTCCCTCTCTCTCTCCCTCTCTGTCTCTATCTCTTAAATAAATAAATACAACTTTAAATAACTAAATAAATAAATATCCACATGTATATTCAATGCTGAATGAAGAAATTCCCTCTCTTTCTTTTCCTGCTTGGCTCCAAGATCACAGGGATCCAGAACCTACTCCTTGAGACTCTTCCCAATGGAACCTGATCAGATCAAGGGAAAAAGGATATAAAGATACATGCATTGAAGGTTCATGCAAAAATGACCCACCTGGATGCCCTAAAGTAGAGCTCAAAGTGGACAAGCATAGCCACACATTCAGATTATCCAGTTGGTTCAGTGCCCCCAACTCTCAATCATGAGCCCATGGTCAAGATAAATGGAAGAGAGAGACCATTAAAATATATAGGAGGGAAAAAGAAGCTTGAAGGAAATGGATACTACACAGAAAGTAACTTCAAAAAATTACCATTTTTAAAATACCTTCCCTATGGTAATATATATATATATATATGTATACACATATATATATATATGTGTGTGTGTGTGTATACATATATATATATATATGTATACATATATATATATATGACCTTCATAACAAAACAAGATGCTCTTGAACACTAAACATGTGTTAACAAAAAATTGGAAATTATGTAGAAAAATCAGAAGATAGAATTAAAAAGATCTTTTAGAAAGGACAGCAAAAATATATATACAGAGGAAAAACAGAAGAGGAAAAAATAACACAACTAAGAAAAAGTCTGAGAAGTCCAACTTCCAAGAAATAAGAGTGCCATAAACAAAAGAGAGGAGTAGAAATCATCAACAAAATAACTCAAGATTTTCTGAAGGACATTAGTAATTAGATTGAGAGACTTGCTGATTAAATAAACACATCACTGGGGATAAGGAATCTATGGATTTTCAGAAAGAGAAGAAAAAATAATAATAGGTCAGAAACAAAGCATTAGAAATCAGAATGGCTTTGAACTTCTCAATGTGGCACTTGAAGCAAGGAAAATGATTTTCAACCTAGAATTCTGCACTCAGTTAAGTGGGGAGTCAAGAATGAGGGTAGGAGAGTCGCAATTAAATATGCACATCCTCAAAGAAATGTACCTTCTGTGTAACCCTTCTCCAAAAGCTAACAAAGGATAAGTTCCAACAAAAATGAGAAAAGGGGGGGCGCCTGGGTGGCTCAGTGGGTTAAAGCCTCTGCCTTCAGCTCAGGTCATGGTCCCAGGGTCCTGGGATCGAGCCCCACATGGGGCTCTCTGTTCAGCAGGGAGCCTCCATTCCTTCCTCTCTCTCTGCCTGTCTCTCTGCCTACTTGTGATCTCTGTCAAATAAATAAATAAAAATCTTAAAAAAAAATGAGAAAAGGGGGTGGAGGGATGGGATACCAGGATGATGAGTATTAAGGACGGCACATGTCGTGATGAGCATTGGATGTTATACACAACTAATGAATCACTGAACCCTACATCAAAAACTAATGATGTAATCTATGTTGGCTAATTGAACATCATAAAAATAAATAAATATTTTTTATGAGAAAATAAACTAAGAGAGACCCAATCACAGGAGAGAGACAAAGGAAAGAATCCTGGAATGACAGGGATGGGAGATCCCAGAGAAGTACCAAAGAAAGCTGTGAGTACAGATTTGTTCAGTGTGACTATGGAAACAGAAATCCTGAGGCCACCATCACCAAGATACCCACTGTGAGTTTATCCTGGGCGGGAGATACAATGCTCCAGATTCTTAACTGTACTTGGCCATCATAAGCAATGCGCTGATGACTTCCTGCTCCCCTCTGTCCTTGACCCATGGATCAGCTGGCGACATTTCAATAATTCTGCTTTGACATGCTCCTCAAAGGGAGGTCATGGTTCACTTAAAAGCAGGAGGGAAAAAAAAAAAAAAAGCAGAATATACAGAGCAGCCCAAATCTGTTGACCATATTTCTACTGATGTCAGAATCTGTGCCAATGCCCCAAAGTAGGGAGCCCTGTTTTCCTGGCTCTCTGCTAACCTTGTTCACTTACTTCTACAGAAGAGACTCTTAAATTTTCAAGAAAGTTAAAGCCAGACTATGACCCTGAAATGCTACTGAGCCTCTCTTTTCCTTAGACCTTCCTCTAATAATGACAATATTGTCCTTTGCTCAAACAGCAAAGCTTATGTTTGCTTCAGAGTTTTTCAAAACCAAACAACAGGTTAATACATATAAGTATGATAAATATAAAAGTTGGGTAAAAAGATAATCCAAAAGTCATTATAGGCTTACTTTGGGAGCAGAGAACAAAGAGAGGGGCTAGATTGAGGAAAGCCACATAAAATGCTAAGACATGAATAGTATTCTACTTCTCAAGTTGGAAAATGAGTTTATGGGTGTATCTAAAGTTACACCAGAGGGTTCATCAATCAGCCTGTTGTAAGTAAATTTTTTATTGGTGAAGTGAATGGTATCCAGATATATAATACATATATATAATTACTAAATAGAACATATACTTAATAATTATATATATATATATATTACATATAATAGTATATTTTCAATGCTACAGAGGAGCTTTCCTCCTTGCAAAGGTAGGGCCTAAGAATGTGGTGAGCCCATCGGCCTGACAATACTACTGTAGGGATGTCAATCATACATTCATACATACATGATGTATGTAAGATACCAGCGCTGTTTCTGCAGCCTGATACAAGAGGTCCGTTAAGCCTAACCATCAGGCATGGCCACAGTTGCCTCGGAGGGACTCTTACTCAAGGTGTTGGCCAGAGAACCTAAAACGACGGGGTTAGCAACAGGATTACAGAAGAGGTTTGTTTTATAAACGTTCACACATGGGGCAGAAATTGCTTTGAGCCATGTTCTCATTAATGTCATACCACGCGACAGAAAAATTTATATGTAGATGAAGAGACATCCACTTCCCACCCAGCTCTTCTTGTCAAAGGTTACCAATATTTACTGAACGGTCTTGACAAATGTCAATGAGCACATTAGGTCCATTTGTGACACTTTTGCAGCTTACTTGCTGGATAAACAACACTCAGATTCAACTTCCTTTTTGGATTAAGGTCTTTCTTCTACTGCCCCTTGCTAAAAATGTCCTGTCTTCTCTCGTACACCAAGCCCAGTCATCTTAATACATTATCAAAACCATTCAAGTAGTTAGATAATTCATATTGTAACATTTCCTGACAACTCAACCTTATGCTCCTAAATTGAAGAAATTCTGTTGCTCAGTTTTCTTCATTGAAATAACATAAGAACGAGAATCATCTCTATCTCTCATTCTTGTATGGACCATGTGCCAGGCCCTGCTCTTTGTGTTTAATATGAATTAACTCCAATAATCTTCACAGTAGCTCTACATGGTAGGTACCATCAACATCCACATTTTATAGAAAAGGAAACTGAGTCACAGAGTAGTTAAGTAAGTTGTCCAAAGTCACGTGGCTGTCATTCAAACCAAGCCAGTTGGGGTCGAAAACAAAAAATCTTTTTTTTAGATTTTTTAATTAATTATTTTTATTAACATATAATGTATTATTTGCCCCAGGGGTACAGGTCTGTGAATCGTCAGGCTTACACACGAAAACTCAAACTCTTAACCACTATTGTGAGATTTCTAACCTGCAGAACAGCAAAATAATAAATTTGTGCTATTTTAATCCATGAACTTTGTTATTCTCTATTATCTCAGCAATAGAAAACTAATACAACTTATATTCCCTCTATACCCATTCAAACCACAAGCATGATTCTTTGCATATCGTAAACATGAATGAGTAAAGATGTGAATGAATACATATTTATTGAATTTATTTCAACTACCAAAAAGAAAACATAAAAATATAGTTATCATAAGGAAAAATTACATAAATGTGGATTTCAGAGAGGCAAGGACACTAATCATAGAGAACAGAGAGCTTGATTCTTGATTCCATTTGATCTAGAAATGACTGCAGGACCTGAACAAGTTTCTAATTTCTTTCTATGTTGAAGAATAAGGGAGTTGGGCCAGGTCAACTTAGATTTCTTTCTGGTATTAGAATGTCTTTCTAAGTAACTTTCTTTCTATTTATTTGGATCAAACAATAATGTGTCCAATATTTCCTTTGAGATAGTCAAAATATATCATCATGAGCGGCGCTAATAATCAGATTCATGATAAAATGCACAAGGAAATACTCAAAGCTGACCTCAAAAGACCACTATCTAATATAAACCCAAGGTTTCCTCCCTCTATTTTAACTGAACCTGCTCAGTGGCTTGCCATTCATCACAGAAAGTGATCACACAAACCACAAGGGTGTCAATCATATTTCTTGAGTCTATGCATTTGTATAACCTCATTGTCTCTATAGAGTGCACAGAATAAGAATTTCTGACATCTCTTTCTCTCTTGAAAAATAATAGATGTTTGTATAATACCAATGATACTGGTCTTCTGATGGCCAACTCAGTGGTTTATAGTTTCCAATAGAATATGTTTTTATGTATTGTCTTTTGAACAGTACTGTTACTGTAAAACATAATGGGAGAGTGTGCTGGGGAGCAGGAAGGGGGCAGAGAAGGGATAAGAGAGAGGAAATAGAGGCTACAGTTGAGGGGACTGGTAGATGCTTGAAGCTAATTGGTCTTGTGTCCACAATAGACAAAACCATTGAAATTTTTGTGGGTTTTGCAGCTCCACCTAGAATTCATTTGAGATAATGAGAAAAATATATGAAAATTAGATTCAGAGAACCAAGCAAAACAATCATTATGTGCAGAAGACCAGAGTTCTCAGGACCAAACTCTGTTGCAAATGTTTGTGCAGACAATGTACTTGGAGCATGGTGTACATCCTTCATAGTCAAAGAGAGTAGTCAATGATGAGTGAAACATCCACACAAAGGAAACTCCTGCAAGGTCACATGAAACTCTTTTCTTGGCAAACAGTGAGATTACGTCCAGTTTGAGCTGTAGAAAACATAGCCAAGACATTTTTCTTGCTCTTGAATATCTTAATCTAATGAAGGGATAAGGATATGGGAGAGGAGGAAGAGAAGGAGAAAACTCTACTAGAGACACAAATTTTGTCAGATGACTAGGCAAAAGAGAGACGTGAGATATGTTGACAGAGATTTCTGGGAATGGACCCTTTGGGTATCAAAATGAAGCCAAAGTATAGGCTGGGGAAAAAAAGGAAAGAAACACTAAGAAGACAAGAAGTGGGAGAAAACAAAAAGTGATCAAAATTGTAGAGAAAGAGAATGGAAAATACCAAAAAGAAAATGAACAAGAGGAAAGGAAGTAGGAAACAGAGAAAGTGGAGGCTGGTTTACTGTCCTTCCAAGGGTGCACATTAGCATATTCCAAACCCATCTTTAGAGTCTATTCCCATCATTGCCTCCACTTTCTTTTCTTTCTCGTTTTTCCCAGGCCAGAATGGGGCAGAAGAGAAGCTGACAGAAGGGACATCCAGATTCTTCTTCACTTCCCTAAGAGGGATGCACAACTTGATTTTCTATCCCACCAAGACAGCAAAAACATAAAGATACCGTGATAAGGCAGCATGCCATAGGTCCCCCTAAAAGAAATCAGGATGCTGTCAGAAAAGGCAAAAGATGGTAGGAAATCAAAATATAATAATGTCCAAAACAGAAATGACTCTATGAGCTAGTCCTACCTTACACTGAACTCTAACCACTCACAACTTATTGAGAAAGAACTGATAAGCAGTCACCCTAAAATAAATATTCAAAGGTCTGTTAAAGATCTTTTTTTAATTTTAATATTTTTATTTATTTTTATTTTATTTTTATTTTTTATAAACATATAATGTATTTTTATCCCCAGGGGTACAGGTCTGTGAATCGTCAGGCTTACACACTTCACAGCACTCACCATAGCACATACCCTCCCCAGTGTCCATAACCCCACCCCCCTCTCCCTACCCCCTCCCCCTGGCAACCCTCAGTTTGTTTTGTGAGATTAAGAGTCACTTATGGTTTGTCTCCCTCCCAATCCCATCTTGTTTCATTCATTTGTTAAAGATCTTTTTAAAAAAAGTTTCCCCTGACTTCATCTCACAGATCAAGACTATTAATAAAATCTCAATGTAGCTTTCTTGTGCCGTATGCTCCTATAATAAATTCCTAGATTAACTGGACTCTTCTTAAAATTCCCATTAAAAATACAAAAACAGTCTATGGCCATACCACCCTGAATGCGCCCGATATGGTCTGATCTCAGAAAAATACAAAAACACTGATTTTTCATCCCTTGAAAATTAGCTATGCTTTTTTTAATAGTTTTTATAGTTTTTATATAGTTTTTATATTTATGTTTTACTGTGTTTCACACTATACCCACTTTTCAAGAATTAGGTATCCTAAATTTTTTCATGCAGAGACAGAGTGATTTTTTTTCTTTTGCTTTTGGCTCATGGTATTAATATTTTTATCTTAAATATTTTCTTTCAACATTTTTTCTTCATGTGAATGCTATTTAGGTCTCCCAGAATCTGTTAGATTGTTTTACATCTAAAATTATACACAATTATTATAAAATGCATTTACAAATGACTACATGGCAAATATTTACATATATACACTTTCAGACAGGTATGTATTCAATACTTATATATTGAATATTCAATATTCACATAGATGCAATATTTTGATATAGATAGATAAATTTGGTCAGATTCTACATGGAGTAGATGACTATTAAAATGTCAAAACCTGGTTCTAAGACTATGGTTTTATAACTTCAACATAATTGTATGCTGGTAAGGATTGATGTCTAGAAATGTTAAGTGAAAAAATAAGGTGCGTAATATACATAGTTTGATCTTATTAAATAAGAAGAAAATGTAACTGTAGATGTGTACATTCGTCAGGTGCTGAATGGTTTTGCTGCAGTAACTAATTAAGCCGACATGTCAGTAACATACAAAGGTATGTTTTTCTCATACTACATGAATCACACAATTGTGCAGGAAGCGGGAAGAGAGGGCTCTAATCTCTACAGTCATCAGGGACCCAGGCTGACAGAGGTTCCACCATTTTGGATCTGCAGTTCTTGGAAGAGGGGGCCTTCTCAGTCTTTGCAAGAAAGGAAGAAAGCTCATGAAGAACTAATACCACTATTTTATCCATCAACCCAAGAAAGACACATGTCACTTCTGCTTATAGCATCCAAGCCTTAGTTATTCCTGTGGCCCATCTGAACTACAAAGGAACTGAATGGGAAGAGCACATGGGTATCCAGTTAGCAGGAAATGTTTCTGATACATTATCTAAAATGCAAATAAGAAGTCCCAGAAGGAAAAACAATATTTAATGGGGAGTCAGATTAGGGAAAGAATGGAGACAAATTGCACATTTTATATTATATGCTTCCAAAATTTTTGTATTTTTAAAATACAAAGCGAGTTGCACGTTGCCTCTTAAGGAAAATATTTTAGACACTGTTAATGAGCTATTTTATGATCATCCAGTTCAAAGGAAACTGGCAAATAAGTGGTTAAAAAGTACTATACAAGGAGTTTCCAACAATGGCTCAGTTTCAAGAAGGGGCCTAGTTTTCAGGGATCCGCCAGGGCTCCCTATGATTTAGTGGCTGTTGGTCGATCAATGGCTGGAATGATGGAGTGGAGAGCTTGCTGATTAAATTCACGGATAAAGCTATGTTAACTAGAACGTTGAGAGCCATGATTAAAATCCAAACCAACCTGTCAGAAGTGAGCTATGGCTACGTGTGGGGTGTGAGTGTACTTGGGAGTGAAGAATGAATCTCTGAAAATGGCAAGGGTCAGACAAAAGTACTTGAGTGCCCCTGGATTCAGTGTAAATCACATGCCAGATGACTGTCTCGAATAAAAGGGGTTCCTCCCAAGAAATGTGGTACTACTATGGTATTTCAAATATTAAGGGAAGACGAGGTTGAAAAACCAGGAACATTCAGGGCTTGCTATATTCAAGATCATTAGGAAAGAACGCATATTTTCTGAATATGCCACTCTGGTAGCAAATAAAGCTGACAGTATCGTGGCCTTCATGAAGTTTGGAGACCAGCTAATTGCTTTACGTCCATCTCGCTCTTGGTACCTAGCTTGGTTGGTCTCTTAAGGGGCTGTTTTTCAAAGTGTGGTGCAGGACCCAGAGGCAACAGACTCTCCTGGGAGCTGACAAGAAATGAAGATTCTGAAGCCCAATTTCAGACTCACTGAATCAAAATCTGCTTTTTGAACAAGGTTTCCTACGTGATGCATGTGAACATTCAAATCCGGGAACAAAGGGTCAAAGTTCGATCTGCCTGGCCTCACCTACCCTATGAAGGAGAAAAAGTCCTTACTCACTGTTCAGTCTTCTCATCTTTGATGCCGTCTAAAATGAACAGACAAGAGAACTGAAAGGTAGCGAGAGGCTAAGCAGATATACATAATGAAGAGATGAGCCAATGGGGGCACATGCAAAGGGAAAGATTTGTGCAAGGTGCTTCTAAGGAAATTTTAAGGAATTTTAAGGGAACATGGTGCATTTTAAGGAAAATGGGTGCACTTTAAGGAAATGCGGAGACAAGAAGGGGTGAGAGATGGAGGGCAGTTGTAAACAAATATGGGCAGAGATGGGGAAAGCAAATCTGAAAACTAGCTGTGCACTGTTCAGTGAGTCTCCACCAGCCATTCTTCAAGAGACTTCAAAAAGATTTGTTTCCAACTGCCTTCCGGTTTCATTACTGGTGATTCTTCTATGTGAAACCAGAGGAGAGGGGACCACTATGGACCTCAGCTTGAGATGAGTTACATGTTCGTGAGCTTTCCTAGTCCTTTTTCAGACAGTAGGGTGGGAAAGGCAATAAAAATTCAAGCCCACTTCTACAAACTAAAATAAGCAGCTATAGCATTCTACTTCATTTCCAAAATGGAAGCATATTCTTTCATTACTTCACAATGATTTTGTTGACTTTCACCCATCTTTGCTTGGAATTACTCAATGCTCAATACGGCTACATGCCCAAGTAGCCATAATTTAGCCGTCACGTAGGGACAGAGGGACAAGACAGATCTTTCAAGCTGGTTCTAGCTCTGTGTTTCTAAGGCTAGTGTGGATGAAAATAAATAAAATAATCCCCAACTTGTGGAACTTAAATATCAGTGAGAATATTTCAGCTCTGGTTATTAGCTAAGTGAACTGCTTCAGCATCAACTGCCTTTATCCTTTCTATTGTACATAACTGAGTATTGATTTTGGAGCTGATGTGAGTAAAGAAGATGGTGGGAAAGGGAATGTAGAAAGCACTTAGTAAAATATAAAAACCCCAGCTCCTGTGACTGCTGTATATAATCTGTGCATTTCAAAAACATTGTAAAACGAAAAAGTTTGCCATAAAACAATCTTTAAAGGTTATTGGAGATGAAGTGATGGCTCTCCTTAGAAAACAACTCTCATAAATCACATTTTTAAAATAATTCTCAAATTAGGGGAAAAAATATGAGAAACTCTTCTCGGCTCTTTGCACATTTTGATGCTTATTTAGTTAAGCTTATGGTTGGGTATTTTTATGACGACAAAAACAAAGAATGTTGTTTTAATGCTGGATTACCTATATGCGATCTTGTTTGACTCAGGCATACTCCTAGGCATTTAACCCCAGAACAATTTCGCAGACCTTCACGAAACTGGCTGCTCTTTCTCTCTGGGATGGTATTTAATTGACCGAAGGAAAGAAACTTTGAAAACATAGACACACACACACACACACACTCACACACAGATCCCAATGGTGAGAAGAGAGTTGAACTTTACCAAGATGTGGCATAAGTACTCAATTTTTATAAGAGTTATCATCACTAATTGCTAGCATAGATATGACTAAAGTCCTTCAGGTTAAAAATAGAGACAGAAGGAGGATTGAGCGAAGATGGGAGGTTGCTGATCTGAATGTTCTTTCCAATGACCTTACCAAGGTTATAATATTTCAAGTGTTTCTCAGGTTATAATACAAACATAGTGAAGACAAAAAATCATGTTAGGTGATTGCTGCTCTCAAAGCTAACTGTGTAAACCTCCAAGACACAGCACTGGGTGTCATAGTAGACTTTTAAATCCTCAGGCCATGCTTCACTGGCCCAGTGTTTGCTGGCTTGGGGTGATAGCATATGAATTCTAATTACAGTTAATACACTAATCCTAGGTACTGATCTGTAACCCTTCTGTCACCAAATCCATTGTAGAAATTGGCCAAAAGTCAAGGCCGGGGGGGTTTAAGGGAAAATAAATTGCTGAGAGGTACAAGATTCTGTTTCTTTTCTGCTTAAACGGATTCTCACGGCTCTTAGGATTAAGGTCAAAATCTTTAAGATAAATTGCAGTCCTGTACAACCTGGCAGCCCCCTGGTTCCTTCTGTACCCACTCCTTCCCGAGCTTACTGCTCTTCAGCTGTACTGTCCTTCTCCTGCCCTGGGGTCTTTGTTCAGATCGCTGGCTCCTGCCTGCTGCCTTCCTAACCCTCCTGCATCCTTCAAGCTGCAATGTGAACATCAAGTCCTCAGGAGAAGTCCACTTTCAACACTCAGTGTAAGGAGTTCCCTGTGTTATGTGATCATAGGACCTTACCATTCCCATGATAACATATATCACAACTGCAGTCATACTGTCATATATGCAATTGTTCTTTCTGACTATCTCCTCCTGGGCTTTAAGCTCCTTAATCCCAGTAGAGGGTCTGTCACATACTGACTCCAAAAATATGTGTTAATTGAATGAAGGAAGAGATGGGTCAGTTCCATAAGCTACCTGAATAATTTCTGTGTGCATATCTAACAGCCCCTCTTATCACTATTAAAATTTCTTAAGCTGTCTCCTCCATTTAATTATATGATCTTCAAGCAGAGGGTTTTTTCTGCCTTGATGTATAGCCTGGCTCATATAAGGTAGCTCAAAGATAAACTTCTTGCAGACATATAGGAGGAAGACAGGGAGACAGAAGACTGATAACAAGAGGAAGGAAAAAAGGTAGGAATATGGTAAAAAGAGAAAAGGAAAACAACAAAGGGTAGAATTTCTAAGGACTCAAAAGATAGTCATACCCTAGATAATTTTTAGTAACTCCTTAAAATAAGTTAGATGAAACACAAATACAAGAGAAAATTCATGATGAAAACCTTCCTTTGGAAGAAGAAACGCCTTTTGCAACCCTTTTGGAGTGCATGCCAAACAAATGTGGCATGCTGACAGTGTATTATAAATAATACTGATTAAAAAAATTGTTTTTATAAAGACAAACAGAAGGCTAACATTCCTGCTGGTAATATCCAAACCATTAATAATTTTGATTTCAGGTTAATACGTTCTTGGGGGAAGAATAGAGGACTTCAGAGGGCATTTTAAATAGTTAGAAACTAATGTATTACTGCTGGTATTAATGATTCTTGGGAAAATTCATGATGTCACTTGCTTTGAACAATATGAGGACCAGCTGTGAGTGGTACAAAATTAAGACGAATGACTAACTGTTCACATGCAAAACTCAGCCTTGTTGAGGAAGACTTGCTAGGCAGCCCCAGATTGTGAGGTTCAATGATTAGCCCATTTTAATTGAAAGTGTGAAAAGACATTGCTCAAGTATAATTGCAAGATGGTCCTTAGCCAGTGGTCTGGTCCTTAGCTACAAGAACCTCACCCAAAGTGTTGTTACGATGCCACAGCTTTCAACAGTAGGCTACATATAGTTCACTCTTGATATTTTGTATTTTTTATAAGATGTTCCAAATGTGTTTGGCTATACTCAATAGATGGTCCCCATCAGTCTTCAACCTTCTTCCATTTTATGGGTCGGTTTTTTGTTTTTTTTTACACTGTGTGGAGAATTTTTAATTCTTAATATACTTCTATTGGCAATTTTATGCTTTTTAGAGAGAAAATGGAAATAAGGAAACCTCTTAGTAAATGCCTCATTCACATTCAAAAAAAGATGTTGGAATATCTTTGACAGAATCCTAGGTCAAGCCCAATGAGTCTCTAAAGTAAAACCAAATCCTATTAATTTTACTTCCAAATTACATTTATCATTCACCTATTTCCCACTACCTGAGTTACTACAACAATCTCCTACATGGGCTTCCAGCTTATATCCTGGATATAAGGGAACTTCTACAAACACAGATCTGACCTTACCACCCTTCACTGATTCTCCTTGCATTTAGGATAAAGTCAAATTTTTGCTCTTACCCAAAATGTCTTTCCAAACTTTTCTTGTGTTACTCTCCATCTACCTTCTTTATATCTATTTTTATCTTAAAATTTAAGGCTTATTAACACCACACACATGTTTACCCTGGTGTCCTCAATCATCTTGAGTCATTTGGCTACAGTTAAGTATGGCACTTATCTGGGTAAGGCCCAGCTCTTGTGGGTTTAGATGCTATTTTCAATGAGAGCAAGAGGCATTAGGGGGTCTTGGTTTAAGTATAATCTCATCTGATCTAAGTTTTTAAAGAGTTCACTCTGGCCCTATGTGAAGAATGAAATATAATAAAGCCAAAATGGCAGCAGGTAAGAACCACTCTAACAGACAATAAGGTTTTTAAAACCATGCCAAGTTTCAGGACCAAAGGGAGAGTAATACTTGGCTGTTGAATGAACATATTAAAAATGAAGAAGCAATCAACAGTAGCACCAAAGAATGAGTCAAAACAGGGGTAACTTACAGCCCATAGAAATTCACCCCCTATCCATTTGTGACCCTTTGAGTCAGAAATCAGAACCACTGACCACTCCCGTTCTGGAAGTCAGCCAGCCATGGGCTCATATTTCAGACAGAGTGCATTTTATGATTAATCTTAATCCTCCTACCTGCCACAGACATAAATCATGTAAACGTTTTATTGGAGGAGGAGAAATGGTAAATGATCTCTCCAAACATCCCCTTTAACTTGGTTTGATGAAAGCAAGTTTCCAAACCCACACGGTGGAGTGGAGACTGAAGGGTGGTAAACAAACAGCCTACTTCTGCCTGTGAGATCTCAGAGGGGACCCCGTTGTGTGTCATCGCTGAACAAAGGATGTAACGCAGACAAGAGCTATACCCTTGTTCTTGCCTCTACTTCCATCTAACAACTACAATCCAGAAGCCAGAGTTGCCCAGGTTAAAATATGAGATTGCTGGTCCCCTCAGCTTGAGTCCTCATGCACCTTCTTTTTCTCTTCTGTGCCTCATTTTTTCTCTTGACATGGATGCCTCTCCCTGATTTGCAGATCTCCTTCCAGGGGCTGTCCAAATGGCAAGCTTCTTTGATCTATAGCCGAGTCAAAGGTAGGATCTGTATTTCCAACATCCAGCATAGGCTGCCTATCTGTTGATATTAATCTTCTGCCTTTGCCAGGCATAGACAATAGGGGTTGGAGAGCGTTAATCTGAAGATTCACCAGACACCAAGCCATAAATCTGCCTGAGGGTAGGCAGACTTGTGGCATTTTCGATTTGCTCCTCTAAGAAGACTCTGGGCTCTATTTGATCTTCCATTGCCTTTGCCCTGAAAGACTGAATTACTCACAACTTTGAAATTCAGTTTCTTCAGAGTATCTCACATCCAGCAAAGCTGAGAAGGAGAACAAAAGCAGCATGCATTCACTTCAGAAATTGAGTCAGGAAACTCAAGGGTAGATGTTGTACAGATTTGATATTTTGTTGTCTTGGGATGTTTTGCTTTCCAGTAGAGTAAAGCAAGGGAAATATTTCTCATTTTCTAGCCAAGTCCCTGATGAGCAATGCAGTATTGTTTATTATAGCTAATCTCAGTATCTATAGCTGTTTTTAAAAAATCCAAGTTAGGGCAAAAATTCCCAATTAGAACTCAAATATTAAGAGAAAACTAGCAGTAAGCTGGATATCTAGAGTACATTTTCAACAAATCCAATTATTAAATAGCAAACCTGAAAAGTCTCCTATATACAAACTGGTAGACTGGACATGTGTGCCTATAAACCAAAGGCCTCATACCTTGTCTGCAAGAACAGGTGATAAATTATTTCTCTGGCAAAGTGATCTCATATTTTTGTTTTGATTTTTGTTTCCCCTGAGATGAACTGGACTGTCAACATGTATGGCTAGAGAGTGGGATCTTTTCTCTCTCTCTCTCTCTCTCTCTCTCTCCCCCTATCAGAGAAATCTTAGAAATACTAAATAAGTCACAACTCCTATTTCTACTTGTTCTGGCTTAAGAAAATACCTCTTTTAGGATTCTGGTCCTATAGATAGGCTGGCTACTTAAGATAACCTTCCAGCACTACAGCTTTGTAATTAGTAGGCAATTCTCTCTGTAAAGAATTAAAGGAACTCTTTCTTGCTCCTCTTTAGAAGTTTGAGCTCCTTGGATTGGAAGAACAAATATTGTAAAAACATCTATACTACCTAAAGCAATCTACACATTTAATGCAGTCCCTATCAAAATACCATCAATTTTTTTTCAAAAAAAAAAGGACCAAATAAACCTAATATTTATATGGAATGAGAAAAGACCCTGAATAGCCAGAGGAATGTTGAAAAAAGAAAATCAAAGCTGGCGGCATCACAATTCCAGACTTCAAGTTCTATTACAAAGCTATAATCATCAAGACAGTATGGTACTGGCACAAAAACAGATACACAGATCAATGGAACAGAATAGAGAGCCCAGAAATGGACCCTTAACTCTATGGTCAACCAGTCTTCGACAAAGCAAGAAAGAATGTCCAGTGAAAAAAGGACAGTCTCTTCAACAAATGGTATTGGGAAAATTGGACAGCCACATGCAGAAGAGTGAAACTTAACAATTTCACTACATCACACACAAAAATAAACCCAAAATGGATGAAAGACCTCAATGCAACACAAGAATCCTTCAAAATCCTTGAGGAGAACACAGGCAGCAACCTCTTTGACCTCAGCCACAGCAACTTCTTCCTAGAAACATCGCCAAAGGTAAGGGAAGCTAGGGAAAAAATGAACTATTGGGACTTCATCAAGATCAAAACCTTTTGCACAGCAAAGGAAACAGTCAACAAAACCAAAGACAACCAACAGAATAGGAGAAGATACTTGCAAATGACATATCAGATAAAGGTCTGGTGTCCAAAATCTATAATGAACATATCAAACATACCAAAAGATATCAAAAGTCTTATCAAATACCCATAGAACAAAGAATCCAATCAAGAAATGGACAGAAGACATGAACAGACATTGCTGCAAAGAAGACATCCAAATGGCCAACAGACACATGAAAAAGTGCCCAACCATCTCTCGGCATCAGGGAAATACAAATCAAAACCACAGTGAGATACCACCTCACTCCAATCAGAATGGCTAAAATTAACAAGTCAGGAAACAAAAGATGTTGGCGAGGATGCAGAGAAAGGGGAACCCTCCCACACAGTCAGTGGGACTGCAAGCTGGTGCAGCCAGTCTGGAAAACAGTATGGAGGTTCCTCAGAAAGTTGAAAATAGAGCTACCCTACAACCCAGCAATCACACTACTGGGTATTACCCTAAAGATACAAATGCAGTGATCCAAAGGAACACGTGAACCTGAATGTTTATAGCAGCAATGTCCACAATAGCCAAAGTATGGAAAGAACCTAGATGTCCATCAACAGAGGAATGGATAAAGAAGAAGTGGTATATATATGCAATGGAATACAATGCAGCCTTGATATTAAAAAAAATGAAATCTTGCCATTTGCAGTGATGTGAATGGAACTAGAGGGTATTATGCTAAGTGAAATAAGTCAATCAGAGAAAGAAAATTACCATATATCTCTCTGATATGAGGAATTTGAGAGGCAGGGCTGGGGGTTGTGGGGTGTGGGGTGTAGAGAGAGAAAAAAATGAAACCAGTTGGGACTGGAGAGGGAGAGGGAAAAAAATGAAACCAGATGGGACTGGAGAGGGAGACAAACCCTAAGAGACTCTTAATCTCAGAAAACGTACTGAGGGCTGCTGAGGGGGTTGGTCGGGAGGGATCAGTTGGCTGGACATTGGGAAGGGTATGTCCTATAGTGAGTGCTGTGAATCATGTAAGACTGATGATTCACAGACCTGTACCCCTGGGGCAAATAATACATTATATGTTAATTTTAAAAGAAAATTTGAGCTCCTTATTGCCTTGGAATGATCTGTATGTTGACAGTACTAACTTGACACCCAAAGTGTACCAAAAGAAATGTTTCATTTCACATTCCAAGAAGGACATGGTAGTGGTAGGAAAAGAGTGCCAACATCATAAGGGCAGCCTTCCACAGGAATGGAAAGTTCTGTAAGGGCACAAGCTACCTCTTTACAATCTGTCCTCCACTACATGTTTTATATTGAGAGAGTTCATCTAGAACTGCTCAATTTGCCCCATTGATGCTAGTTTCTTAACCAACTATTTGGGTCCCATCAGGTTTTTTGGGTTTTCTTGTTTGTTTGTTTGTTTGTTTTTTGGTTTGTTTTTGGGTTTGGGGTTTTGGTTTACCTCTACATCAGGGAATAGACATGGACATTCACTTCAACCTCAACTGTAATATATCTCATTCTTTGTGTGTTTCAGCCTCTAAGCTAATTCTGCCAGTAATTTGTATTAGAGTAAATCTAAGTGAGAATTTCATGAGTTATGCTTCCCAGATATTACATTCATCTTAACTCAGATTTGGGCCTTTAAAAACCACGAGAAATGGACTTTTCCATATGCACATAGTTTTGTGACTCCTTGCACCATGCCAAAATGGTTGGTCCCACCTTCTTATATCAGTCCTGGAAATGAGTTCTGACTTTTTCTTTGCTGATGAAAGCAGTGCTCAAGAAAGTCTTGTGACATTAGGATTACAGTCTTATAAGAAATGAACTGTAAACCTATGCACAGAAGAGGCCAGCATCTTGTAAGCATACAGGAAAAATTTTGGTTGCAATTTTTACTACAGCACACTTTGTCGAATAAAACTAGCTCAACATTCCATATCAAATACTCATGCAGATTTCAGCTCTTTTAAAAATTGGTAACCAAGAAACACAACTTAAGAAATAAACCTCATATACAAAAATAACCTGGGAGGAAAGGAAAAACAGTCACATGTGGTAAATATACTTTGGTAGTCAGTACTGTAAATTGTGAAACAGATTAGCTAAATATCCAGAAACATACAAAATTGTCTTCTAAATTGTTCTTCTAATGTACCAGCTCCCCCACTGACTCATTACTAAGTGATTTTGGTAAATGAATTTTCTTTTCTTCAAATGCTTTTGGAGCTAAAGGAGCCGGCACTGATGAAATGCTTTCTGAAAGGAGAAAGGTTATATCCACATGACCCTGAATTGACTGGCTATAAAGCCAAAAAATTCTGTTGAACCATAATGAAGTTTTCTTTTTGTGTAAACCAGTGGTTATCAGCCATTTATTTTGCAACATGCTCTTGACTATTTTGAAATAGAATTCACAGATAATATAATGCAGCAACATATCACTAAAAAAAAATAAATAAATAACTTTGCCCTAACTATACTATAAAGGGGAAAAGTCACTTGTCATAATATATTATGTATTTCAATATCTGCATGTTTGGGTACTAAACTACAGCTCATGATAAAGGAGTCAGATGATTTCATCTGTGCAAAGGAGCACAGAAGCTACAGATACTTCTCAAACCCTAGGACAACCAAAATTGCACATATGTGTTTCTCACCCAAACCCTAGCAGGAGGTGCTTTTACTTAGAGCCCCTGTTATTCCAACATTAAATGGCTGGTTTGATAGTCCCTTTTTGATATTATTGCTTTCTGATTTGATTCACCATTGGATGAATCATTGATGAGATTTTGGAACCACAAACATTTAAGTTTTTTTAATCTGTGTTACTTTTTTCAATTTTATTATATTCATTTATTTTATTTTTGTTATAAATAAATAATTTTTATTTTAATCTTCATTTTTATTTATTTATTATATAATTTTGATTAATTTTTATTTTAATTTTAGTAAATAATATTTATTTTACTTTTGTTATTTAATCTTGTTACTTTTATCATACTAAGTATAATGGTCTAAAAGCACTATTCAAATGAACAGAACTTAAAAACTTGCCCAGTGTCCATGGCTTGCCACATGAACATTCCTATAGAGGAAAACAGCAAAAACCTAAGGAAAAAAGATTAATAGAACAGTCCCTATTTCCCTTCATTTGGATCTCTGAAACTCCAAAAGATAGCTTCCTTCTGATATCTGAGTTTAGAGAACAGCTTGCTAGTGTCCAGAAATGGACAGTATCGTTCTTGAGTTCCCATATTGAATTCCATCTCTCACTAGGGACTAAAATATTTCAACTCTTCTGTATTTCATCTGTAAAGTGGGGATACAGTGGTATAAATGCTCTCACCTACTCTAAAAGGGAATAAGTTCTATTCGTTTTTACTAGGCTTACTACTACCTGAGAGAGAGAAAGAAACCATTTCCTCTGGGTTGTTCTTAAGTTACCCTGGAATAAAGATCAGTTTTCATTTCTTTTCAGGTGAATCACATAGATAAAACAAAAAAAAGTCAAAGCACCAACCATATGCCAACCATATGCTGTCTGTGTGTGTGTGCGTGTGTATCACACTAAGCTATAAACGTGATCCACATATTCAGGTTTTGAATAATTTGCTCTATTTCACTACTCATTTACAAGAAGATAACCTCCTGTCTCTTGGATAATTTGCCTCCTGAAGAGAACAGATAATTTCCAGGTTTCTATTATTGGCCCTCAAGCAGTCAATAGCTCTCCTCATAATCACAAGATAGATGCCACACATTTCCAAGTTTCATATGTCGACGAAATAAGATAGAGAAAAAAAAAAGGAAAGAAAGAAAGAAAGGCTGCCTCTTAATTAAAAAGTGAAATAGAACCTTCTGGAAAACTTCTGAGAAGTACTCTAGCCAACCTATCCTCATTTTTAATTGACCAGTTCTAGATTTCATGCCTATTCTGAAAATAATTTCTTGGAAAGAGGAATTCTTAATGGGATCAAACAAATGAGGATCCACCCTTTGTCTGAGTGAATCAGGAAAAGAGCTTAAAACTAAAACAAGAGTCTCCTGACTCCCAGGCGCAGCTCTCCCTATAGATAAACAAATTCCTTATCCAGGACACTAACCATTCTTCTATGAAGTTCATCTAAGTAATCTCCTCATGGCTCCCTAGTAAATAATAGGCAATGACATTAAGCTTGATAAAAAGAAGCAAATCTGATAAAGGATAAGTGTGGTGTGGTTTTTCCATGACAATGAGACAAGTGAGAAGTTACGGACAGAAACCACAGTCAAATAAGGGGGCTTTTAGATTCCAAGCCCTAGTTACAGAAGTTCTTCTTATAATCCCTGTTGTCTTGGAGAAGAAAGGAGTAAAGTGCTCCATTATAATTTGTCCATGGGACAAGATTCCTTATGACCCATCCATTGCCCAGTCAATCAAAAAAAAAAAACATCTTAGTCTGTTAGTTCCATGGTATAAGAGAGAGGGATGCTGTGGTGCTGGGAAAAGGAGAAAAACAAGTTAGGAAAAGTGAATCCTACCTATCAACGGCTCTAAGTGTGGCCTGTAGTCCAATAACAAAAGTCTTAATTTCAGAGTGTTGAGATAAGAGTATCTTTACTGGCAGATAAAGTACAACTTCTCTATGTAAAGGGGGGGGGCCCACAAATCATTGTTTTCTCTTCCCAAGTATCTATTTGACCCTTTCCAAAAGGTTAATCAGCTCCAACATGGAGTCATGTCACTGTGTGAGTCTAAAATCTATGATTTGCAGATGGAGATTGGCAGGGTGAACTGAACCACAAGGTCTGTCATTAAACAAAACACAAATGCACTCACCTCTAGTCACCAGTTCAGATTCAGGACAGCCTGCTCCTATGGCTGGAAGGTTAGGGGTACAGTTTGATAACTTAAATGAATGTGGGGGTGCAGGCTTGATGAGCTGATGACCCTCTGGGCGTTCATTCGAGGTATTTGTATGTTAGATTATTCGTACTGTTCAAAGATGGTATTTGTATATTAGATGTTTTGTGCTGTTACATCAAAGTATGCAGGGACTGAGCTTAGAAAATCACTGAAGTCAGATCTTTACCTTCTATCCTTTTTCTCTGTTCAAACAGGGAGAGGATACCCCTCCTATAACCCCTTTGCAATACTTCTGCAAGCTATCTTTCACAAAATCTGCCATACTGCAGCTTAGCTGTCACTTCTCCAAAGTGATCTTCTTGAACCATTCATCTAAAGTAGCCATCCAACACTTTTTTCCAAAGTGCTTGTCTCCAAATGACTTTCCTTTCCATTTATGTCCTATTTCTCCACAACAGAGTATAAACTCTGTGAGAGCACAGATGCAGTTAGGATGAGCTTCCTGTGCTGGTCATAGAAATCCAAACTAACAATGGTTTAAACTAGATAAAAATGCATTTCTCTCTCACATATAGAAAGTCCAGAAGTAAGCAGTCCAGGCTGGTCAAATGGCGACAAGATCTTCAAGGTGCTCAGACCCTTTCCATCTTCTAAATCTACCTTTAAAGCTTTTTGCTTCAGTTTCATTCATGTCTTCTGTGCTTCAACCAGCAGAAAGGATGACGAGGTGAAGAGAGGCAATGCCATCCTTCCTTTAAATATACATCGGCTTACGTCTCATTGGCCTATACTGAATCACATAGATATACCTTCTGCAAGGGAGGCTGGGAAATGTAGTCTTTATTTCTGAAGAGGCCAAGTGAAAAACCAGGAATTTTATTATTAAAGAAGAAGGGGGAAATTAATACCAGAGTACAATTAGCAGTCTCAAACATACCTGTCTTATTTGTTGCTCTCTACCTAGGATTTCACCAGTGCATGCCTATTAAAAACATTCAAAAAGTCATATTTCAATGCAAATGAATGAATGAATGGCATTCCTTGGCTTTTAGACCTTGGCAAAGACCTCCCATTGCTTGTAGGATGAAGACCCCAAACCTTAAGATGGTCTGCATAGACGTGTATGATCAGAAATCCTACACAACACTCTAAACTTCCATTCTTCCATTGTTCCCTCTTTCTTTTAGCTCCAGCCATACTGACTTTTCTCACTTTGTGGACCATTCCAGGTCTCTCCAGGTCACTATACATGCCATATCCTTTGGCTAATATGTTCCTCCCCACTCTACTCATCTAATTATTTCCTATTCTTATCTTGCCCTTTTCCACTCCAACTCCTAGAAATGTACTCAGGATATAGGGTACTCACTATTTCCTGGATGACCTAACTTAAACATGTAGTTCCTCAATTCCTTGGAGAAAGCTCTCTAATTCTCTAGACTGAGTTGTAGTCCTCAATATATATCCCATTGCAATCTGAACATTTCCTTTACGATAATATGTACTCTTAAAATTAGGTACCTCTAGAGGTACAGCCTAATCTCACCAAGATACTAACAACTAAAGATGAAATTCCTGCATCATCTAAATTACCTCTAGATCACCCAGAATGGACCATAATAGTCCATGTTTCTCATGGCCTTTAAACAATTCAATTTAATTCCTCCAGAGTGTGAGGAAATCTTAATTACCTCTTAAATAGGTTGTTAGATGTCACTGTCCACATTGAGAAAACCCCTGAAATAATTTACCCATCTTCATCTGGGTTTTGCCTTTATACTTGGACTAATTTCATCCACCGCCTGCTTATGAGCAAA
The DNA here is from genome assembly GCF_010015895.1 of Lontra canadensis. Lineage (NCBI taxonomy): Eukaryota > Metazoa > Chordata > Mammalia > Carnivora > Mustelidae > Lontra > Lontra canadensis. The sequence continues at coordinate 2,567,541 of NW_022631028.1, forward strand.
GCAGTTAGGGCCTTACCTGTTGTGTGTGCTTGAAGTCATGTACGCCAGGTGGGCATAGAATGGACATCCATGGAGGTGGCTTGGAGAACTTAGTGCTAAGTTCTAAGTGCTTAGCTAAGTGCTAAGTGCTAAGTCTGTGTCTATCAAGTGGTGCATGGAATGCTTTAGAGAAGAACTTTACAGGAGTCCACACAAAAGGAAAAAATGAATCTGTTCATATCTATAATAAGATATGAGATTCAGGATATTTAGTTTGCTGGATTTGTTGAGGCTCCTCTGATTCTACCTTGTATGACTTTATATAACCCATCACTCATTGGTTTCTCTTCAGAAGTTTTGATACATCTCAGCAATCATCATCATGAGTGCACCTGCACCGACTGGGTCCTTGTATTTATGACATATGTAACACACTGTGACACAGGCTTTGTCAAAGCAGTAGACAAAAAATATTTCATGTTGTCTACAATAAGCTACTTACAAGAAGAACCTGTAAACCCCTGATTTATTAGGCAATTCAGCCTTATTTCAAACTCATTCCTATAATAATAATCTTTTTAAACCTTCATGGAAATCAAAATATAATTTATATGGCTATGGGGCAATGCGTTATTTGGAAAAGCTTAGCATGCATGAGCCTCTAAAGGAAACAAAATGTCACCTAAATGGTATTTGTTTTAATTTTTTTCTTTTAGCATATCCAGTTGTCTTCTAATGAAGGTTTACTGCCAGTAAATTCATGTTCTGTCGGCACTGATGTGCATTTTCTCTCAAAACAGAATCTCAGAATCTATATCATGTTACACTTTTCTCCTGATAATTCATGAAGTTGTGGTCAGGATAATATGAACTACCTATCTCGACGACCCAAAGATCTCCCTGTGGTAGATTATCTGCAAAATAGTTTCCTACAACTCCACCAGCTCTGACACACATGCCATTCCTACCACCAGCGTTGGGGGAATGGGAGTCTATTCCCCTTTTCTTGAAACTGGACTGGCCTCATGACACTCTCGACTGAAACAATGCGGCCAAAATGAGATTATGTGATTTCTGGGCCTGCACCTAAAGAGATTCAGTTGATTTTCCTTTTGCCTTCCTGGGAGCCAGCTGCCATGTGAAGAAGCTACATCACTGAACAATGACAGACTATGAAGAGACAGAGACTTTCAATCAGCCCCCTGCTGTTCCATCCACCCCACCTGAAGTGTGAATGAGGCCATCTTGGCTCTTCTATCTCCAGTTAAGAGGACCACAGGGAACAGTGACTAGTCAAGCCCTAGCCAGCTCGTAGAGCTGTGAACAACTAAGTGGTTGTGCTTACTTTAAGCCCCTGACTTGTGGGGTGGTTTGTTATATAGCCATGACAATAAAATGGAGGAACTGAAGCATAAAAGGCTAACACAGCTAGTCAAGCCCCAAAGCTGGGATTTGAACCCAAGCAACCCAGCATCAGAAGCCACACCTTTAATCACCGTTCTATGATGATTGCTTGGCTGTAAACGAAAAGCAAAGCAGAATGAGAAGGTAGATCAAAACCACAGTCTAAGAGGCAGGTATGGATAAAGGAAGGGAAAAAACAAAACAAAATAAAAACAAAACAAAACAAGATCATGCCCGGGATCTGAGGTAGAGTCACGAAAAATATATAGGAAACAGCATGGTTTTCAACATGTATTTTTTAACCCCTGTGTGAGACAGGATATGTTTACCTTAATCTTCAAACATGTATGCTACCCCTTAGGAATCCCATAAAACAGGCAGCCTTAAGAGCTTGAGCTCTGAGTTCCGTATCTCCAATCTCAAGCCCCTTCATCTGAGCTGTGTGCTCTCGTCACACCACTTAAATCTCTGAGCCTTCCTCTAGCCATCAGTAAATGAGTCACAAAAATTTGGTCTAACTCTAAACTTGTTAAAAGGATTAAGTCAAATAATACACCTTTGGTTAAATCTCAGCAAATTCAGAGTTATTATTTGATGAGCCCCCACTTCACACTGTGGCCTGGAGACATCCCACTGTACACCTTTGGCAGTGTACCTTGTTCGGTTTGGTCTCAGATCTTCCACATTCTATTTCCAAATCCATGAGCAGTGTCAGCCACCGGATATCTGTCCTCCCACATGGCCGTAGGCTAATCTCTCCTCATGCACACACAGCTAAATTGCTACACCTGCTTGGCCTACAGGTCCAGAAAACTTCACTATAAGCCCCCCAACTAACTGCCAAATCTGAAATTCCCCTATCCAACCCAGGAATCTTATTCTGCATCTCTTGCCATGTTAAACAGTAAATAAATTACCCTGTGATCAAGGCAAAAGCTCTTTCAAAAGGGCCTTCCCTTTCCTTTCTTCTTTTATCATCAATCTTTGTTGCTAGTCAGGTCATTTTTTTATAATGACATCTAAGCTCTCTCATGGGCTTCTGAAACAATCTGCTCTCTCTTAGCTGTAATGTCCCAGTCCTCCCTTTCTTTTCCCATTATCTCAAATTCCCCAACCACTAGAGTGATACCAACAAGCCGACAACTCACTTGGCTGCCAGACCTCTTCTAAGTACTCATTAATTTGGCAGGTTCCAGAACAACATGCCTCACCACCAGATGCAATTCTTTTTCCTTGCTTTTCGTTTTCCAAGCAAGATGACTGCATCTCGAGTGGGTGTGATGGATTGATTTTTATTTTAATTTATTCCAGCATGTACAAAGAAAGCATAAGAATCCCAGTTCCCTTGACTGATGTACCAATCTACCCCAAGAGCCTCCATCTTTGTTCCTAATCACATTTAAAAGGATTTGCCCATCACGTACAATATTGGTGATCACCACATTCTGCTTGGGGCGAACTTCTTTCCCCAAGTTTCCTCAGACTCAGAGTGGAGCTTCATCTTCTGAGCTGGGCTGTCTTGAAAATCATCACTCCTCACTTTACATTTCACCATGGGTTTTCCATGTTCTCCTTCTTGGGGTATCATAAGAAACTTAACTTTCAGAAGAACTATTCTCTCTAAGAATGTTTAGAAGAAATGTTTTCTCTGAAAAAGTTTAGAAGAAACATTCTCTCTAAGAGAATCTAGCCCAATCAAATAATAATGCCTCACATTTTCAGGAGGAATAAATAATTCCTACAGCACAAAACATCAGTCACTTCCAGCAACAATACTGGTAGCACTTCCAGAGGGTTTCCATAGAGACAGAAAGGACATGTTACTCAGGAAAGGAAAGGGGAATGAAGTCCAGTGACATCTGCCCACTCTATGAAAACTTGAGAAACAGATGAAAAGACAAATCAAATATCTTTTATAAACCTATTTTCCTCAAATAGATGAGAGAGATGGAGGCCCAGAGAGAGATAACCAACCCTGCCAACTATGAGGTAATAACAGGGAGATTCAATGAAAGTATCAGAAAAATAACAGGAAGGTATTTTTGTTTCAAAGCCATTTTCCATATTTTTATTACAAAGTGTACAGAAAGTATAGGATAGGTTGGGGGGGGGATAAAGTTAAAAGACTTTCTTTGTTCACATAATATCAGATGAACAGATCACAAAAATGTGAGGGTCCTCCTTTTTCTGGGATCTGGTGCATGGAAAGCTGGAGCAGAGAAGGGGAGCCAGGTAGAGATTAGGAATCTGGTGACAGAAATGCTGCAGCCTCTTCCTAGTTGAAGATGACTAGCAGCAACTCAACACTCCAGAATGTCCTTCATGGGGATTCTCATGTCCACCTCACTCCTTGTTTACTGGCCATGGCCAAGTACAATGCCCCTCCAGCACAGGTGACATTATGATGCCTCAGAAGCATTGTTCCTATTAGTCCTTTCTTTTGAATTCCCAACATTCTCCCTCTGACAACTCCCTCTACTCTTTGAAATCCTGTTTGACCTATGTAGCTAGTTCAAATGTATTCAGTATCTCTGTGGAGGCTTCTCTGTACATCTAGCTGCAATTTCTTGCTCCTTCATTAGAATCCCATCATCATCAATACAGCTATCACTGAGGCTCTTTTTTGTGTGTGTGTTTCTTATTAAGCAAATGTATTATTCAGAGTATTTATGGTGCTAATTACTCCCTGCTTGAAAGAGGTGGGGAGTGTGAGAGATAAAGGGATATGAAACTTGACTCTCAAGGAAACGTCTATCAGAATGTTATTGTCATTGTCATCATCACCATCATCAGCAGTTATTAATTGGTGCAGTTGCCCCATGACTGATACATTCACTGCCCGTTGAAATTCATGTGCATTCCTTCATTTCCCTGTCCTCTGCGATAAGTGTGGGCTGCGTGACTAGCTCTGACAAGTGGGCTATGAACAGATGTGGCATGTGTCCCTTCCAACATGAAGCATTTAAGAGCTGAGGAATGATGATCCCCTTCTTCCAGCTCTCTTTCCTTTTCCTGGAAGGTGTGCATTGAGGTGGCAATGTCATAAGATTGAGGTGACTTGGATCACTGCTGAGCCAGTGAATGGAGAGCAGTTGCCCTGGGGAACCCCCTGACTCACAGCAGATTTTGTGTGGATGACAAATCAGCCCTTGTTGGACTGAGTACCTGAGTTTTAAGAGTATTTGTTAGTGTGGCACCCCCTGTCCAAATCAACACATACCTAAGAGATAGGTGCTCTTATCATCCCCATTTCTAAATGAGAAAGCTAGCACACCGAGAATAAAGCTATACATACAAGGTAGGAAGAGAACCACATTCCCTCATTTGCATCATCGGACCAAAAAAGACCAACATAGTCAAATGGAAAAGTGTAAAGCTTATGACAGAATGATTACTAAGAGAAAGCCACTTCAGTAATGTGAAGACAAGATTTACTATTACACTAAATCATGGTAGAAGGGAAAACAGAAACTTTCATAGAGATACACTGATTCACTAGATTGTTTCACTCTCAATTTTTTTCTTTAATGATTTTAGTCATTTGCATGTATTTCCTACATATACCAAGTAAACTCTGTATATTGTCTCACCCTAGTAAAACTAAATTTTTTGTATCAGAGCATTTATTGATACATTCATTCGTTCAACATGTATTTATTTAATGTCCATCATATCCTGAACACTCTGATAGCCAGAAGGTTTGGCAATGAAAACTAGAGGCATAATCTCTACCCTCAAGGAGTACTTACAGTCTAGTGGAGATGAGAGGTCATAGGTCATCAGACAGACATGAATGGGTGCATAACTGAAGACAAAGATCAATGCTCTAAGGAAAAGGAACACGGTTCTTGACAAAACCTTACATGGATGGAACCATAGTAGTGTTACTTGAAAATACGTAACTTGAACAAAGATCTAGATGACACCTCAGAGTATACTATGGAGTCAGGGTGGGAAAAGAAGAGAGCATTGTAGACCAAAGAAACAGTACAGATAAAGGTTCAATGCCAGTAAAGGGCCGTCCAAAGAACAGAGAGGTCAATGTATAGGACATTAGAACATTCATGAAAAATTATTGAAAGATAATACTTAAAAGGTAAGCATAGGTCAGACAGTGGAGAAATTGTAGGCCAGGCTGCAGTAGCCCTCTGCTTATTTACCACCCATGTGGCTTGGGGCACAGTGCTTGAGGAGAGGCAACAAATTGTGTTCTCTTAAGATCCTTACTACTCTTCTCTCAGTAAAAGAACACTTGTTTCTTCAGCTGTGCACAAGGCAATCTGAAATAAAATCCACATTTGCTAGCATTCTTTACAACTTCTTACAAACTTGGCCTTAAGTGGATAATGGGATATAAGCAGAAATGGTATAGCAACTTTTGGGAAGTTTCCTTAAAAGGGAGAGTGCCCTTTGCAACTCCTCTCTCTTTACTGATGTAATGGTTGAAAAGTAAACAGCCATTTTGGACCATGAGATGTAGGTGGAAAAAGAAAATACATGTCATGGGAAAATAGTATAGAGGGAACCTTGTTCTATGATGCTATATACCATCCCTGGATGGACTTCCTCTAGTTTCATAAATATGAGAAAGAAATTTATTTCAACCTTCTTTAAGCCACGACTATCTGGGGATTTTTTTTTTCTGTTATTTCCACCTAATGCAACCTAATCCTCTTGCAAGAGCAAATGGTCTTGCACTATTTAGGAAATTGACATAATCATAATTAGAAGATAAATTTTCCCTCAAGAATTCTAAGTGAAGAGGAGCAAGGTTAGTATACATTTTGAGCAAAATCTTTGAAAAGAAAAGTCATATTTTTAGAAGAAATGCTGCATAACAAATTAAGAGATGTCAATTAAAAGAGAATCATTTAAAAAAAATTATTCAAAGTACTGGATACTACTCAGCAAGTCAGCTTCTTTACAAACTAGATTATAGAGGATAAAAACAAATAGAAATCTCTTAACAATCTGAGCAGGTCTGCTCAGACCATGACAGCTGATGATGGAGCAATGGAAACCTTTTGTTGCTATTTTTCCAATACCATAGAAATATTGTGAAAATCAAGATTTTGTATCTGTTTATAATTTGGGGCATGGCTAATCCTGAGACAAGAATGGGTACAGTTCCCAACTCTTCTTTGTTTGTCTGCTGATGTCATGTGTTTTCCTAGCTGATAAGCCATACATGGGAAAGAAACAAAACAAAACAACAACAACAGTGTAGGACTTTAGTCACTGAACTCTGGAATTCCACCAGAAGATTGAGACATGGAAGGCAGAAAGCAGAGCACAACACCACTTACTGCAAGGACGCTGAGTAAGAGGTCTATGGAAGAATCACCACCAGACTTTGTAGACAGCAGCAGCGGAGGGCATTTGAGGTTTTAGCTTCTAGACATGAGGAAGAGAAGCAGCATGCATACAACAAACATGGCATTCCTTTACTTCTGAAGAGGTACCAATAGTAAGTTGCTGACTTAGGTCAACAAAGGTCAAACTTATCCTCCATTCTTCCAAAGAAATACCAAGGCTGAAAAAGGTGAGAATTACTGTGGGCTAGAAACCAAACTTTTCTGAAAGCCTCACTGGTCTTTGACTTAACTCCACACCAACCAATAAAAGGAAGGGCAGAAGAGGGCTCCATGAATGTGGAATCTACCTGAGTCCTGAAAGAGAGATGACTGGCTCACAGAGAGAGGGAGTCCGTCTCCTGCGGTCACACAGCTGGACACTGCAGTTAGATACACTGCAGGGCTTTCTGCTGCTTAGCCTTCTCGTCACAGCATCGTGCCCCATGGTGATGCCTCCATCCCCCATTGTTTCCTTCTCTTCCACCAGGACCACCTATTGAACAACACCACAGCATCCTTTGGGAGTCCTGAAAACCTACCTGAGTGCCAAGTCATGCTGCCTTCTGCCACCACCTTTCCCTGCCCTCCCCTGAACTCCTGGGAAGGGCTGTGTCCTCCCATTTGCATGGGGATGACAGCTGTGAGAGAAAGAGCCATTACCGATAGCTGGAAGGTGCAGCCTGTAGAAGCAATGGCTGTGTGCTGATCGCAGCCTCTATACTTCCTTCACTTGGCAAGATCTGTCAGAAAAAAATGGAGAGGAATGGGGGAACCAGACTGCTGCTTTTACAATACCCATCTTACAGATGAGAAGACCAAGGAATGGTGAGACTAAAGCTCTCCAAGGATTCAAACCCAGGTCTCCTGATTCCCAATATAGTGTTCTTCCCATTGCAATACTGAACTTCTAGAAAAATGCAGCAAAAAATTACATAAGACAGGGTGCCTGGGTGGTTCAGTGGGTTAAGCCTCTGCCTTCGGCTCAGGTCATGATTGAGGGGTCCTGGGATCGAGCTCCACCTCAGACTCTCCGTTGGGTGGGAAGACTATTTGTCCCCTTTTCTCTGCCTGCCTCTCACTACTTATGATCTCTCTCTGTCAAATAAATAAATAAAATCTTTTAAAAAAATTACATAAGAACGCAGGAAAGTCCCTAATCCTAACAAAATAAAAGAGGTTCCTATTTTGTGTTGAATTTGTCCCCCTCCAAAAAAATATGTTAAGGTCCTAACCCCTAATCCCTCAGAATATGAACTTATTTATAGTAATGTTATTGCAGATATAATTAGTTAAGATGAGTTCATACTGGAGGAAGATGGGCTCCTAATCCCATGTGACTGCTGTCCTCATCAGGAGGAAGCCTGATGAACAGAGACATACCAGGAGGATGCCATGTCATGACAAGGATTGGAGTGATGCGTCGCTAAGCCAAGGATGCCAAGGATGCAAACCACCAGAAGTTAAAAAGAGGGCAGAAGGAGCTCTTACCCACAGGTTTCAGAGGGAGAAGGGCCCTGTGGCCACTAGCCTCCAAAAGTGTGAGAAAAAGTATCTGCCATTCTAACCAACCAATTGTGATAGTTTATTATGGCCACCCTAAGGAATTAATATAGCTCCCATTTAGACAAATCATAAGCAAGGAAGGAGGATAAACAGGTTAGTGTCTGGTAGAAACAGAAAAGCACCCATGTGGAATTATCTGGCCTCAAGCTGTAACACCAATTCCCTGTGTGACCATGGGCAAGTTAATTCCCCTTTGTTTGTCTCCATTTTAGTAACAAAAAACTGGAGACAGAAATCGTAGCTCCCTTACAGCTTCACGTAAAGGTTAAATGACATAATGCAGGTTAAAACACATAGCACAAACAGCATGTAGAGCATAATAAGGATTCAAGAATGTTATTATCACCATTATTATGAATTTTTCAAGGCAGACTTAAATACAAGACAAGAAAGAACAGGAAAATAATTCTTAAACTTAAGAGAAGTCTCAAGAATCAACCTAGTGATCATGAATATTATGACTGGCCCATTAAGGTAGCTTTTAGACTATTTACTATTTAAATATTTACTATTTACTATTTACTATTTAAATTTAGGTTAATAAAAGGAAACCAAAACTTTCTAAGGCCCATTAGCCACATTTCAAATGCTTTACAGTCTCATGTGGCTAGTTGGGCACCATATTGGCCAGAACAGGATAAAACATTTCTAGTATTGCAAGAAGTTCTGTTGGACCATAATGTCACCACTCTTGCTGCATTAAGGCCTAAGATAGAGACTTTGGAGAAACAGAGGCCAAGATGTCAAGACGTCAGCTTATAATTTCCAATGCTGTATCAGTAAAGGGGCATTTCAGAAAATCCCTTTATTAGTACAAACATAAAATTCAGTTCTTATCACAACTTCAAATAGAATTCATAGCCACCTAAAATTTTTCATCTACAGTTGGGTATGTTAGATGCCATGAAGTGGAGTATGTATTAATCATATGATTATCAGGATATGAATAACTTCCTTAGCAGTATCCATAAAAATGGAAAGGCCTTTGAATTTTAGATACAAGAATTGGTACAAACACATGTAAAATGAGCCCCAAACTCACTCCAGATTAAGAGAGGCCATTTGGTATAACATGTTGACCACACAAATACATTTAAAAGTTCAGCACCTGGAATGGATTAAAAACCACATGGAGGACTGTAACCAAAGCAAAGAAAATACAATAGTAAGTGATAGAACAGAAATCAAAGTGACAATATAGCTTACAAGTCTCCGGTGAGATGTCCCCTAAAATGCTTTGTTCACTGTAATTGATCAAGAAGACATTATACAATGAATGCCCAAGAGACAACCCACAATGTCTCTAATCTTGATAACATTTCCGGAAGGGGAGAGAATATAATAAGCAAAACATTCCTGTTTTAATCAAGAGGGAAATCACATTTCAAGAAAAAGCAAATCAAAATAGAAAAATAAAGGTTGGTATCCTACAAATCAGGGAAGACATTGAAAAGAACAATCAAACTCTTGGACAAAAGCCCAAAACTTTTAAAGAAATCACTTAATCCTAAGCACAATATGGTCATGGTGCAGCTGAGCAGAGGTGTGGATCATATGAACTCTGGGTCCCATTGAGCCTTTTCTAGTGAGAGAAGGGCCTGACCAATGGAAGTGATAAAGCATGGACATGTGTTGGAAATAAACCCAAAGGGGTCATTATGGAAGCTCAGTGGCCTCTTATTTTCCAGCCATGCTTTATCCCATAGACATAGCCCACCAACAAGTGAGTTCCTAGGGCAGACTGAGGAGACCAGGGGTGCCAGCCACAGTTGCCTTATCAAGATGCCCCCTGCATCAGGAAAAGATCCCATCCTTCAGTCTTCTTCAGTCTTCTACATCAACTTGTATGGATTCTCCAAGTTCTCTTTTTCTGTCTCATAACTGAGTTTGGGAGGAGCACACCTCAGTAAATTTCTACCATCTATAAAGCCCTCTCTCTGAAAAGAGAAAAAAAGAAAGAAAAAAAGAAAAAAATGGTTAATGAAAGAGAAGATGATCCATACACAGGAAAGGGTTGGGGAAAGAACACCTAAAGAAAGAGGCTTTCTTAAGAAGAAGAACCCATCGCAATATAAAAATCACCATTGCCTCTCTGAAAACTCAAAGAGAAACTGCAGCAATTTCAACATCATGACAACAACCCACCTATGCTCCACATTCCTTTCCTATTACACTAACCTCCCACCTGGATAGATGTGCTCATCTTTCCCGTGAGGGTGGGTTTCTGCACATATCAAGGTAACCTCAAGTCAAAAACATACTACAGGTAGAGAGACACGCAGTCCCAACTCTCAAGGTATATCTGAGGTCAGATCCTGAACCTGTCCTACCACCGTTCAATACACAGCAGCAAGCACATCTCTGATATGTACACTGTTAAGAAACACAAGCAATATATTACATGACTTGTTTCCAGACACTCCCTTGTGACATAAAATGCGTTTGTTCCTCTATCTGAACAGGAGGTTCTAAGCTGTTCAACCAGTTAGAAGGTACATGCTTTAAGATGGTGTATTCATGTTGCAAGATAGTGACTAAATTCATGACAAAGGATGAGGTTAGTAAAAGACAGTAGGATCACCACAGGGGAAGGGAGGGAAAACTGCATGGGAAGAAATCAGAGAGGGAGACAAACCAGGAGAGACTCTGGACTCTGAGAAACAAACTGATGGTTACAGAAGGGAGGTGGGGTGAGGGATGGGGTAACCAGATAACGAGAACACATGTTATGATGAGCACTGGGTGTTATAAGCAATGATGAATCATTGAACACTACATCAAAAACTAATGATGTACTATATGTTGATTAACTGAACATAATAGGAATAAAAAAAAGATAGTAGTATCAGAAAATGACTTCAAAGACTAAAACTCCTTAGCAGAAATTCTAAGAACAATGAATAGCTCTGCAACCCATGAGGAACAGAGGTTGCTCTTTTTAGTGGTATATTGGTGATAACATCAGAAGAAGTGAAAGTCTAGTGTAAAAGATATCTCAGTTTTAAATCGCCTGGACCCTATCTCAGAACTTCAGAAGCTATCTCTGGAAGGTCTCAACTCCCAGTTCTATCCCTTCTTTCTTGCCAATATCTACATGTCCTGAGGGCTTTCTGATCCCCACAGTAGGACATCCAAATGAGAACACCTGGGGATTTCATTTTGCTACACTTAGCTCTTATCTGCCAACATGTTATAAAGAGCAATCTATAGAACCAAACTTCGTTCAGCTGTGATCCACATGAGAGACAAAATCAATAGGTAGATCGAAGGATAAACACAATTCAATAGCAATACTAACAAGATAATCCTAAAAATAGCAAAAATAACTGTGTCCTTAAGACGTACCTGGCTCTATTCTGAAAAATTTATGCATAACTACATTAATCTGTACAACTCTATGAAGTATGGAGTATTTTTATCTTCGCTTGAATATATATATATAAAATGAAGCATGGCGAGATTAAGCAACTTGCCCAAGATCACATATCCAGGCACAAACTTTCCAGAGACAGTTCTTTTGACCATTAACACTCTTATTTGCAACACAGGAGAGTGAAAGGTAGCATTAGAATGAGAACTTTGAAATCACATGAAGATATTTTTAGAAACAAAGTCATTTTCAGATATAAACACAGAGAGGCACAGATTGATATAAAATGACTTGAAGCCTCTGTACAGCAAAGGAAACAATCAACAAAACTAAAAGGTGACTTAAAGAATGGGAGAAGATATTTCCAAATGACATATCTGATAAAGGATTAGTATCCAAAATACATAAAGAATTACAAAGCTCACACCCAAAAAATGAATAATCTAATTAAAAATAGAAGACATACATAGACATTTTCCCAAAGAAGACATCCAGATGGCCAACAGTCACATGAAAAGGTGCTCAACATCACTCTGGCATGAGGGAAATACAATTAAAACTACAAAAGAGATCACCTCACAACTGTCTGAATGGCCAAAATTAACAACACAAGAAACAACAATTTTTGGCAAAGATATGGAGAAAGGGGAAGCTTCCGCACTGTGGTGGAAATGCAAACTGGTGTAGACACTCTGGAAGACAGTATGGAGGGTCCTCAGAGAGTTAAAAACAGAACGACCCTGTGATGCAGCAACTGCACTACTAGATATTTGTCCGAAGAATACAAAAATATTAATGCAAGGGGATACATGCCCTGCAATATTTATGGCGGCACTACCTACAACAGCCACATTGCAGAAACATCTCAAGGGTCCAACAACAGTTGAATGAATAAAGAGGTGATATCTTGCCATTTGCAATAACATGGATGGAGCTAGAGAGTATTATGCCAAGAAAAATAATTCAGAGGAAGAAAAATACTATATGATTTCACTCATATGTGGAATTTGAGAAATAAAACAAATAAGAAAAGGGGGGGGAAAGAGAGAGAGAGAGGCAAACCAAGAAATAGACTCTTAACTACAGAGAACAAATGATGGTTACCAGAAGGGAGGTGGGTGAGGGGATGGGTGAAGTAGGTGATGGGGATTAATTACTTCTTGTGATGAGCACCAGGGACGTATGGAAGTGTTGAACCACTCTATTGTACAACTGAAACTAATACAACACTGTATGCTAACTGGAATTTAAATAAAAACTTTTTAAAATATCAATGACTCTAGACACCACTGATACATGTGTATCCCATGTTTGCAGTCAAGTTCAGTGGAAGTAATAAAGCAGAATTTTTCCAGTGAAAGACTGTAGGCAGTCCTTGAATACATGCGCTATTTAGTTTACATAATATTTTCAAGTTTTTCAAAGAGTTGCTGCCAAAATGCAAAAGCTGAACATTTTTACATTTTCATAGGCTTAGGAGACACATCTGTTCTACACTGAGTCCCAAATTTCAGACTTTTCTAAGGGAAGCCGGTTTGTCAACGCCCCCTCATGTAACACTTAGAGCTAAACTACAGGTTGTGCTTTGGATGAAGCATGAGCTTGAGTTTACCATTCTCGCTACCACTCCCTGTTGTCTTATACCTGGCATCTTCTCTCATTTTCATTTCCCACTACAACTTCATAGAGCATCTGAGGATATGAGTCCTGATTTAAAGGAGAAGTGAAGGAGAAAAAGATTCTCAACTGAAAGGTGAAATCAAAGGGTTCTGCCCCTAGCTGTGGGAATGCTAACACTACCTCATTGCCCATACACTCACTCGTTAAATGTGAGGCCAGTCTAGATACCGAAGTTGCACAGGCTATAAAACTTAGAAAGGAGATAGAGGCAATCAATGTGATGTCACTTCAGTGAGAAATGAGTTTGTCACTGTTACAAAGGCTGCCTGGTACAATCCCTTGCTGTGCACAGCAGGACAGAGATCTGGCCTGGTCTGGTTATATGGAGCATTCACGTACCTTGGAGGCATGAAGGGCAGTTGCTAATGTTGCTTGTCATTGATGTATCTAGTGTACTCTTCAAATAATACAAAGTCACTTTTTCTCTCACTGTACAAATTTCCGAACTTTCCAATTCACTTTGATATTCATAGATGCATGGTTTTTGGCTTTTTATTTACTCATGTACAGACATAGAAATTCACTAATTCATTCAGTAAATGAGGATGGCATGATGCCAGGCACTATGATGTAAATCTACAAGGTGAAACTGTGGGTAAATGGGAACTAAAGCAAGCTTTCACAGATGGCTGCCATTGCAAGGAAGGTTACTTGCAGTATCTGAAGGTCACAGTAATTAGCTGTGGATAACTGATACAACATTTCCCTGGTATACATCCCAGTTCTTCAGGGAAATTACTGGTGCTTCACAAAATGCTGAGGATGATGGGCTTTTTATGGGAAAACAGAGTCAGAACTTCATGTTAAGATCAAACCTAAGACAAAATCTAGAAGGGTGAGTAGATTCAGGAAGCAGAAAGATAAAAGCAAAAGTAGCTAATGACCTCATCAGAAGGCACAAGTGGGCTTAAGAGACAAGTCTGCTCCATGCTCAGTCCCATTTCACAAACAGGAGGGCACTCATCTCAGTTCTGCTTCAAGAGGTCCCCTTGAATCTATAGTAGCTCTGGAGGAAGTAAGGGAAGGTGCACTCATGAATTCTTAGATGGAGGCAGAGAAAGACATTGTGGCTTGGATCAGATATTGTTCCTGCCAGATAGTCCCTACTAAGAGTACTTCAAATACTCTTTTCTGAAGATTAGACTGTCAGTCAGCTGGAGCTCTTGGTGTGTGCCATGTGAAGCTGGTAATTTTGTGGGAGTGGGCAGTGTGTTAATAAATGTTCTGACCCAGTGCTTCTTGAGAGGGTCAATTCACCAAGCACCTCTTCAACAGCTCCTAGATCTTGCCAAATCCCTTCTTCCCAGAGCCATGGGTTTTTGTGTCCTGTGATTTTTCTTCCTATAAACTATCACTCGACTACCCACCACCCTCAAATCCTAATTTCTTTGGTTTTTACCTACTAGGAAACCATTGAAACCATATCTCTATCTCTATCTATCTATATATTTTTTAATATGTATATTTTATATATATAGCAGGATCTAAATTCAGCATGCCAAAATTTGGTTGCCATTCCCTTCAGGACAAGGAGGTCTTAATTTTTAAAATAACATTATCTTTTTGTCCTCCTTCAGGAAGACATCTCATTCTCAGATCAGGTAAATAACCTCTTCCAAAGTAACAGCAGCAAAGACAACAAAAGACTTTCCATATTACAACAAGATGAACATTTCCCTACAACTGACATGTACTATGTGATGCAACCTCACCCTGTAGATAAGCTAATGGAATTAGGAGACACTTTTACCTTTTTAAAAAAATCTATTTAAAATAAAACTTGAATGCAAACCAACAAAGACTTCTCTACAGCCTGGCCTGTTCCATGGCTGGGAATAATCATTGGGGTAAAGGAATACATTGAATTCATACAACTGAATCCCAGTTCAGACCTCAATTTAGATACCTAACCATTGTGTGTCCTTGGGCAAGTAACTTAATTTCTAGAAGCCTTCATTTTCTAATCTAGAGAATGAGAGTGATAAAGCCTCACTACACTACACAGTCCTAAGCAATACACAAGATATGATGTCTGGACAAGCACCCAACACAATGCCTGGCACAGAGCAGTGGCAGGGTGCATAAATAACAGTAATGCCCTAGCATGGAAGAGACAGCAATTAGATCCAGGAGAGATGCTTCTCACTCACTGCATCAATGTTTAACAGTATTCCTAAAGAAAGACAGAAGCTTTAACTGTTGGCGCAAACTATATTTAAAAAATAATTTTGGGGGGGGAAATAAAACCAAAGACATGAATCAAAAAGTTCACAAAAGGGGGGCAACTGGGTGGTTCAGTGGGTTGAGGCCTTTGCCTTTGGCTCGGGTCATGATCTCAGGGTCCTGGGATCGAGCCCCACATCCGGCTCTCTGCTTGGCGGGGAGCCTGCTTCCTCCTCTCTCTGCCTGCCTCTCTGCCTACTTGTGATCTTTCTCTGTCAGATGAATAAAATCTTTAAAAAAAAAAAAAGTTCACAAAAGGGGTGCCTGGGTGGCTCAGTGGGTTAAAACCTCTGCCTTCAGCTCAGGTCATGGTCCCAGGGTCCTGGGATCGAGCCCCACATCGGGCTCTCTGCTCAGCGGGGAGCCTGCTTCCCTTTCTCTCTCTCTGCCTGCCTCTCTGACTACTTGTGATCTCTGTCTGTCAAATAAATAAATAAAGTCTTTTTTAAAAAAAAGTTCACAAAAACTAAGTAAGTGGAGAGATGGTCCATGTTGATGGATAGAAAGGCTCAGTACTGTCATGTCAGTTCTTCCCAACTTGATCTACAGGTTCAGTGCAATCCCAATCAAAATCCTAGCAAGCTGTTTTATGGATATTAACAAAGAGATTCTAAAGTTTATATAGGGAAGCAAAAGATGAGAAATGATGAACACAATATTGAAGGAGAACAAAGTTGAAGGACTGACACTACCTGACTTTAAGACTTACTATAAAGCTACAATAATCAAAACAGTGTGGTATTGGCAAAAGAGTAAATAAATAGGTCAATGAGACAGAACAGAAAGCTCTGAAGTAGACCCACATAAATAAGGTCAACTGACCTTGGACAAAGGAGCGACTACAAATATAATGGAGTAAAGGTAGCCTTCTTAACAAATGGTCCTGGAATAACTGGATACCCATATGCAAAGAAATAAATCTAGACAGAACTTACACCCATCACAAAATTGAACTCAAAAATGGATCACAAAACTAAATGTAAAATGCAAACTATAAAAGTCCTAGAAGATAACATAGGAGAAAATCGAGCTGAGTGGGCACAGTGGTAACGTTTTAGATCCAACACCAAAGGCACAATCCATGAAAGAATTAAAAGTAAAAAAAAAAAAAAAAAAAAAAAAAAAATCTGCTCTGCAAAAGAAAAGGCCAAGGGAATTAGAAGACAAGCCACAGATAGGGAGAAAGTATTTGCAAAAAACACATCTGATGAAGAACTGATATCCAAAATATACAAAGTGCTTTTAAAACCTAAGAATAAAAAAACAAACAACCCAATTAAAGAATGGGCCAAAGACTTTAACAAACACCTTACCAAAGAAATATGAGATTGTAAATAAGCATATGAAAAGATGCTCCATATCATACATCATTACACAAACATAAACTGAAACAACAATGAAATACGACTCTACACCTGTTAGAATGGCCCAAATCCAGAACAATGATAACATTGAATGCTAGTGAGGATATAGAGCAGTAAGAACTCTCATTAATGTTGGTGGAAAAGCAAAGTAATACAAACATCTTGGAAGATAGTTTGGTAGTTTCTTACAAAGCTAAACATAGTCTTAGCATACAATCCAGCAATCACATTTCTTGGTATTTAGCCAAAAAAGTTAAAAACGTATATGTGTGCACAAAAACCTGCATGTTGAGCTTCACAGCAGCTTTACTCCCGGTTGCCAAAACTTGGAAGCAACCAAGATGTCCTTCAGTTCATGCATGGATAACCTGGTACAACCAGACGATAGAGTATTATTCAGCACTAAAAGGAAATGCGCTATGAAGCTATGAAAACACACGGGGGAAACTTCAATGCATATTACTAAGTGAAAGAAACCAACCTGGAAGTTTATATCCTGTATGATTCCAGCTATGTGATGTTCTGGAAAAAGTAAAACTATTGAGACAGTAAAAAGACCAGTGATTTCCTGGAAGGAGGAAAGAAGGTTGGGTAGGCAGAGCACAGAGGATTTTTAGAGCAGTGGAAATATTCTGTATGATACCATAGTGACAGATACATATCGTTACACATTTGCCCAAATACCAAGAAGGAACTATAATGTAAATTATGGACTTGGGAATTATGATGCACCCATGTAGATCCACCACTTGTAACTAATGTACCACTGTACATTTGTTAGGTTGTGCAAATATGAAGGCAGCGTACATGAAATATTTTGTATCTTCCTTTCAACTTTACTTGGAACCTAAAAGCTTTTTTTAAAATAAAGTATTAATTTAAAACAAATTTAATTGTTAAACATTGATTTATTCAGCCAGTCTATACTAAGCAATAACTTTGTACCAGGGGATAACTAAGCACTGGAGGTATAATGGTGAAAAAGATTTGGTTAGTTTCTGTTAGCACGGAGCTCTGAGGAAATAAAGGTAAGTAAACAAGTAGCAATATTAAATCGGGGTAGCTCTCAGGAAAGTAGAGGACGTTCTGGAAGTGTATGCCTAACAAAAACCCCTTTGGGAAAAGCAACATTCCCAGAGGCAGGGCCATCTAAGCTGAGATCTTAAGTGCAGGGAGAGACTAACTAAATGAAGAAGGTGGGTAACAACAGGTACAAAGGTTTGGAAGTGAAAGCAAATATGCCTTTTCAAAGAACGTAAAGAAGTCAAGGAAGTCACTGAATGCAAGGGAAACACCAGGAGTGCTCAGGGGCACAGTGGGAGGTGGTGGGCCAGGCTCAGCAGAGGTGATTTGATTCCAAATGCAATAGAAAGCTTTCTATTCAGTTACATTGTTCTATGTGTCTGTTTTTGTAGCAGTACCATAGTATCTTGATGACTACAACTTTGTAATATAGCTTGGAATCCAGAATCATGGTGTCTCCAGTTTTGTTTTCCTTTTTCACAATTGCTTTGACTTTTTCAGAACTTTTGTGGTTCCATACAAATTTTAAGATTGTTTGTTAGCGCTCTGTGAAAAATTCTCATAGGGCTTACATTAAATATGTACATTGCTTAGGGTTGTATAGACATTTTAACAATGTATGTTCTTCCCATCCATGAGCATGGAATGCTTTTCCATTTCTTTGTGTCCTCTTCAATTTCTTTCATCAGTATTCTATAGTTTTCAGAGTACAGATCTTTTATTTCTTTAGTTCTGCTTATTCTAGGTATCTTACTGATTTGGGTGCAATTGCAAATGGGGTCAATTCCTTGATTTCTTTTTCTGCTGCTTTGTTATTGGTGTATAGAAATGAAACAAATTTCTGCACATTGATGTCATTTCCTGCAACTTTGCTGAATTCACGTATGAGTTCTAGGAGCTCTTTGTTGGAGTCTTCCAGGTTTTCTAGACAGAATATCATGTCATCTGCGAATAGTGAAAGTTTGGCTTTTTCCTTGCCAATCTGGATGCCTTTAATTTCTTTTGTTGTCTGACTGATGAGGCTAAGACTTCCAGTACTATGTTAAAAAGTAATGATGAGAGTGGACTTTCTTGTCTTATTCCAGAAATGGACCCACAACTATATGGTCAACTAATCTTAGACAAAGCGGGAAAGAATTTCCAATGGAAAAAAAGACAGTCTCTTCAATAAATGGTGTTGGGGAAAATGGTCAAAAGCACACAGAAGACTGAAACTGGACCACTTTCTTACACCACACACAAAAATAAATTCAAAATGAATGAAAGACCTAAATGTGAGACAGGAGCCATCAATCCTAGGGTAGAACACAGGCAAAAACCTCTTTGACCTTGGCTGTAGCAACTTCTTATTAGACACATCACCAGAGGCAAGGGAAACAAAAGCAAAAATGAACTATTGGGGCTTCAAGATAAAAAGCTTTCACACAGTGAATGAAACAATCAACAAAACTGAAAGGCAGCCTACAGAATGGGGGAAGATATCTGTAAACAACATATCTGATAAAGAGTTAGTATCCAAAATCTATAAAGAACTTACCAAACTCAATACCCAAAAAACAAACAGTCCAGTTAAGAAATGGACAGAAGTGAGGGTGCCTGGGTGGCTCAGTCAGTTAAGCATCTGACTCTTAATTTTGGCTCAGATCATGATCCCAGGGTTCTGGAATCCAGCCCCGTATAGGACTCTGCATTCAACAGAGAGTCTGCTTGCGGATTCTCTCCCTCTGCCTCTCCCTGCACTCACTCTCTTTCTCTCTCTCTCTCTCTCTCTCTCTCTGAAATCAATTAATCTTGAATAAAAAAGAAAGAAATGGGCAGAAGACGTGAATAGGCACTTGCGCAAAGAAGGCATCCAGATGGCTAACAGACACATGAAAAGATGCTCAACATCACTCAGCATCAGGGAAATATAAATCAAAACCCTTATGAGATACCACCTCACACCTGTCAGAATGGCTAAAATTAACAACACAATAAACAACACATGTTGGCAAGTATGTGGAGAAATGGGAAACCTCTGGTAATGTCGGTGGGAATGCAAACTCGTACTGCCACTCTGAAGAACAGTTTGGAGGTTCCTCAAAAAATTAAAAATAGAACTACTCTGTGATCCAGCAATAGTACTACTAGGTATTTACCCAAAGGATACAAAAATACAGATTCAGAGGGGTACATGCACCCCGACATTTGTAGCAGCATTATTAGCAATTGCCAAACTATGGAAAGAGAACAAATCTCCATCGACTGATGAATGGACAAAGATGTGGTACATATATACAATGGAATATTACTCAGCCATAAAAAGAATGGAATCTTGCCATTTTCAACAAGGTAGAGGGAGATAGAGTGTATTATGCTAGGTGAAATAAGTCAGACAGAGAAAGACAACACCATATGATCTCACTCATATGTGGAATTTAAGAAAGAACACAGATGAACATATGAGAAGGGGGGAAAGAAAAAAAGAAGAGAGGGAAACAAGCCATAAATGCCATTTAACAATAGGGAACAAACTGAAGGCTGATGGAAGGAGGTGGATGGGAGATGGGCTAGATGAGTGATGGTATTAAAGGTGGGCACTTGTTGCGAAGATTACTGGTTATTGTAAGTGATGAATCACAGAATTCTACTCCAAAAACCAGTATCGCCTGTATGTTAACTAAAATTTACATTTTAAAAAAATGCAATAAAAAGCTATTGGGGAGATTTCAGGAGAATTTGCTTATTTTAGGGTAGTGGGACTATGAAAGATAGTCTCCCTCTTGGTATTTTGATTTTTTTAAAAATCTCTAATAATGAGCAAGTACTACTGACATGATTAAAAAATTAACAGTTTCCTTTAAAAAGACATATACTAAGCCATATGTCAAATAGGTCCTTTACAGAGAGGAGGTCAGTGATCCAAAGATAACTAACATCACCCAGAAGGCGAACCAACAATGTAGAAATGGGAGAGGGTTAAACACAGCATCTTTGGCTCAACACACCAATCATGCGATTTAGCTCAACTGACATGCAGACTAGGCTCTAGACACTTCAACATAAAGTTCTTAGGGGATTCATATCTTAAAGATGTCAGAGATATAAGCAGGAAGGAAACATAGACACCTAAGTGGTTTTTAACCATTGGGAAGAAAAAGGCTTTTTTCCCTTCCTCATCTACAATATGAACATAAAATAATTGAAAGATGACTTGCAGTTTGAACGGGATGGGAAACAGTAGGGAAACCCCAACTGTGATGCCTTAATCTCCTAATTTCCTAAGGTTAATTTCTTCCCAGGACCTCAAGGCCAGGACTCCTCGGAACAGCTCAAAATGTACCCACCTCAATTCAACAGAAGCTGCAGCCCACAGAGGGGAAGCTGAGTTTTAGCTTTTAGTGCTAGAAAAAAATACTTAGCATCTGCTTTTATTTGCATGAGGTTGTGGGTTAGTATAGAGCACGAGTGAGACCCAGGCACGAGTTCTGCATTCATTTTGGCTTCCTTCCCCAAAAAAATGGATTAAAAAAGTAATTGCCAGAAATTAAGGTGCTGAAGGCAGAGAACTTGAGTGATAAGCAGAGTAAGTTGTCTCTTGATGGACCTGCTTACCTCACTTCCCAGGAGCCAGTCAAGTCTGCAGGAAGTCTCACTCCACCCTCCAAAGGATATTCCATTTCTCACCATCTCTTGGCTGTTTTCCTCTGACCTGCTACCCAGAGAGGACAGATTCTCTCTACCACCATGGCTACGGACATTTAAGTTTCTTGACAGCCAAGATCCTGAAGACAAATATAACTCGTACCTGATAATTCCAGCAAAAGTTCTCAGAGAGGCTTTATTTAGAACAGGTGCCCATATATCCCTGAAATAATCGTAATCTGGAGAAATTGGGTCTTTGGATTGGCCCAGCCTGAGTCTTGAACCCAGGAGGCACTCCAGGAGCCTCTAAGTAGAATCATCCCCATTTAGCGGATAGGAATTAGAGGTTGGGATTGGAAATTAGAGGTTGGTCATTCCTACATGGATGCTTGGGCTGTTTTTCTCTAAGAAAAGGAGCAAGAAATGCTTGGCCAACAAATACAAGATATAACTGACATTTTGTGTTTCTACCAAGTCTTTTCTTACTTGCTGAAAGTGACGGTATTTATGTCAAAGGGCACTCTCAGAGATACACGGATACAACTTTTCTGTTCACTGTTGTAAAAAGTTAAATATTGCATGCAGTCCTAAAGGAATCAGGCACCAACAAAACTTGGTTTTGTTGACCACAACTGAAGTGAAATGAAATCACCTGAATTAAGAGATTTCCATGTTTTAGTTGCACTCAGACTGGTCCCAAACCATTTATGAAAATGCAAATTATAATGTTATACTGACATTTATTCCTTGTCTCTATGACAGGTAACTATAGAAAGAAAGAGTATTCAAATGCATACTATTAGATTTATGATACCCACCTTTAGGATAAATAAAACCATTCAAAGCTTCTAAGCATGACATGAATTTTTACCACCAAATTTTAAGAATTTTTTTACAAGGATGACAGTGGAAAATTGTGTGCATATATGTAATTATAATAAAATTTATGGTTAATTTTTTAAAGAAATATCATCTTTCAGAGCACAGGAAAATACTTAGCATCTGTCTTTGCCTTCCCAGGACCATTGGCACAAGGAATAAGGTCAAATGCATATTTCAGAGCTTAGACATTTCAAGTGTTCTACTCCTTGGGTTTCCAAAATAGCTCTCAGATTTCTTCAAAGGTTTATTCACAAAACAGAACTAAAATGTAATGAGAAAAGGCTGAAAGAAAAGCTCTAACCCAGAGACATCAGGTGGCTTTTGAGAAGCACTTTAATGAATAAGCTGAAATTGACATCTGTTAGCACCTTTCATAATGCCCCCTGGAAAATGCACTGAATCCATTTAACTCTTGGCATCCAAAAAGAAGGGGTCCTCCAGGTCCAGCAACTATAAGATGCTCTCAACATAAGCCATGGAGTGGCTGTGATGAGAGAAAAACAAAACAAAATGAGGTAAAATGAAACTCACTTCTCTCCTCTTTGCTCGTCCTGCCCTGGAGGGAAAGATGACAAAATCCACACTGGCTAAATCACTGCACAAGCGAACCATGGCTAAGGGCCTTAGGTCAACCCAGGACAGGAGAATGACATCTGCTAATGTTTGGGGATGGTAACATTCCCCCGGGGACCTTTAAAAACAATGCCAGCTTTGAAAGAGTGCTGGTCACTTCCCTTCCCCTTCTTCTCCATATAAAAAATATCCTTTAAATTTTAATAATAGAAATCAAACCTCATGCCACACTTAACATGGCAATACAGCCATTCAATGACTTTCTTGAGGAGAGACCATTTTTTTAAAGTAAAAGTTTCTCTACCAAGCCAGGGGAATACAACAATTTAAAAAATATATATATGGTAAGTAAATTCAAGTATTGGTTGGTATGAGGGTTAAAATTTTATCTTCCTAAACCAAGTTTAGCAGAATCTTTATTCTCACTTTGATTATTCCAATAGGGAGCAATCCAAGCACATCCAAAAAGTACGTAAATACTGTTTTTTTTTATCCATAGTAAAACACATGTCTGTGAGTACCTCTGTAGGAGATAAGCTCTGAGGGAATATTGAGGAACACCGAGGTTGGAGCCTTTACCTCAAGGCCTCTAGACTTGCTCTTTTAGCTCGTATTTTTTTGAGGTCCTAATATATGCCAGACACTGGGAGCATAAAGATGAGCAAAAGTTCACCAGCAGGGAAGTCCGGAAGATAGACACATAAGAGAAGTGATTATCATCCATGTGACGATTTAAAGCAATGACCAGCAAAGAAAGGGAGGCTAACTTAGCCAGGCAAACAAGCCATTATTAGGGAAGTTTCACTGGGTAGCTAACCTTGGATCTTTGAGTGTTAAGTAAGAACTCACTAGGTGGAAAGTGGTGTTGAGGGGAAGGGGCAGAACAAAGAGCAGGGAGTACATTCTAGACTAGAGACTATAGAAGACCAGCGGGATCTCATCTCAAATCCTAACTCACGTTGATTGGGCGTGGCTGCTCCAAGCATGGCAGGGAAGAAGACTAAAGCTGTATGGCAGGCATTCTTGAAGTCCCCCTCCACAATCCACTCAATCTGCCTCTACCTTAAGTTCACCTGTGGCCATGGTGGATGGTTCTTTTACAAGCTGACAGACTCCCACTTCAACCACCAGTAGCTTTCTACTTCTCTGAGGATGTTCTGATTCTCTCTCTCTCTCTTTTTTTTTAAGTTTTTTATTTTTTTAAAGATTTTATTTATTTATTTGACAGAGATCACAAGTAGGCAGAGAGGCAGGCAGAGAGAGAGGAAGGGAAGCAGACTCCCTGCTGAGCGGAAAGCCCGATGCGGAGCTCGATCCCAGGACCCTGGGATCATGACCTGAGCTGAAGGCAGAGGCTTTAACCCACTGAGCCACCCAGGCGCCCCAGGGATGTTCTGATTCTTTAGAAGGCCAGAGTCAAGGCAGCCAGGAAGTACTGAGGATTTACGGCCCACCTGGGGAATCCTCGTCCAATGAGGAATGGGAATTGGTATAAAGACATGCACGTTTCCACCATCCCTAGATGTTACAATTCTCAGGTATAAACTAAACCACCTGCAAAGTCTCCCTGATGGGACTGAATCCAGTTGGCCACATGGCTACCCTTTAAGGACTGACCTATCTTCCTTCACTCATTTTCCTCATTCCCTCATTGAAGCTTGCTAGGATCACCTATCAAACATAATGCATTAGTTATCTATCGCTTTGTAACAAATTATCCCCAAATTTAGCAGCCCAAAACAACAGTGAACACTGATCATCTCTTGTAGCTCCTATAGGTCAGGAAATCCAAAGCTTAGCTGTGTCGTTAGAGCTCCAGGTCTCTCATGAGGTCTCAGTCAACTAAACACATGGCTAGAGCTGGAGGATCTACTTCTAAGAAGATTTCCTCAGATGGCTCCCAAGTTGGTGCTAAGTGTTATGAGGAGGCCTCATCATATAGAACTGTCTATAGGGTTGCTTGAAGCTTCTTATGACATGGCAACTGGCTGCCCCCAGAGGATGGAATCCAAGAAAGAGCAAGGCAGTCATTACAATGTCTTTTATGACTTAGCCTTGGAAGTCACACACTTTTTCTATGCTTCATTTCTGCAGTATTCTACTGGTCAAATAGGCCAGTCTTATGTAATATGGGATGGAACTACAGAAGGGCACGGATATACAAGCGAAGCTAGGATTATTGGGGGACATCTTGGAGGCTGACTATCATACTTTCTTTATGTTGGGGTTTAACAGTAAAGTTTATCCTGACCCGTTAGTGATGTCTGCATCAATTGGGACATGGAAATGTTATCATGCAGTCATGCATGCATGGTGCTATGTCACCCTAGAATTCCTGGATTTAATCCCAAAACTTTCAGAGATTTATTTGATTAATTCGATTATTTCAGAGATCTGTTCAATTCTGACCAAGGTCTGAAAAAGCACTCCCATTTTGGATGTATTTGTTCCAAAATTGGGCCAACCCCAATTTCCTACTAATTCAATTCTTCCTTCCGGGATTCATGTTGCTGAGCAGACCTGGGACAATATCATTCTACCTCATTTAGAAATATTTTCAGGGACGCCTGCGTGGCTCAGTTGGTTAAGCGGCTGCCTTCGGCTCAGGTCATGATCCCAGCGTCCTGGGATCGAGTCCCACAATCGGGCTCCTTGCTCAGCGGGGAGCCTGATTCTCCCTCTGCCTCTGCCTACAACTCTGTCTGCCTGTGCTCATGCTCTCTCTCTCTCTAACAAATAAATAAATAAAATCTTTAAAAAAAAAAAAAGAAATATTTTCAAATCTTTCCATTGTTTATGACAATACTGGACTACTTTTGTCACCAACACGGGTTCAAAATTCTAAAGACATTGTTACTTCTAATTTGTAATTTATATGCATTCCTTAGCAAAAACCAGTCACTAGAAAAAAGCAACAGGTAATCTAAATTATCTTCAATATTACCATATTCATAACCACATGGGAATTCCACAGTATAAATCAGATATAAGCAACTTTTGCCCTTAGATTCCTTAAAATGTAAAAAGTGATATAGATTATTCAGTTTACTGATGACAGTTCAAAGCCTTCCTCTTTGTCCTCTTGTGACAAACCAAATATAAATATGTCCAAAGTAGAATAATTGTCAAACAGCAAAAGAGGTTCACTGGGAGGAAGAGTTATACTTCATCTATGTTTCAAACTCTCCTGAAATAACTTCTCAACCCACAGCATAAACAATATCTTTAGTGTGCTCCCATGGAATATTTAAATTGCAATCCTATTTCATAATTACATTTCCTCAGGTGTATATCCTTGGTTATAACAAGATCATATGAGCATGTAAGACTTAAGTTAGCAGAGGGCAAAATATAAATATTTATGCATATGAACACCTAAAAAATAAAGTCGCAGAACTCAAACTGTTAAAATTTCTACATGAAACCTCTTTTTCACAATGCAGCTGGTTATTTCTAAAAGTCTTTAAAAGCATCCCAGCAGGATATTGTCTATTTGTAACATATTCCTGTGCAACACAGGGGTTGGGAACAAAATGTTAACTTTGGAATGTTATAATAAAATATGAACATTTTATTCATATTTAATAAACAAAGATATTTACCTGGAGAGAAATGAACCAACCCAACGAAAAATATGAAGGAATGGTTCAGGCCTAAAGTCATCCTCATTGCCAAAAGCTCAACTACTTTGTTGATTATCATTTTTTATTATGATATGACGTAGAGGAGTCTGGGTTTTTCTTTTTCAAGGAGACGCCAATCTCTTTTTAATCATTCTCTAATTTAAGGGGGGGAAAAACCTACTTAAACTCTGAGAGGTACAGGCTTTATTTAGGATGCCAGGAAGACAGATTTTAATTAATTTAATCACAGTGAAATCTCAACATCTAAAATAATTACCAGTATCTGGCCAAGAAACTATTATCTGTTGAAGATAATCAGTAAAAGGGAGCCAGGCTGGTCAGTTAAGAATCTAACAAAAGCCTTTTTATTGTTGCTGATCGACAACAAAATCATCAGGCATTGATTATTCTGCCTCAACTTCCCTTTCTCTTTCTCTCTGACAACCCAAGCTCATTGTAAAATAACCAAAGCAACTTAGATGTATTTATGGGTGAATCCGATCTCCATATGGTGACTTGTGAAGAAGTCTGTTTTATTTATCTAGTTTATAACAGTGAAATGTGATGATTACATT
Source organism: Lontra canadensis (assembly GCF_010015895.1). NCBI lineage: Eukaryota > Metazoa > Chordata > Mammalia > Carnivora > Mustelidae > Lontra > Lontra canadensis. The sequence goes on from NW_022631028.1 coordinate 2,594,778, forward strand.
TTGTTTAATATATGTTTGCTATGTTGCAAAATAATTTGGCTCTCTTAAAAATATAAGTTAGAAACAACTGGGTTCTGCTGAGTCATCCATACACATAAGCCCTCAGAGCATGAACTGAAAACAGCTGGGGAGTGACTTTTTTGAATAACAGCTTTATTGAGATATAATTCACATACCATAAAATTTGTCCTTTTAAAATGTTACAACTCAATGTCTTTTGTATATTCACTAAGTTGTGCAACCATCACTGCTATCTAATTCCAGAACATTTTCATCACCCCCAAAAGAATCCCCACATATTAAACACTAACAGTCACTCCCATCTCATCCTCCACCTTGCCCCTACAATAATCTATACTTTATCTCTATAAATCCATCTGTGGACAATTCATATAAATTGAATGCTACAACATGGGGCCTTTTGGATGGACTTCTTTCACTTAGTAAAATGTTTTGAGGTTCATCCATGTTGTAGCATGTAGCTGTATGCACTCTTTTTCATAGCTGAATAATATTCCATTGTATACATATACCAAAAAGCTACTAGAATAAATAAATTCAATAAAGCCACAAGATACAAAATTAACATACAGAAACAATTTGTGTTCCTATATACTAATAGTGAGCTATCAGAAAGAGAAATTTTTTAAAAATCTTATTTACAATTGTATCAAAAGGAATAAAATTCACAGTAATAAATTTAACTAGAGAGGTGAAATACCTATAATCTGAAATATAAGACACAGATGAAAGAAATTAAAAACAATACAAATTAATAGAAAGATAATACCAAGCTCAAAGTCTAAAAGAATTATTATTAAAATGTCCAGACTACTCAAAGAAATCTAGATTTCATGCTATCCCCATCAAAACACCTATGGTATGGGCACCTTAGTGGCTCAGATGGGTAAGCATCCGACTCGATTTCAGCTCAGGTTATGATCTCAGGATTGTGAGATCAAGCCCTGCATTGGGCTGTGCACTTAGTGGGAAGTCTGCTTTTCTCTCCATTTCTCCCCTGACCCTCCCCTTACTTGTGCCTTTTCTAAATAAATAAATAAATACATAAAATCTTAACAACAACAACAAAATGACTTTTTTTGCATAACAAACAATCCTAAAATTTGTATGGAACCACAAAAAAAACACAAGTAGCCAAAGTAATCTTGAGAAAGAAGAAGAAAGGGGTAGGTATTGTGCTCCCTGGTTTCAAACTATTCTACAAAGCTATAATAATCAAATCAGTATGATTCTGACACAAAAAAATAGACACAAAGATCCATAGAACAAAGAACCCAGAGATAAATCCAGGCTTATGTAGTCAATTAATCCACAACAAAGGGGGCAAGAATATACCATAGGGAAAAGAGAGTCTCTTCAATAAACGGTATTAGAAAAACTGGACCACTGCATGCAAAAGAATGAAAATGTACCACTATTTTACATCATACATGCAAACAAATTCAAAGTAGATTAAAGACTTGAATATAAGACCTGAAACCACAAAACTCTTAGAAAAAACATAGTAAGCTCTTTAACATTGATCTTAGCAATATATTTTGGACCACTCTCCCCAGGCAAGGGCAACAAATGTTAAAGTAAACAAATGAGATTACATCAAACTGAAAAGCTTCTGCACAGTGAAGAGACCCATCAACAAAATGAAAAGACAACCTACTGAATGGAAGAAGATATTTGCTAATAATATATTTAATAAGAGGTTAATATCCAAAATATATAAAGAACTTACACAATTTAATATCAAAAATACCAACCAGACTAAAGAATGGGCAGAGGATTTGCGGAGACATTTTTCCAAAGAAGATACACACATAGACAACAAGCACATGAAAAGGTGCTCAACATCACTAATCACTGGGGGAAATGCAAATCAAAACTACAATGAGATATTATTTCACACCTGTCAGAATGGCTATGCCCGGGAAGAGGAGAAATAACAAGTATTAGCGAGAATGTGGAGAAAAGAAAACCCTCATATATGATTGGCAGGTGCAGCCACCATGGAAAACAGTAATGGAGGTTCCTCAAAAAAATAAAAATAGAACTATCAGATGATCTAGCAATTCTACTTGTGGTTTTTTTTAATCCAAAGAAAATAAAAACATCAATTCGAAGAGATATATGTACCCCCTATGTTCATTACAGCATTATTTATAACCAAGATATGGAAACAACCCAAGTGTACACTGATAAATGAATGGATAAAGAAGTGGTATCTATATACAATAGAATATTACTCAGCAGTAAAATGAGTGAAATCTTGCTGCTTGCAACATGGATCGACCTAGAGGATATTATACAAAGTGAAATAAGTCAGAAAAAGACAAATATTGTATGATTTCACTTATATGTGGAATCCAAAAAATAAAACCAATGAACAAGTGAAACAAAACAGAAACAGATTCATAGACACAGGAAACAAACTCTTGGTTACCACAGGGAGGAGGGTTTCATGAGGGGACAGGGGAGGGGGTGAAATAGGTGAAGGGAATTAAGAGGTACAAACTCCTAGACTCCTAAAGATAGCATGTACAGCTTTGAGAATATAGTAAAAAAATAATGTCAATAATTTTGTATGGTGACAAATGGTAATTAGACTTATTGCGGGGATCATTTCATAACATATAAAAATATCAAATCACCATGATATATACCTGAAAATAATAGGATATTGTATGTTAACTACACTTCAATTTTTTAAAAAAATGAATCAGGGACAATCCTTGCTGTTGGTTTCCTTCTGACCCAAAGTCTTCCCAGATTAGAAGAAAGAAAGGAAGAGAGAAAGAGAGGAAGGAAGGGAGGGAGGGTGGAGGGAAGGAAGAAAGAACGAACGAACAAACAAATCTTTTGTGTTCAGGCTTTACTGTGCCAAACTCCTAGAGATAAGTCATAATTTTTCTGACTAAATCATAATTCTTATCCCCTTTGCCAAATATTCTCTTTTCCAACCTCCCTTGCAACTAGGAGTGGCTATGTGGCCCAGTTCTGTTAAATAAGACATAAGGAACATCATTTGAGCTTCTGAAATTTTCTCCACTAAGGAAAAGAGACTGTTCTCCCACAAACTCCTCTCCTTCCTTTGTAGGATGCTAGAGACTCTGTGCCTGAAACTGTGGCAGCCATCTTGGGACCATAAGGTTACCAACACAAGGAAGATGAATCAGTTCACTCAGAATAACGAAATAATCTTGGGTCTTATATACATCATGGAGCCACAGAATATGCTTTCAGAACTTTTTACTAAATAAATAATATACATTGTTATGATTTAAAACAAACAAACAAGCCAACTTACAGACAGACCAAATAGTGGAAATTCTCCAGTGATTAAGTTTAGGGGAGCTCCACAGCTATTTCCCCCCTCTAATGACCAGCAAGCCTGGTCACAACCATCATAGTGCAAGCCTGTTGCTTTTCAAGGCTACTGAGTTCAGGCAGAGGGTAGAATTATGACAAGTTATAAATGCCATAAATCTTGCCGTTCTTGCCAAGATTCAGCCATTATTTAAAATAAACTCTTCCTAGATTGTAGCAAGTTTTCAGTTAATTTTCAGAGATCCCCAAAAGTCGATTTTGACAGGGCTTTTTTTTTTTTTTTGGCCAGAGTTCTCATTTCTTTTATGGAACAGTGAATTTTCAGAGGTCTTTATTCCGCCATTCCAGAAGCTGGACCAATGTCTTTTGGGGGTTGGGGAGGATTCCTTATTCAGAATTTTGAAAAGAATGATCAAAAGTAAGATTTGAGCCAGTTTCTTTGGGGGAAAAATATATTTAATAGGAAATAAGCAAGTGGAGTAGTTGTCAAGAAAAAAATAAGAAAAATTAATGTGTCCATTAACCTAATTATTAAAATTTTTTCAAGTGGCACAGCATACTCTTTGTACTGAGCTTCTTTTTCCTCCACTTATTATTAATTCAGAACTAAAAAGAATTGGAAATAATATTTTCATTATACTAAGCATGCAAGTCCTTATTTATATTTCTTCATGGCATTCACTGCTGAGAGTGAAGAGGGGAGATTCCAGATTTTTGTTACTTTTTCCATGCCCAAAGGATGTGTCAACTGTATGCTACCAAAATGAGGCATGTTGTGGCAGCTACCAGAGATGAGGCAATGTGCTAAGAAAATTAAACACTTTCAGACTTGTCCTAGAAAACTTAACCCTTTATAGGACAGCAACATCTCAGAGAATGTGTCCAAATCCACTGGAGGAGGGAAAAAAAAATCCCATTGCTAATAGTGATATATGTATTATTGCAGTCTGGATTTTATGGGGATAAAGTATCTTTCGCTCTCTCTCTCTCTCTCTTCTCTTTCTTTCTTTCTTTTAGGATAATATTTGATATCCAACTTTCAAGGTTATGTGAAAACTAAACATTTGCAGACTATTTTTTTAAAATATTTTATTTATTTATTTGACAGACAGAGATCACAAGTAGGCAGAGAGGCAGGCAGAGAGAGAGAGGAGGAAGCAGGCTCCCTGTGGAGCAGAGAGCCCGATGCGGGGCTTGATCCCAGAACCCTGGGATCATGACCTGAGACGAAGGCAGAGGCTTTAACCCACTGAACCACCCAGGCGCCCCTTGCAGACTATTTTAATGTAGTTATTATATTTAATAATATATTACATAGCAGCTGATGGCCTTAGGGAACCGATTGCTATCACTTCCGAAATTAGTTGGTGATTTTAGTAGAGAGAGGGTAACAGAAGTTACTCCCTTTCAGATAGTCCAAAGAGCAACACTTGCTCCTTATAAATTTAGAGCCCAGGCACCCAACCAACAGCTGCTTCCATGCACTGGAAGCAAAGTGAGATTCTCAACTTAGATTTCTATAAGCTTTGAGGCAGAATAAAGGTGTACTATGTTCCTTTCTTGATTCAGCTAATTGCTGAATGACATTTTAATAAGCACCTGAGATAGGACAAACCCGCTATTTATATTAAAATCAGCCCCAAGCTGCAGACAAGAATTTTGACTAGAGAATCAACAGGAACGCCCTGATAGCAAAGCTGGGCAAAATGAAAATGCTCTAATCACTGAATATCTTTGAAGTCCATAGGCAAGAAATAAGAATATTTTTGCCACTTCCTATACGAAGAATCAATTCCAAAGGCTGCGGCAAGGATAATTTCCTTACATGCTGTTAAAATCCTAATTAGGAATTTCAACTTGAAGATTCCAGTAGTTCTTTGCTTTCGTTTTATCTGAACTAACATTTTAGACGGTTGGTTTGTGATCTTCCAGAAAACCTTGTTTCAAGATAAGCCTTTTCATCTTTCAAATGGCTTTGGGGCATCCTTCTCAGTGCCAGGAACACAGCCATCCATTTCACAAATGAGGCCAAATGATGACATTACTTGGCCTTCTTTCACAAACATCCTTCATATCCACAGCAAAGCAGTGAATGTTGCAATGGCATCTGAGGCCTACAAATTGTCCCTGTAAATTTCTACACACAAGGAAATCAATAGATGTTTTTAGAAACTCAGGGTTCCCTTATATACTAATAAGCAGAACACATTGGGGAAAAGAATGTACTGGAGGATTCCACTTCTTTGATGAGTCTTATTATGGTCCCTTGGTCTTTTTTAATTCAAAGACTCAATCCTGAGAGAAGACAATTTTCCTCCAAAACGGACAAAGTAGTCTTTAGCCAGTATGACCTTGAACAAATCACCTAAGCCTTAATTGCCTCCATTCCTTATATACAAAAGGAATAATAATAGTACCCAACCCAAAGGATTGTACTGAGGCATAGGTTTATATAAAGTGCCTACTCCTGTGCCTGGCTCCCCACTGACACCCAATACTTGGTAGTTCTGATGACAACAAGAATTGGATTGTTGACCGATAACAAAGAGGATACTGACATGGCTGACGTTCAAATTTAGCTCAGAAACTGCCTCATCTCCTTTCATTCTCCCTTATAATGTTTCCTTCCTCAGCACTCAAAGAGTTTAGATACACCAGAAAGAAAGAGAATCCACAGCTTAATAAGTCTAAAAGTCAGTAATTGAAAGAAGTCTGGAAGAAAACAATGAATAAATTACTCAACAGGGAGAACCCAGATGCTGAAGCATCTACATGGAGCCATTTTTTGAGGGTAACCAGAGAGGAAGGAACGAAGGAGACCAAGTTAAAAGCAGAAGAAACAGCTCCATGGGAAGACCACCTGGCTGGTTAGTCTTGTGAAGTTGATTCATAGGTTATCACTACCATGAGCACGTCTGCCAGAAGACTGAACTATAGAGACTTTCCCTAGTGTTGTGTGATTACACTATGATACAAAGCAACATAAATGCAGATTTCCCTTCTAAGCTGTCAGCCCTCCTCCTCTTAACTTTGCAGACTGAATACCCAGTTTAGGTTTTCAGTTGATTAAGGCATTTCTTCCCTATGCTAGGGTTAACCTATCTATTAGATGATAATACAACTCATCTGAAAAACTACAGACAGGCATTTAATCCTAACTCATAGAAGAAAGGGCATTTATAGATACTGTGAGGAAAAGTAAGGTCTAAGCTTCTAAAATTTAAATTCCAAGGTTTTTCTGGTGGGGGGGAAGGGTTTTTGTTTCTGTTTGATTTCAAAGATATGGATATCGATGATTAAAACTATTTTTTTATAATGTAATGGAATGTAAGGAAGAGGAATAATATACAGGAGTAAGTTACAGCCCAAAAACTTGGCATCCAATTCCATCTCTGCCTCAAATGAGCTGTGCTATGGTAAGAAAGTCATTTAATTTCTCCATGATCAGTTCTCTCACTTGCAAAATGAGAGTGCCTAATACCTTATTTTATTTTCCATATGCATTTTAAAATATTTATACACGTTTATCACTAAAAAAACATAGGGGTACGTTAAGGTAACAGCCAAAGCCCTTGCCAACTCATTACTGACAAACCTCACTACTCAGAGGTAACTACAATGGACAGTTCACATGCATTCATATATACAAGATAAAGACATATCTTTCATCAAAAAAATGATTCTACTATATGGACTGATATGCAATTGCTTTTTTGTTCCTAGTGATATTTAATGAGTTCCATTTCAAGTGAGTCCAGGTAAATGTACTTTATCTTTTTTAAATCATATATAACATTACATTGTACCATGGCTTATTTAACTTTTCATTTATTCAGAAACTTAGGTTGTTTCTTTTTTTTAGCAGATATAATTATGGCAGCAATGAACATTCTTAGACAAATATTTGTGTGCATTCAGGCTCACATGCCTGTTGATGATGGATATTTTAGAATGTTTCCACTAAAATGATTTTTTTCTTCTCTCCTAAGCCACTTTTTTTGGTCTAAAAACATGTTGTAGAGAGATTTAGCAAGTGGATCTGAATGATCTCCCTTTCTCTCTCTCTCTCTCTCTCGTAAAGAAATAAAGATGCAAATATAATGACATTTTACTGAAAATCTGACAGAAAGCCTAAAGACAAGTTTTTAGACTGTGTTGTTTAATATTATCAATAATGGGATAGAGTTTAACCTGTCAAGCCCCCTCAGAATTTTAAAGAAATATTTGGGACTTGATGAATGAGAATAATAACAAAGTAATGGCATAGTGGGGGGGGGGGATATTAATTACCTAAAGAAAACCATGCAGAGCTCAGCTGAGAAGACAAATCTTTTTTCTGACTGACATACTAAGTGAAGAAAATAATTCAACTTCAAAGCCAGAACAAAAAATTCACTACTCACCATAATTTAGGAGTAAAGATTGACAGTTTGCCACAATAGTTAACCTCCTGGTTCGTGTTCAAGGCATTGACTCCATAGAATGCCATCACTTATAGTATTGCCTAAAACTAATGAAATTTGCTATTGGAGATTTACAACTTCCTCTGCTTAAGAATAAAGGTCCCTAAAAAAAAATGAGATGTCGTTTTAGCTGTTCATGCCCCTTTCCACTCAAATCCTGCATATTACCTCAAGTCAACACAATACGGTGATTAAAACCAGTAAAATTTGCTACCAAGGAAATATGTAACATGATGGATGGCATGTTTACCTGTTTCTGAAGGTGAAGTAATCAAGCTGAAGAAGGGAAAGTTGGATAAGAATGGCATGACCACTATCTTGTTTTCTTCTAACACTGCATTTATCCAACGTCTACTCACCTTTCACATGCTTTATTTTTGCTAGGAACATCCATCTTCCTAGCATGAGAAGCACTTCCTACATGTGAGGGAAGATTTTCAAATAAATAAGTTGTTGCTGCATCAGAATTTTTGGAAAGTCATAAAAAAGTACAAAGAGAAAATTACCAAACCCAGATCTTTGCATAGACACAATATACACTTCTTGTTTTTTATGGAACCTTCTTGAAAGGTGGTGAAGCGAGTTCAAAAACCATTCTTGTTGAGCCAATTAGTCACCCAAACTAGCGTTTTTTTCTCTGTAGCTGCATCACTAAGAAAGTACTGAATATGATCTATTCAAAGAGCCTAGGGCTGATAGGTTCACAAATTTACAATCCTTATGGCTCCAAAATTGTTTGTATTAATGCACTTTGAAGAAAATCCTGAGTCAATAATAAGGCCATATGACAAGTAATTGAAATTGAAGTCTTTATAATTTCATAGTATTGAACTCATGCTTTCTCAGTATTATTATACTTGTGAAACAAAAGTATTTAACAAGTTTCTAACATCTTAATTGTTTCAGAATTATTCCTGTTAGTCTGAAATTTCCAACACAGAGAAAGAGATTTGTTTCCTATAAGTCTCACAGAAATGCTTATCTTTGACACTAATGTTCCACTTAGAAATATGTCTTTGGGGTGTCTAGATGGCTCAATTGGTTAAGTGTCCAACTCTTGGTTTCACTCAGGTCATGATCTCAGGGTCATGAGATTGAGCCCCAAGTAGGGCTCTGTGCTCAGCATACAGTCTGCTTGAGATTCTCTCTCTCCAGCTCCCCTGCCCTCCACTTGCACATGCTCTCTCTCTCTCTAAAATAAATAAATTGGGGTGCATGGGTGGTCAGTTAAGCATCTGACTCTTGGTTTCAGCTCAGGCCATGATCTCAGTGCCATGGGATGGAGCCTTGCATTGGACCACAGGGATTTGGCTCACCCTTTCCTTCCTCCTCAGCACCCTCATTGGTGCTTACATGCTCTCTCTCGCTCTCTCTCTCTCTCTCCAAAATAAATAAATAAATAATTTTAAATAAATAAAATATTTTAAAAATATGTCTTTAAAGGATCTTGGATTCTATACAGTGCCCGCTTTCCAGACAATTCTCATTTGATGTTTTCTGTTATCTTCCTGACTTCCATTCACTTATCTTTTGCATCCTGACTTTTCCTGTACTGCTCTTTCCATAATCTCAGCAGGATGGCGTCCATCATCTCCATAGCTCCAGGAGTGGACAGGTGATTCAAATCTGACCAATCACAGCATCATTTCCCTGGAACCACAGTGATTCATTCAAGGATGAACAAAGGAGTTCAACCCAATAGGTAATAACCAGGAGAATCCATGCTAAGACTCCATTTTGGAAGAAAGACTTTCTGTTTCCAGGGGGGTTGCTTTTAATTGATGCATACCTTGCCAAGCAAGCCTTTCCTTATTGTGCTTTTGGCTGCCTTCTCAATTTGCCAGGAGCTTTTAGAAAATCAAAGCATCTTCAAACTAGTCTATTTCACTCTTTTTTGGTTTTCTTTGCTTTAATCATTTCTACTCCTTGCAGGTTCTTCTTTTTTTTTTTTCTTCCAGTTTTACTCTGGCCAGACCTCTTCATGTCTTTGTCTTTAGAACCACAGTATCCAGGAACCATCCAGAGAACAGAACAATTTTTTTTGCTTCAGAGGATCAGGATCTAGGCACCAGGTGGCATTCAGTTGGAGAGTTTCTTACATGTTCTTTACCAAAACAACAAAACAACAAATAAATAAAATAACTATAATCAAAAAGCAGCCAACCCAGCACTTCTTTTCTTTCTTCTTGAAGCTTGACTTCACATTCTGCGCACAAAAGCAATTTACTGGCAAAGTGAAGCTCCTTTGTCAGTTACAACTCTTTTTCTTGCATGGGGATTAGAACTCAACTTTAACTGACATAAATTTAAAAAAAGAAAAAGAGAGAGACAATTAGCCTCTTTTTCAGAAAAACCCAGGATAGAGGTTGGCTTTGGGCACGACTAGATTCTAGGCCCAAATAATGTTCTTAAGACCCACTGTCATTTCCACCATGTTTGGTATATGGTCAGAATACTCATGGTGACACTGAAAAATCAGGGTTCAAGTACCCCTTGTAGATAGAAGAGAAAGCATATGCAAGCCATTCTACCCCTCTTTCTCTCCACACAGTTGTTCCTGGTTACAAACACATGTCAGATCATGACTTTGCAGTGACGAAAGCTTCAGATCACAAGTCTATGTAACTTTCCAATTCATCTCTCCAAAGTTAACTAACTCAATCACTCTGCCTAATTGCAAAAACCCTAAAAAGAGACTCTCAAAGGGGCCTTTCTATCTATCCCTCATTCAGTCAAAGGAACTATGACAGCCACCTTTTCTGGGCTGTAAGGCAGAGGGTCTCGGAAAGCTGAAGGGCAAAAGAGAAACCCATAGACCTCTGAAGCATAACACAGCCGCCATCACAATACATACACACACCTCACAGCCACTGAGGATCTTGCTCTTATGCCAACTTATTCTCCTATGTGGTTAGGGGTGGAAATGAAGTTGGACGAATTTCTCCTTTCTGGCTAGTCAGAATTCCCACTTCCAGCCTCTCCCATGTGTTCCCAAAGTGCAAGCTTCCTCACAGCCCACTGAAGCAGGGTCAGGAAATCTCTCAGAATACTCTAAACACAGATGAGTCCAGTAAAACCCCTGGTGAACTCCAGCTGATACTCTTAGTAGTACCAGATATGCCAGATACAGTGAGTTCATATCTGGGCTCCAACATTATTAGCTGTGTTGTCCTGGGAAAGGCACTCAACTTCTCTTTGCCACATTTTCTTTGACTGTACAATGTAACCTTCACGGTCTTTGCAGTCTCTCCTCTATAATATCCTGCAACGATTTCCACACTGGGCCTGTTTGGTGGCATTCTCTTACACGCAAACTCCTGCTAATGCTCTAAATTTTCTACTACCAAGTACAACCCAAATTATTACATGCCCAAAAAAGTCAAAAGGTCATCAGCTGGAAATACAAATCAGAATTCTCAACCGAGCCCTGACCCCAGTCATTGTGTCACCTCGAGAAGGCACCAGACTTGGGCCCCTGAGTTGTCCCTATAAAATGAGGGAATTAGAGTAATTGTCGCCATGTTTCCTTCCAGCATCATTCTAATAATACTCCTTAAGTGTAACAACTATTTTAAGACTGGATGTGAAGCAACTTAAATGTTACCTTCATGGAAAAATTAAGATGTCTTTGTTAAATAAAGGAAGTACCAGGATGCTGTCAAATATGGAATTCTCTTGTATGCATGTGGCTGGAGAAAAAAAATGTAAGACAGCAACTTTTTAACAGAGCTTCTGATAAGCTCTCTGAGGTACTATCCTGAGAGAACATTGTTCCTCATTAAGATGTCCAGGCCCAGCACAATGGAAGAAAATAAGCAGAACATTTTCTTTTGTAACATGTTGATATCTTTTGTGGGTTGGTATTTTTTTTTTTCTTCTTGATTCCACTTACTGGTTAACTACTAATTGTTTCTTTGACCTAGCAGGAAACCCCATTGGTGATTTATAAGATGGATTCCAAAGCAATCTTTGTTTTGTTGGAGGCAGAGAAATTGCCTTGCTGTATCTTACGGCCTTTTAGGTTCTGGAGGAGGCTTAACCTGAGCAGAATATTATGTCTGAGTAAGAAACTGAGCAGTCCCTGAGCTGCCACAGCCATATATTTGTGGTATACCAGGAAATATGCTTTTGTTCAAGAATCATTTTCAAGTCACTGTCCAGGCCTTTCCAGAGAAGCAAATGCCATTCTGTCATTATTTTCTCTCTGACCTGTGCTAGAGCACAAATACATTTCCCCACAGCATCGAACACTCCTCTGCAGAGACACCATCCTCAAACCATCCCCAAACCATCCCATCAAAATAATGAACAGAAGATATCTAACTTCAAAGCAGAACTAATTTTGAGTACGTGCTTTATTTTGTGAGCCTAGTCACATCTTCTATATAAAAGGCAAAAAAAAAAAAAAAAAAAAAGAAAGAAAGAAACAAACAAAAAACACAACAAATAGAAATGCAAAATTCCTAGTTGGGTATGAATGATCATCATATCTGACACTCTAGAGAAATAAGGAGGGTAGGACAACCATTTGTTGAGCACAGACTACTGGTTGAGCTCTACAAGCGACCTCAAATTAAATCTAAATAAGAACTTTGGGATGGGTGAGCTTGGTGTTAGGTATTAAGCAGGGCACGTGGAGCCCTGGGTGTTATAGGTAAACAATGAATCTTGGAAAACTACATCAAAAACTAATGATGTACTGTATGGTGACTAACATAACATAATTTTAAAAAGAACTTTGGGCTGGGAGGTCACGCAGGCATCTCTTTCCTTTTTACCTTTTTACAGGGCTACAAAGCGACTTGCCCAAGGCTGCTTAGAAAGTAAGTGGCTGAGTTGTGATCTGAATCCAAGTCTGTCTGACTTCACAGCCTGTGCTTTTTTCCTGACCCCCCAACATGCCCAATAACCATTTGATATAATTGGGAGAACATGGGCCACGTTTCCTCATTTAGATTCCCACTGATACCTATCACATGAAGTTTCCTATAGGATGACCAGTGCTTCTTTCTACAGCATTTCCAGAATGCCCCAGAAAGGGAAATTGTTCTGCAAAAGAAAACTCAGAGAGGCAATTTTAATATCTTGCTTACTTGAAAAGGCAGATTACACTCCGCATTCAAAACAAAATAGCTCCCCCTACAGTTTCGCTCCATCTCCATCAGCTGCTTCGGCAGAGGAGGGAACCCACAGGTCAGATACCAGGCTGAGCGGAGCGTTTGCTGCTTATTGGTGGGAATAATCATCCGTCCATCTGCTTACAGAGGATCAGCGGGTGTTACTCAGGATGAGAAGACGTTCCTTTCGCATTTTTCTCCGTTTCAGCAGAATAAATCCATAACTGCTAAGAGGCTTGTGCTGATTCTGACTGGCTCCAGGCTGGAGTGAAAGTATGCTTTCTGGAGGCCCAGTTCCCTCCCGACTTGCAGTGCGGAGCTGGCAGAGGCATTCTGTCAGCCTTCCAAGCCCTGAGATTCCCCTGTGACATCACGAGTCCCAGCTTTGCCCGGAGGCGCCCGCTGCCTCCCCGGAACTGTTTGGACCAGCGCACAGCTGTGCGTCAGCATCACCCCTGGACGCAGGGCCCGCGTGTGTTCCCAGGGGGCTGCGACGCCGGGAACACCGCTGATGATGCAAGCCTGATGGGAACTTCTCTGGAGTGTCGTGGGTGCTCAGGGGGCCTGGGAACGCCACGAATGTGAAGGGGCCTAATGTCATTTGTTCTCATCATTATGCCTTTCAATGACAGCTGTCTCCATGGCTCTCCCATTTGATTCCCTCCCCTAGAACATTTCCTAGGAACGTGGATGGGAAAGATGGGGATGGGGGACCCTTCGTGTGTCCACGCAGAATCTACCTGAGTGGATAAGTAGGATATGATGGACAATACACACCCCCCCATTGATAATATTAAAGATAATTAAATGAGAAAATACAGGTAAAAGGTACCCTGTAAAATTTTTAAAATATAGAAATACTACATAATGAGTTCTTTTCACAGACTAACCACTGCATTAAGAACTTTACATGTAACATTTCATTTAATTCTCAAAAAAGGCTAATGAGGTCAGTTCTACTAGACCCCCTTTTGCAGAGGAGGAAACTTAGATTCAGAGAAATTAAATAATATCACCAAGGTCATGCAGGTATCAAAGAGCAGAGCACAGAATTGAACTTATATCTGTCTAGCTCCAAAGGTCACGCTCTTAGCACTCAGCAGTCCTGCTTCCCCAAAACGGAAATGCTAGTTTTTGAGCACTTACAATAGAAGTACAATCAGATCCTAGAAATGACCATTCAATACTCAGATAGTTAAAAGAATTGAAATTTTGAAACAAGCATGCTTTCCTCAAAAGATTGTCCTTTTTGTCCAAAAATTGTCTTTCACATCCATGAGTGGACCCGACAGTTCAGGTGTACACATGTACAGAATGACTTGTGACTTTTCAAGCATTTTCAGGCAGGCCATTGGATTGGATACTGCTAAAAAACTGTGAGAAACAGAGGGTTGGCATTCTTATTATTCCCACTACCTAGACAAAGCAAGAGGCTTACGGCAATTAAGTGACATGGCCAAGGTCCCAGAGTTTAAAAACAATGCCTCCCAATTCAGTTCACAGCTTTTTCTAGTCCCTGGAGATGCCTGACTTGGGAACAGAGGGTAACTTCAATCCATCCACTTCACACGTAGCACAAACCCAGTCCCTCAGACCTGTTTTCCTCCATCTCAGTTAAAGACGTAGCTGTCCTTTCACCCAGACACCTCCATCCAGGGTCAAGATTAAGTCACTTATTTGTGCTAGTCCCCCCTGCCTACCCACATCTGACAAGTGGCTTCTTCGGAAAATTCCCCAAGTGTTCAGACCAGCTGAAAGTGATGGGCAATGGAGAAAATCACAAGGCAGGAGGGGTGGATGGGAGTGTGGCAGACTAAACACCTGGGGAAGATACCGCCAAAATTGGCGAATTTATTTTAAGCAAGGAGCTTAGTTCAAGCCATGATTACCTCTCCCACGTCAATGGTATCAATGGAATGACCTCCTAAAATCTCCTGCGGTACCCAGTCTGGCTACTCAGGTCCATTTTTCACAGTGAAGCAGCGTAATCTTGCAAAAATGTAAGTCCCTCTCCAGCTCTAAGCTCTCCAAATGCTTCCTCCAACTTTCAGGCTTGAGACACCAAATCCTTATAATAATACCGACCCCAGCTCTGTGACCAAATTCTTAGGTCACTCCTCCTCATGATACCTTTCCCCTCTAGTCTTCAAGTTATTCTCTTTGCCCAGTATCTGAAAATTCTCTTTGCAACTCCTTGGACAATAACCGCTAACAGAGGCTTGAGCACAAGCCTCCAGGAACAGCTGGTAGAGACAACCATTCCCTTAATGAGCACACCAAATAAGCACACTGAAGGCACTTGTGCCATTCCTTCCCCAAAGCAGGAAGGATTCACTAGTTGAATCCTGGTCAGCTCCTGGAGTTACAGAAATCTGGGTCCATATCCCATTCTACAGCACACGTAGTTGTGTGAGCTCTGTCCCAGAGCCTCAGTTTCCTTATCTAAGATGGGGGCAACCTCATAAAGTCACTGTAGCAGGTAAATAAGAACACGTGTAGAGTGATTCAAAGTGCCTTCTTATACAGAGCAAGTGTGGAACCAATATTAGTGGTCATTAGCATTGTCATTGTCATCACTTTCCGCACATTCCTTCCATTCACTTGACTACACACTCCAAGTGTCTGTAACCAACGTCCTCCTGCCAAGTTTGTGAGGAGCTCACTGACCAGGACCACCAGCCGTGCCCAACCTACTTCTGCTAAGCCATGCCCACACCTCATACCCATGCCCACAGACCAAAGAGTATGTTAATTTCCCGGTTCAGTGGCTTTTAGAAATGGATTTCTAACTCAACTTGAGTTCCTACAACATCAACCCTGTAAGTGTATAGGGAATGGAAGACAGGGAGATGACAAACTAAGACCAGGAGCAGCTACATAAGAGCTTTCTTTTTAACAGGAGGTTGGAGAGATAAAATAAATAACAAAAATCCTGATGTGGTGCTCTCATTTGTGTCTTAGGTTCACAGCAAAAAATCAATATGGTCTCTTGTCTTTTCTTTCAAGATCTCAGAGCTTCCTGCTTCAAAGCATATCATCTGCTCCGTTACCGCCTTTCACAAAGACACAAAGCGAGACAATAATTTGTGCAGCACAAACTGAATTTCCAAAAAGAATATATGGGGAGTGAACACAAGGAGAATCTGTGGCTGCCAGTGCAGTAACACACACCGCCCTGCCTGGACGATGTGAGTAATCGCGATCAGCGGATATGGGTAGATTGTGGCACCATTTCATCACACTCGAGTCGACAGCACAAATACCAGGCCGGATGCATCATGAAGGACCACCATATTTGCTCTGCACCTACAGCTGCTTCTAACCATAACAAAGTGGTTAAAAAAAATAATAATACCTGATAAAAACTGTGGACCTCTCTATTTTTTAACCCAAATACAGCATAGCAACCACAGTGATGGAACAGAGAAGAGAGGGGGAGAAAATCACTCTTTAGGGCATACATTTCGGTAACCCGAAATCAAGTCACCATCCAAAGAGCCCAGTTCTCTTGCCTTACCACCTCTGGAGGGCAGCCAACTCAGAGCAAGGAGAAGAAATTCATTTCTCAGTTCATACTCACTCTACCGTTGCCTCTCCCTCCTCATCCCATCAGGCTCCTCATCAGGTTCTGCTCTAAGCAAATGACGCTCAGCGAACACTCTTTATCTCCATTTTCCTGGCCTTTCATCACAACCATTTACACCTCTCTGTCCTCAAGCACTCGGCACAGTGCTGGATAAATTGCTCATGCTCTTTTGACAACAAAAGACAGAAACTGAACTGAAATTGGTTAAGCTACGCTGGAATGTTTGGTTCCTATAATGGGGAAGTCCAGGGCTAAGCCTGCCTCAGGCAGACCAGCAACTTAGATAATGTAATTACATTTTACCATCCCCTTCCACTTCCTAGCTCTGAGTCTACTTGATGTCCTCCTTTTCTCTAGATTGGCTGCTTCCTAGTGGGCCAGGCTCAGAGATTGGAAAGATGAAGAAGTATGAGTGCAGAAAACTCCAGGTTTCTATCCCCACTGCTTAGTCATACCAGAGCATCTCTCCTCCTTCATGGTTCTACATTAAGTTGCAGTCCAGGACTCTGCTCGGCCTGACCTGGGTCATGCTCTCATTCCTGCAGACATAGAAACTGGTTACAGGACTGGCCAGGCCTACTTGTGTGCCCCTGCCTGCAGCCACAGGGCTAGGTCTTGTGATTAGCAACTCCTCACAACCAGAAGGGTTCTCACAAAACGAGAGGTGTGTTTGGTGTTCCCAGAAGGTGGGCGGGAAGACAAAAATAGCATCTATTCACCAGCTTGTCTCATGAAGGCTTTATTTCCAGGATTATTCACACACTCTGACCCCCGTGCACCTTAAATGATGACCTTTGCTTCCCATTAAGGATTCCCAGTTATGACCATTAAAAAGACAGACCTTTCGGAGCTCATCTTAAAGACCCGCTTTATCGCATTTTCATATTTAAAGAATTCATCCTAGCAACCACGAGTAAATAAAAAGCAAATTAAATGTTTATTACATTTCAATAAGGAAAAACAGCAACTTGAGAATTTCTCTTCTACCTCCCAGAAAAACATTCTCTTTCTGAGCATTCCCTCTTGCTCAAATTCCAAGACTAATGAAGGTAGATCTCAAGGTCGGTCACCTGCCCTGCTCTAACACCGACAATTGCTCTTCAAACCTCTCCCATTTTCATTTCCCCCTTAACATATCTATTATTTTCCTCCTACCATTTACTCTTTGGCCTTTCTAGAGTAATTAGCTAATACCCCCGAACCTCACCATTTGCAGTGATGTATATGAAAGAACAAGAAGCCAACAATCAAGACAGAAATCTCTTTGGTGAAGTAGGAGAAGCATTGGGAACTCGCTGCTAAGTCAGCTTTTTCTTCAGCAGGTGAGGGAGGGACAGGTCTATGAATATTTGGACATTGATATATTTTCCCTGCTATAATACTATTCACTTAAAGTCCAGCCACTCATTTCATCAAACTCACTCAGAACCAGAGTTATACAAAGCATGTAGCATAGACTGCATTCTCATGAAGTGTTACACAAGAAAAGCTTTGTAATCAAATAAATTTGGAAAATGTTTGATATTGTATCCTTCCATTTGAGATTTATGATGCTTCTTAAAGGCTCTGATGAGTTCCGCAAGTAAAGGAATATGTTTAATTTATTGGGCAGAGCATTTCAAAAACTAATTTACTCAGTAAATTCTTCAAGGTAAAACCTGCTAACAATCTTTGGAATATACCTCGAGCACTGTTATGCGATGAGATTTGTAGATAATAATGCCATCTTGGGAGAACTCTCAGGTTTTTGGAAGTCTCACCCAAGCCGCAAAGTTCTAATGTTAAAGATGTTGGGTGCACAGCTGGCCAGTGTTCCATATAGTGTTCCAGGAGCCTCTGATAACTAGTCTCCCATTGCCTGTATTTGGCTTGGAATCGCTCTCCATATGAATCCATATGCTGAGATACTGAGCACCATGGGTAGGAGAAGAGTAACTGTGAGCCCACTATAAGCTTCCCAACAAACCAGTTTAGAATTCCCACAGCTCCTACTGCACCTTGGGCTTGTTAGCATTTTCTTACACAAAGGACCAAGTTCTGCTTATCAGTGTTTTGGGAAATTTCTCCAAATTCCTCCCTTTTTTCCATCCTCTTAAATATATATGTCCTCCATCTTGCCATGTCTGCTTGAGAACCTGTGACTTTGGACTGCATCATCTATCTCTCTGCCTATCACATTCCATTCAGCGTTCTGTCGCGGAGGTCTAGCTCCAACTCCGGAACTACCCTCTCAACCTAAAACTATAAGTCAACCTCACCCTCTTAAACTCAGATTCCAGAACCCCAGCTCAGATGACCTTCTAACCTACCACTGGTCTGCAATGGAAATATAAAAGTTCTTCTTTAAAACAGCCTATACATTTTACCTCATACCTCTGTCAGACTTAGTGCTTTCTACTTGTACTATAGTTATATATATATATAACTATAGTTATAGTTATATATATATACACACACTAAATCTCTATGCCACTGCCTCTAAGATCTCAAGCTTCTTAAGGACAAACATCTCTTTATTTTTTCACATCTTTCATGATGCCTAGGTAAAACTGACTGCAGATAGTAATGAATGATCTATTATATAACATGGAATTTTGCTTTTGAGGACCAAGAGAAAAGATAACGGATTTATAAATGCAATGGATAAAAGTAAGATAACTACATCTTGTTAATTTAGGATTCCCTAATTCAAAAGATGTGTTCATTCCCATAGGGTGGTGAATTTGCTTGCCTCTCTGCATCCCCAGATCCATCTGGCAATGTCTGGAAATAGACCTTATTGTCACAGCTGGGGTGAAGGGAACAGAACTATTGGTATCTAGCGAGTAGAAGCCCAGAATGCTGCTAAATGTCTTACAATGCACAGGACAGCTCCGCTACCAAGAATCCTGTGACCCAAAATATCAAGTACCAGTACTAAGAAATCCTGCCCTAGAGATCAGACAAAAAGTCCTCCTTTTCATTGCCTAAAAGCAAAAGCTTTCTAAAGAAATTAATAGTCTAAAAAGATTTGCAGATAGAATTTAAGCTTTTTCAAGTGCATATAAAGTCACCTGATTTGCTTTCATCAAAGAGTGATCTTCATTATTGTTATTATCATTCCACTTTGTACTCACCCAGAATGATTTGCTCATGCTATGTGTTTGACCAATTGCTAAATTGGATTGCTTAAATGCTTTCTCTTCTTAGTGATGCTTTTGTCTATATTACAGGGTAGGAACCAAATTTAATTCCCCAGTCACAGGACAAATATTTACCACAAACAATAGCATTCCAATGATTTGAATCTCTACTGCCAGAATGGCTTCTATAAAGGAAAGTGTAAGCACAAATGCTCGGTTAGTATTTAAAGACCTAACTGCTCATAAGCCAGACAGCACATGCACAAATTACTGCTTTCTTCACTTGACAACTGCTGTTTTTATCTTGACATATCCACTTAAAAATTATTTCTGACAAGAATCTTAACAGCTTTAAATCAGTCTAATTAAAAGTAGTACATTTTTGCTAGGAAAGTGCTTGAAATTATACAGTATTGCCCCGCTGACTTTTCAAATCAAGTTACTGAGTGCATTAGTAAATGGCAAAAACATGTCCACTGACATATGGCCCCCAGCAAAGGAAAACATTTCTAATATGCTTATGGAAGTTCCTAAGTGTGAAGTTATAGGTGCTAAAAAATGCTTAGGGTTTTTCTGTGGTGTCTCCGCACCATGTCCTCAAACATGACTTGACATAGAGGTGGTAGGCAGCTTCTGACAACGATCACGGCAGTTACCGATGATCTCCACCTCCTGGTACCCACACCTCCGTGTAACCCCTTTCATTTCAATGTATATGGGCCCTAGTGACTCACTCCTAAGAAAAAAATATATATAACACAGGTGATGGGATGTCATTTCCATGATGAGGTTACAAGAGAGTCTAACATGCATCTTACTAGCCTTCTCTCTGCTGGTGACATTTTCTCTTATCCTCTCATGTCCTGGCTACCATGTTGTCAGTCATTCATGGAGAAGCCCATATGGCAAGGAACCGAGGGTGGCCCATAGCACAGATGAAGCCAAAACTCAGTCGGACAACCCAAAAGGAACTGAATCCTCCCAAAAAAAACATGTGACTAAGCTTGGAAGTGAATCCTTCCTAGATAAGCCCTGAGATGACTGCAGCCCCATGAGAGACCCAAAGACAAGAGAGCCTTACTGAGTTGTCCCTGGATTCCAGTCCCACAGAAACTGTGAAATAAATATATTGTCAGGGGCACCTGGGTGGCTCAGTGGGTTAAGCCTCTGCCTTCGGCTCAGGTAATGATCTCAGGGTCCTGGGATCAAGTCCCCATTAGGCTCTCTGCTCAGCAGGGAGCCTGCTTCCCCCTGCCCTCTGCCTGCCTTTCTGCCTACTTGTGATCTGTCAAATAAATAAATAAAACCTTAAAAAATAAATAAATAAAAATAAATAAATAAATTGTCACTGTCAGCTGCTAAGTTTCTGGCAATTTGTTGTAGAGCAACAGGTAATTAACATATAATAGACCTCTAAATCTTTCTCATATTTTTAAAATCTTTTCGTATGTGAAAGGCCCGCATCTCCTGTTCCTTGACAGGTATTTTTTATGGTTCCATCATGAAAAAAAAACTCTTTATGCTCTTGAACTAAACTTTGCTCATCCTTACCCCCACACCAGTATTTTGTCCAGATGTCTATGTTTTTCAAAAGCATGCTCTTTCACACTCTCTTTTCTCTACTCCAAAGCCCAGATGAATGGAACAAGAAAGGCAATCTTGACCATCTGGGTTGAGAGCACTGGTGTCATCATTAACTTCTCCATTTTCTTCAGTGACAACCCTACACACAGCCATGATGCCCTCAAACTGTGCCTCCTTTCTCCATAAAGGCTTTTACATTCCACCTTCCTTTATTATTTCCTTACATTAAAACTATTATAATTATCCAAAATAT
This sequence comes from Lontra canadensis, assembly GCF_010015895.1. Classification (NCBI taxonomy): domain Eukaryota; kingdom Metazoa; phylum Chordata; class Mammalia; order Carnivora; family Mustelidae; genus Lontra; species Lontra canadensis. The sequence goes on from NW_022631028.1 coordinate 2,616,242, forward strand.
ACCTCTTTTCCAATTCACTTTATACATACAAAACCAGATTACACCCTCTAAAACACAACTTTTCTCATTTTACTGAAGCTTTTGCCAAAGAATCTTAAGAAGACACATTCATGTTTGGAAAATTACCTTTGACCATAATATTCAATCTCAAAGTGCACCTGGCATGCCAGTTTCTCTCCTTTTTGTGACCAGGACCTCATGAAAACTGAACTTTCAAGGTTCAGTTTTGACCAAGTCTTAGGGCCAAATAAAACAGCACAGCCATTTTGATATAACATATCCATCAAGGCTGTTGTTATAGGTCAGAGTCCCAGGAAGTGGACTGAAAGGTGGAAATAATTAACTCGAGAGAAATTATTAGCAAGTTCTTCAAGATTGATGATGGTAGGGGAGGGTGGTGAGCAGGACTGTGCAGAGGGAGACACTGGGTGACAGTGGAATGGAATCACTGCAAAAGCCTCAGCCTTACTCAGATCATCATCTCTATTTACAGAAGTGTAAAGGCTGGGAACAATCCAAAAATTTCCCTCAATAAAATCAATTGTTGTGTATTCAGATGAAGAATGCTATGCAGCTAAATAATAAGTAAATAAACTACTGTTTATCCAACCACATGGATCATTTTCACAGACACGACATTTATCAAAAGAAATCAGACACCAAAGGGTAATTACCATATGATTCCAATTATACGAGGTTCAAGAAGTTACGAAACTAACCTACAGTGATAGAGATCAGAATAGTGGTTTCCTCTTAAGGGCAAGGGGGTTATAGACTGAGAAGAGCCAAAAGTAAATCTTGGAGGTGTGGGGGTGCAGAAAACATTCTGTCTCAATCTTTGTAGTTGTTATAGATAGATAGATAGATAGATAGATATAGGTATATATATATATATATATATATATGTAAAAATTTATCAAACTATACACTAAGTATTTGTATACTAAAGTGTATTCATCTTTTGGTGGTTTTTTTATTTTTTTTTATTTATTTGAGAAAAATAAATTGAGAGGGAGAGGCAGAGAGACAAGCAAACTCCCTGCTGAGCACAAAGTCTGACATAGGACTTGATCCCACGACTCTGAGATCATGACCTCAGCCAAAAGCAGATACTTAATGGACTGAGCCACCCAGGTGCCCCATACTCATGTTTTAAAGGAGAAAAATAAATATCAGGCAAAACAAAATAACAATTATCTCAAGCGAATATGTCCAGCTTCCTTGGCCATCCAGCTACAGTTGCAGCTAACTTTTAAAATAAAATTTCAGAGCTGTATGCCTAGATGTATATACCTCTACCCATAAAGTATAGGCTACACGTGTCAATAGAAAGGGGAGACACTTGTATAATGACAATAGTAATCTCTGGCCCCCTCAATTGCATATAATTTTCATTTCCTCTTTTTTTTTTTAACCTCTTCTACTTTAAAAAAAATGAATATCAATTGTTTTCTAGGTTAAGGGAATGAGTGATGATTCTTTTAAATTGCATTATAATTCATTGAAGGATGAGCTAAAAGAGAAAAGCAAAGCTGAAAGTGAGGTTATAAACACCGTAATCACTTAGAGTGGGTGTTAAACAGCAAGGTGAAAGAGGATGAGTTTCTTTTTCAGCACAGGGGAGTGGAGGTCGGTATAGAATGCCAATGGGGAAAAGGTGCCGTGTTAAAAACTAGCTGAAAATGACCCAAGCCAAAATGACCATGCATTCAACAGGAATACCCAGTTTGAAGGACCACAGCCTAAGTGCTGACAAGCAGTTAGGGATTTCTGGCAAGCGACAGGCAGAGACAGAGGGGCTGTCCCCACAACAGGGCTCTGATCAGCCAGAAGCCCAAGAGAGAGGCCAGTCCTCTGAAAGTGACAGGCTCTTTCCATGCCAGTGGCCTCAGATGCTGCCCAGAGGACAGGCTAGACAGATGCAAACAAGAAACCCTTTCAGTCATTTTCAGATGCTAGAGTAATGGGGACATCAGCACTGTTGTCTGGGAATACCCCAAGTCAGCCACAGTGACAGGTAAGTAAAAATGGGTGTGAATTTGTCCGATTCCAAAGGCTTCCAGTCACTCTGACTCAGTGCCTACCGAAATCATTTCACAAGGATCAGACTACTCCCAGATCCCCAGACGTGGAAGCCTCACGTTCTCTGCCAGCACAACTCAGGATCACGAATCCCCAGGGGTGGCCAAAGGAACACAAACACTTCAGTCCAGAGTTCTTACAACAGGAGGGAAAGGATTCTTTCTCGAGCAAACACTGAAGTTCACAAAAAGAAAACCTGAGTTTCTTTATCACCTTTATCTTTAGTAGAACTAAAATACTAATAAAAATAATCACTTATGGATTGATATTTGAAGAAGGAACAGAAGGATAGGGTAGAGACTGCGGAAAAAAACATTTGCCTTTGTGGAGGCAAAAACAGCCTTGTGGTTAAAAGGACTAGCGCTGGCTGCGTGGCCTTGGACAAGTCTGCTCTCCGTGTACCAGCTTCTTCCTGCATAAGGTGGGGAGAAGGAGAGCACCCATCTCATAGCGTACTGTGAAGAATGGTGGGAATAACCTACGGTATGTACCCTTAATACAATGCCCTACACTTAGCCCTTGTCAACAACTTATGTTAGGCGGCACACACTATTGTCACGGATATGGGCAATTCTCACTATGGTCTCTCTCGACGTTTCGTTCTCGCTTCATTCCTACCGTAAAGTCTTCACCTGTGTCTCTTATTGTATGCTCTTCTTTCTAAAATAGACTCCAGCCTTATGAAAAGAAGACATGACAAGAGCCAGCCCAAGCCAACTGGCACAAGGTGACGATAAATACAAGTAATGTATTAGATAGAAGCCTGGTTAGGACGATACTAAGTCAGTTTACCTGTTTTTTTCCCATTGGAAAATCATCAGAATCCTGTCTCATGAAGTCTGTTATGATCTATCTGTCCAAGTAGCTACATAGTCGAGAATATATATGTATTTTTTAGTTTCAAATCACAGAAGCTTGTAGACAATGACAGACTCCTTATTCTATAAGGAAATTGGCATTCTATAATGTTGGTAATAAAAGAAAGTCTCTAGCCACTCCTCGCTAAGGAATTAGTGATAACCTCTAAAAATGAAGTTGAGGAAACAGTTTCCATTTTGTGTCCCGTAACAGAGAAACTTTCTATTTTGTTTAGGTATTTGCTAGAACCATAGTGTCACCGTTAAAAGGGAGGACTTGGTGGCACCTGGGTGGCTCAGGTGGTTGAACCACTGCCTTCAGCTCAGGTCATGATCCCCGGAGTCCTGGGATCGAGTCCCATACCAGGGTCCCAGCTCCATGGGGAGACTGCTTCTCCCTCTGACCTTCTCCCCTTTCATGCTCTCTCTCTCTCTCTCTGTCTCTCTCAAATAAATAAATAAATAATTTAAAAATAAATAAATAAATAAAAGGGAGGACTTGGCATTGCACTGCCTGGGATCCTAAACCCAGGGCCATACTTGTCAGAGGTGTGACTTGGGCATGTTGTTAACAGCGTCTGTGCCTCAGTTTTGTCAGGAGCAAATGAAGTCAAGAATAGCACCAGTCTCAGAAGAGGATTTTAAGCAATAAATAAACTTATTTACAAAAAGGGAAAGTGATTAGTGCCTGGCACACAGCAAGTAATCTTCAGCTATTTTTTATTAATTCATTTCAATGGATTTCTCCTACTACTTTTTATTTACATCCAGTTTAGAAATTTCAGGTAATAAACTTAAAGACAGAAAATTAATAATCATCTGCTATCCAGCCTCTCCAAGAACACCATTGTTACCATTTTGGAAAGGTTTCCTTCCAATTTGCTTTTTAAACAGACAATTTTGAACTAAGGCTAAAGTGTACAGGGTATTTTATAACCTAATTTGTTTTCACTTAAGTACTGATTATTGGGGGGAAATGTCATATTTTTCACTTAACCATACTTTATGGTAAAAATTCTCATCATTAAATATTCTTCTACAACATTATTGTGCCTAATGCAAAATATTACGTTGCCTCAGAGTATTTATTTAACCATGGGGCTATTACTGGATATTTAGAAGATTTCCAAATTTTTGCTATTTTTTAAAAAAATGCTTGAACATCCTTGGAGCTACTGCTTGTGCAGATCTATGATGTTTTCTTTAAGGTACGTTCTTAGGAATGGAATTTTCAGTATCCAAGGGGAATAAATGCTATTTAAGCTTTTGATATATTCAATGGATATCTATTGGAATATATTATTTTTTCCAAAATACTCCTCAAAATTCAGTCTGGAAATTGTGCTGCTACAGTTCTTTGTTTCCCTAAGCATCAGGATCTTTTTTCAGTTCCATTGTAAGATCACATTCTCTTCTTTGTGGCAATAGAAAGGACTTTTTTTTTTTTTTTAAGGCCATCTTGGTTTACATTTTTAATAGGAAGGCTTTTTAAAACTCTCATTAAAAAGAATCCTTTCCTGGGGCACCTGGGTGCCTCAGTCGTTAAGCCTCTGTCTTCAGCTCAGGTCATGATCCCAGGGTCCTGGGATCAAGCCCCACATTTGGCTCCCTACTCAGTGGGAAGCCTGCTTCTCCCTCTCCTACTCCCCCTGGTTGTGTTCCCTCTCTTGCCGTCTCTCTTTCTCTGTCAGATAAATAAATAAAATCTTTAAAAAACAAAAAATCCTTTCCGGTTGCCCTTAAGCTGGAAATGAATTACGCAGAAATGCAGTACCCACGATACCTACAGGGCAGCCTCTGGCAGGAACATCGCTAGGCCTACTCTTTTCACCACTTGAGCTCAGGATTTTGTACAGTTCTCTGGTTTCTAATTTGATGCTTGGCTATAGTGAAGAGCTTCAACTCCTCTTGATATCTGTCGACTTTCTTTTTTCACTTTCTGAACTAGAATGCTACCTTTTTGTAGGCCAAAAAGATTTTTTAATGTAAAATCCCCAAACTTCAACATATTTACAAACCCATGTTCTTGCCTGATTTCCTCTAGTGGTTTCTCCTTGGAATTAGAATAAATCTCAACCCCTCACACAGACATACAAAACCCACAGAAGATCTAACCTCTAGCTATTTCTCCAACTGCCCTGCTGCCTCTCTCTCTCTCACCTACCAAACTTGGGTCATACCAAGCCTTCTTCGAGTCCTTTAACATTCCAAGCACCTTTGGGGGCACCTGGGTGGCTCAGTCGGCGAAGTGTCTGCCTTTGGCTCTGGTCATGATCCCAGAGTCCCAGGATCCAGCCCCATGTCGGGCTCCCGGCTCAGTGGAGAGCCTGCTTCTCCCTCCACACCTCCTCCTGCTCACCGTACTCTCTCTCTCACTCTCCCTCTCTCTCTCAAATAAATAAATAAAAATTTTCAAAAGAAAACAAAACCCTCCAATCGCCTTCTGACACTACAGCTGGTTGAAGAGTTGTTCCCTCTGCTTGGAATGCTTTTTTGTTCCTTCTTCTCATTCAGATCATAGCTCAAATGACATCTCTCCACAGACCTTCCCTGGTTGTTCAACCTTAAGATGTCCCTCATTCTCTTTCTTACAGCACCCTGTTTAAATCTCTGCAGTCCTCTGCAGTCATTTTCTGATCTTAAATAATAGCAAGGACCCTAACTGTTCCGACTGCTGCTCTATCACTAGGAACTAGTGCCTGGCACATAGTAGCTGCTCAACAAGTATTTGCTGGAAAGTTTTGTTGAATGGATCAAGAAAAATTTTGCTTCTCATATCCTTTTTGAAACTTCCAGCAAAAGTTGAGGAGAATATTGTAATGAGAGTAAGGTGAATTTCTGTAAGAAGAGCATCTATTATACAACTAGTCTTGGGAAACCAATCACAAGCCGATCTGTAGACACTGTATAGTTTAAGAGCTTTAAAGGCCAGAGAAAACTCCTCCTGATTGTCAAAAAAGGGATGGAAGGAGAGAGAGAGCAGGAGCTGGAGCAGAAGAGAGGAAGGAAAGAAAGAGAAGAGAAGGGGAAAGAGAAAGGAGGAGGGAGGGAAAAGAAAAAGGGAACTCAAAGTGGCTCTCCGGAATAAGCATAAACATAGATGCATAGGGATGCATCTATCTTTTTGAATCAGTGTTTTCGTATTCTTTGGATAAATACCAGAGAGTGGAATTGCTGCATCACACGGTAATTCTATTTTTAATTTTTTGAGGAACCTCCATACTGGTTTCTACAGTAGCTGTACCAGTTTGCATTCCCACCACCCCTGCACAAGGCTTTCCTTTTCTCCACATCCTGGCCAACACTTATTGTCTCTTGTGTTATTGATTTTACCCATTTGGACAGATGTAAGGGGATATCTCATTGTGGTTTTGATTTGTATTTCCCTGATAATTAGTGATGTTGAACATCTTTCCATAGGTCTCTATGTCATCTGTAGGTCTTCGGAAAATGTCTATGGACTTAGTCAGCCATAAAAAAAGAATAAGATCTTGTCACTTGTGACACATGGACACTCCACACTAAGTGAAATAAATCAGTCAGATAAAGACAAATGCTGTATGACTTCACTCATATGTGGAATTTAAGAACAAAAACAAATGAACAAGGGAAAAAAGAGATAAAAGGAAAAAAAAACTCTTAAATACAGAGAACAAACTGGCGGCTGTCAAAGGGGAGGTGGGTGCGAGGGTAGGTGACATAAAGAGCGGTAAGAGTACACTTATGTTGAGCTCTGAGAAATGTATAGAATTGCTGAATCATTACACTATATATCTGAAATTAACACAACATTGTATGTTAATTGTACTTGAAAAAAAGAAAAAAACAAAATAAAACAAGTGGGTCTTTGAAATGCTCTGTGGTTGAGCTCTTCCAGAGGCACGAACCACATGTAACAGGCCCCAAGAAAACGAGAATGATGTATTATAGGACCAGGCAACCAAGAAGAGTCTCAAAGAGGAATTTGAACTGAGCTTGTAGAGTTAGTACATTTTTTTTTTCTAATAGAGAAAGAAAATGAAGGAAAAGAAAATCGTAGCAGACTGATCAAAGGCAAGTCAAAACAAAAGTGCATGCCTAGTCCTAAGAAACAGAGGTCATTTGGGGAAGCTAGTGATGACGTACAAGGGAACCCTGCCTCCTGGCTCATGTGGAGTAGACAACTTCATTTCCCAAGAGCAGTTGCAAGGCCTGACCAGTTTTGACATGTAGCAAGAAGAGAGGCCGGTCATGGAGTCTGTGCTCTTACTGGTTTCCTATCTCATTTTTTTTTCCTTTTTCTTGACATCTTTTTTGAGATAAAATGCACATACCATCCAACTCATCCATTTAAGTGTATAAGTCAGTGGCTTTTAGTATATTCACTGAGTTATACAACCTCACCTTGTCTAATTCCAGAACATTTTCATCGTCCCAGAAATAAATCCCATAGTCATCAGAGGCAATCCTCACCCCCACCCTCCACTCCTGGGCAAACGTGAATCCCTTTCTATCTCTATGGATTTGCCTATGCTGAGCATTTCAAAATAAAAGGAATCCTATGAGGGGTGCCTGGGTGGCTCAGTTGGTTAAGCAGCTGCCTTCAGCTCAAGTCCTGCATCTGGCTCCCTCCTCAGCAGGGAGCCTGCTTCTCCCTCTGTCTGCTGCTCCTCCTGCTTGTTCTCTTTGTCTCTCTTTCTGACAAATAAATAAATACATAAAATCTTTTATAAAAAGGAATCCTAGGATATATAGTCTTTTCTGGCTAGGTTATTTAACTTAGCATAACGTTTTCAAGATTCATCCTTATTAATTAGTACTTCATTTTTTTTTCATGGCTGAATAATACTGTATTGTATGGATATACAACATTTTATAAATCCATTCATCAGTTGATGGTCATTTGGTTATTTCTACTTTTTGGTTATTATGAGTAATGCTGCTATTAACATTTATATAAAAGTATTTCTATGAACCTATATTCTCATTTGCCTTGTATATGCCTCGGAGCAGAATTGCTGGGTCACTTGGTTAATTCCACATTTAACATCCTGAAGAACTCCTTGTTTTCCAAAATGGCCACTCTACATTCTCACCTATAGTATATGAAGTACCAATTCCTTTACCTCCTTGCCAACATTAAATACATCTTTCATTTTGATGACAGTCTTCCTAGTGAATGTGAAGTACTATCTCCTTGTGGTATCTCATTATAGTTTTGATTTGCATTTCCCTAAAGACCATGCTACTGAGTATCTTTTATTGTGGTTACTGGTTGTTTTATTCTCCACAAAGTAACAAATGATAGCTTTCACCTATACTAGGTCTCAACATTCCTTTGCCTAAAACTTCAAAAAGCTACCTCATGACCCTTAAACTAAAATTCAGATCCCTCCCACAATATACTAGGTCCTGTATGACATTACAACTTGAAATATTTTCTTAATTTGCATGTTCCTTTTGGGGTATGTGCCAGTCTTTCCCATTCAGAAGGGCAGAAATAATGTCTGTCTGTCCTCGATGAATCCGCATGCCTAGAACAAGGACTAGCATATGGTAGAACAAATGCTCACCAAATGCATGAATAATTAGGAAATTTAAAAAATGACTCCCCGAAAATATAGCTAGATAATGTACAATGCTATGTGAATGAAAAGTGACATAAATGCGTGTCCTTCATTTATTTAGATGGAATAATAATGGTATATTAACATCTCTCATTAAAAAAAAAAATGTACTAGCCCATCCAGAAGTAGAGAACGTAATGAAAGTAGACATACATTTTATAGTTAATCCAATTCCATCACAGTCCCTAAAGAGTGCTGTCTGCTGTTGTGATATTTTCAAACAGCATAACTCATATCCACGTGCTATACATTTATCACTCAGTGATATTAAAAAAAGAGAGAGAGAATAAATTAGTCAGGCAACAGGCCTATTACCATTATGCAGATTTATAATGCGGGCTTTATCACACAGTTTGGTACTGATGTATTTATTCTGATTCTGTTAACAATGAATGTGTAACAGCCAAATGAAAGTGTTTGAAGAGGTTGGGGGGGTGGGAGGTTGGGGGAACCAGGTGGTGGGTATTAGAGAGGGCACAGATTGCATGGAGCACTGGGCGTGGTACAAAAACAATGAATACTGTTATGTTGAAAATAAATTTTAAAAAATGATTATAAAAAAAAAAAAGAAAGAAAGTGTCAGCAGCTCCATTGTGAGTCTGTGTCTTAACACACTCCATGGGTATTGTGATTCTCCCAAAAGTCAGCCTTTGTTCAATAAAACATAAAAGTCATTTTGAACTACACTACAAGGTTCAGGTTACTTTGGGTTTTCGAGGTTGTTATTGCCACACCCTGAGAAATTAGTTTAAGGTAATCAGAAGTTAATAGAGAAAGTATTCATGCCATATGTTACATAAAATGAAAAACCATCAGTTTGATGGCTTGTGATCTTTTATGTGGAAAGCAGCTTTTTTTTTTCCTTTGCCTTTTTAAATATATGATTTTGAGGATTAAAAAATGCAAAAAAGTAGTTCCCATGTAAGCCTCACTTACCTATTCCTTCTCGGAGCATACCTTTCTACAATTTGTCCCCAAGAACTCATCTTGTTCTTTAGCTTAATCTCCCCCATAAAGATTCTGATCAGTCCGTGCATCTCATCCTGAATCCTCCATTTCTTGCTACCTTCTCAGTCACCGTCTGGCTCTAAGCCACTCTCACTTCTTTCCTGGTCTCCTCTGTCTCCTCCACTCACGATCCCTCCAAGTCATGCTCCACCCACCAAGTCAGGCCACATCATTCCCCAACACTATTGAATGAATGAACCAACGAATGAATGATCAGCCCATAGGGGGAGAAGGAACAATTCTGTAATAATCTTCTCATGTGCATAAAGCATTTGTCCATACCCTCAAATCATCATATGGATGAGGATGGGTAAGGATTATGATCCTCATTTCCATTTCACAGATGGAGAAACTGAGTTCTGGGCAGCAGGATGATGTACTCAGGGTTACATACCTTTTGGGGTCAGACAGAGCCAAGACTCAACTAGGAATTCTGAATTCCCTGTTCTGTATTTTTTCCAAGGCCCTGTGTTTGCTATGCTTTCGTCAACACCACCCCCCCCACACACACACACCATTTCAAGTGAGATCTAGGATGCCTAATCTGTTTCAAAACAAATCTGAAAGCTGTTTAAGTTTTTCTGTCTTCAGACGGAGAAAAGCTATTGCTGGAACATCTGTGATAACAGAAATATACAAACGGGAGATTATTTCATTTCCCAGATAGAACTGATCATGTTGTCCCCAGAAGTGCCTAAGAAGAAACTCCCAATCTCACAACATGCACACAACTGAAATTATCAGGAAAGCCACTGAGATAAGAAAGCCATGATCTCCTTTCTAAAGAGGAGCCTCAAATTAATGTTCGGCTGAGTGTATCTAGAAAAAGGAAAAGATTAAAATGCTCCTTGACACTTTTCTTCCTTTCAAGCAAGTTATTAAATGAGACAGAGCTCTTTATGAGGGCTATTTTTCTTGTAGTTTGCAGAAGAGACTTACGAGGAAAAGATTCTGATTATGCAGGGCAAAGGACACTAAAGCTGAGAAAGGAGAATGTGGAAATTTTAACAAAAAAAACTAAGAAGGAGAAAATCACAGGGTATCTCCTACCAAAATACATGTCAGAACAGAAGACAGGCAGGGTACATAGTGCTGCAAGACTATGCCACTGTGGCATCTTATTTTTCATAAACTTCTTAACCTCCTCTCTCATCCAGGGCAAGCATGTCACCCACATCTCCTGGATAAGGGGGTGAGGTAAGTGCAAGGGAGAAAACTTACACTGCTGGCTTGAAGAAGCTGGTTACCATATAGTACATCTTCTACAACCCTAGTCCAAAAGTAACCTCAAGAACTGGTGGAAACTAAAGGAGGATCAAATAAAATTCACCCAGTCCAAGGAGTCAAGTGCAAAAAACAAAAGGAATGAATCAGAGCTTGAGTCAGAAATACAGATGAAATCCAAATTTCTTCCTCTGGACCACCCTCCTTGCTTCCACCGGAGTGTAGTTACAATTTCTGCCTTGTAGACACCATGCCCCTCCCATTCAGTTCTTCATTTCACTCTTGGGTTCTAAGATTGGGAAGCTATAAAAAGCAACTTTCAGAGACCTAGGTAAATGACAGCAGTGAAACCCTGACTGCCAGAACCATGTCTCTACCCCATTTCTGTCAAACCTCACTGTCCCACCACACCCCTCTGCTTTCACCAGGTGGAAGGACAGCTCTCTCTCAGTTCTTTAAAGACTTCATACATTTGATGCCTTCCCCCCACCCCCCAAAAAAATGTTTATTTCCTCCTCCTGGAATGTTTCTTAAAATTCTTATCCCTCTTTGGGTGCCTGCTTTGACCCTTCCCCCCTCCCCCTCCCCACCAGACCTGGTCAGTCTACTTTGTCCCATCCTCACAGTATTTATCACAGAAACAAAAATGAGTGAAGCAATTTTAATTATTTATTGTTTGTCTCCTCTTTTAGACCAGGCATTCTAAAGGAGCAGGAACATGATCCAATTTTCCTTCCTACCTAAACCCCAGTGCCTAACTCATTGCTTGGCACATTGTAAGTGCTCAGTAAAAAAAAATGTATTCTATCTTTTGCTGCCTATCACCTTTCAAAATCTCCCCACTACACCATCTTTTTAAGTTGTAGCTAGTGTACTGACTGGGAGATGAAACACAGAAAACCAGACTCTGGTCTTAGAAGCTAATGACCAAGAGGCAGTAGGGTGGCTCCCCTTCTAAAATCATCTATCTTACTAATATCTACCATTACCTCTCCTGGGGCATAGCCAGAAATCTAGGAATCATTCCTGATACCTCTCTCTCCCTCACCTTTCCTTCGAAAGCAACTTTCGAAGGACTGTCATTTTCATCTCCTATCTACTGTTCTACCAACCACTCTCCAAGTCCCCTGCAGCCCACAAGTCCAAGCCACCAATTTCTCCCAGCAGCAGCTTTCTCCTAGCTGGTCTCACTGCTTCACTGCTGCTCCTCTACCTCCGCGTAGTAGCCAAAGTGTCCTTTATGAACCATCTACCATGCTACAGCCCTGTCTTCAATGACAGCCGGTGTTCTTAGGATAAAGAACAAAAGCCTTAATTGGCCTCTGCCTTTGTAGAGACGGCTACTGTGCACTGCACCCAGCTCACCTGGAGCCACCTTCCCATGTGCTCAGCCAATGCAAGATCACCTTCCTGTCCTATGGCCACACCAAGCCCTTTTGTCACAGAGCCTTGCACAGATGCTCCCTCAGGCCACAGTGGTCTCTCAACCCCTTCCTCCCCATTAACTCCAGCTCATTCTTCAGATTCCAGCTCAACTGTTCTGCTAGGGACAGCCTTCTCTGACCACATCCCCTTCCTGTGTCTAGAGGCAGTTTCTTTCCTCTACAGGGTTTAAACACGTTTCTCAATGTTTCTAATTATGCATTGACTCAGTAGGGTTGCTTGAGTGATGCCTGTTTTTTGTACAGACTCAAGTTCCTGGACAGCAGAGACTTGACATTGTAACATTCCCCATTACATCCTCAACACGAACCACAGTGCCTAGCAAACAGAAGGCACCAAGTAACGTTTTGTGGATGGATGGACAGATGAGTGGCTGGATGTATATATGAATAAATGGTAGGAGGTGCCATTTGTCTATTGTCTAAGCCAAGCATTATAAAATCCCCACAGAGTCCAAGCAGGTAGCATAAATGTGTGAATTAAGCTAGGGGTTTTTAAAATAGAGTGGTGGAGGGTGCACCAAAATTTAAAATTTTCTTGAAACCCTAGATTGGCCAAAAACAACATTTGCCCACTTTGGGGCAACTTTTAATTAAGGCCTTTTAGGAGACCATTCCAGGAAACCCCTCCTTCAAGTCCCACCTACTTAGCCCTCAGAGAGGAAAAAGGCTTTGTTTCTGACAGGTTGCAAGCACAGTCTCTCCCTGCCAGGACTTCTGCTTTTGGAAGGCAAGTTCTATTCACAGGGAGCAAAAGGCAATCCATACAAGTCCAACTCCAGTAAAGAAGGCTCTCTCTCCCATACCCTAAGAGGCAGACACTGGGGTTTCCACGTCCACTTTTTTTTTTTTTATTCATTTCATGAAGTTTAAATGACTAAAAGAGGTTTAATACTTAAACATGTGGTATAAACCCAGCAATTCGCTTTAAAAAGAAAAAAGAAAGAAAGAAAGAAAAAAGTTAAACTTTATAACAATAGCATGAACACAAAAACATTTCCTGGGAGCAAAAGAACTGTGGCTTTGAAATTCTGCCTTTTATCTTCATGGGAAAAGCAAGTGCTTACAAACTGGAAAAAGTAAGTTTCCTTTTGGTGAACTCATAGGACCTTGGCTCTCGCTTCCTCACAACCTCAACTATTTACCAGTCTATGTCTTGACCACGTAGAAATGTTCAACTGAAAAATCAAGGTCATTTTCCCTTATCTTTTTTATTCTTTTCTGTGAAGAAGATCCAATCTATTCTATGTTTACATATGATTTTGCAAAATTTTTGCCATTACATGTCTGTTTCCCTTTAACTGCAAACCACCTGATTCTGATTTTCCCTTGCCATAAATCTGAATTTTACTACATTTTATCTGAGATTCACAACAGATGGGCTATGAACCAAGAAAAATACAATGAGAGGAAAGAAAAAATACAATGTTGGGGCAAAAGTTGCACAGAAGATGGAACAACTCTCAGGTAGGAGATAATGGGGATGGAAGAGATAGTCCCAACAAAACAACAACAAAAATGATTTGACAAGTAACTCTAAATGATGAAAAACATTTTCTTAATAAAGCTATAGGAACCGCTGCATTACCTTTAGTGTTATTGTAACCCAGAAAGAGAGAAGAGAAAGAGATACCTTGGCATTATTTCAACCATATTTTGTTGATACTGTTGTCCTCAATTAATCACTTTTGTGTCAAAAGCTCATTTTGGTCATAAGTAGCAATAATTCTTCGAATGTTGCTGTGGGTTGAGGGGACAAGAATATATTGTGGAACTCAAAGGCAGGAAATAGTTAAGGGAAGAGGGAACCCAAGAACTAGACAGCCATTTGCTGGATCTCTTCCTCTTGCTGCATGATGTCCCGTATCTCTGTATAGTCAGCTTTGGTCTGTCTCTATAAAACAGCTTTCTCTATCACTCAAAGCATGGTGCTAGGAACTGGCCATTCCCACATCTCACAAGATTGCAGGTTCCAATCCAAGTAATGAAAAAGACTACTTTCCTGACTTGCTTTTCAAATGGAATCCAACCATCAATCAGCTTTCAGCAGAGGGGCAAATTTTCATCGTAGAGCAATCTGGAAGTACTCGGCTAAATTACATATATGCATTTCCGGTGACTCAGAAATTCTATTCCAAGGAAAATTTCACCCAGGTTCATAACAAGACATGAATAAGAAAGTTCTTTGTACACTGTTTGTGGTGGGAGGTGTTGGGTGTCCACTACTGGGAGAGGAGATTAGGTCACATTAAATGGAAGCACGTCACCCAGAACCATGCAGCGGTTACTGCACACAGGCAATGGGAAATCTTTGTTGAGTGCAGGCGTTATCACATACTCTGTAACCCTCACACTGACACAGTAGAACTCCCACGGGGAAGGGCTGCAGCAGGATATTGAACACACAGTTTCCCTTTCTCACAGCATCCCGTATAGGAATGTTCTTGGGCCAGAATACAGCCAGATGTATCATAGGCTGTTCTCCAGGAGGGAGATCGCCCCCATTTTTACAGGGCTTTGAGAGCCATCCTGCATGCAGGCAAAAGAAGGGCCAAAGAGGCCAGGCATAGGTGCTGGCTTTTCAGGGCAGTCGCTTGCCAGTGCTGATAGCACCTGGTGAACATTTTGGGAAAATGAGTGTGGCTGCCGCTCATCCTATTAGGGACAGGGAAGGAGCCCCCCCCCATCCCAGCCAGCTCTTTTCCAGTTAACAGGAAGAAAACACTGGATCCCAAAGTTGACACCAAATCTTAAATGAATAATGCTTAGTGATAAAGGTAGGGAATTTTTTAAAAAATGATTTATAAAATCACAAAAACTACGATTTGCACAAATGGGAGGGAGAATGTATAAATGAAATGGAGTGAATGATGAACAAAAAGAACCAAAGCAGATCTTTCACAGAACAATGATGATAATGGGGCATCCACTGCTGAGTCCAATTAACTGGAGCCTTTCTTCCAGAGGTCCAAAAACAACAAACACATTTTAAAAAATATATAAAGCTTCTGCACAGCAAAGGAAACAGTCAACAAAACAAAGAGGCAACCCACGGAATGGGAGAAGATATTTGCAAATGACAGTACAGACAAAAGATTGATATCCAGGATCTATAAAGAACTCCTCAAACTCAACACACACAAAACAGATAATCATATCAAAAAATGGGCAGAAGATATGAACAGACACTTCTCCAATGAAGACATACAAATGGCTATCAGACACATGAAAAAATGTTCATCATCACTAGCCATCAGGAAGATTCAAATTAAAACCACATTGAGATATCACCTTACACCCATTAGAATGGCCAAAATTAGCAAGACAGGAAACAACATGTGTTGGAGGGGATGTGGAGAAAGGGGAACCCTCTTACACTGTTGGTGGGAATGCAAGTTGGTGCAGCCTCTTTGGAACAGTGTGGAGATTCCTCAAGAAATTAAAAATAGAACTTCCCTATGACCCTGCCATTGCATTACTGGGTATTTACCCCAAAGATACAGATGTAGTGAAAAGAAGGGCTGTCTGTACCCCAATGTTTATAGCAGCAATGGCCACGGTTGCCAAACTGTGGAAAGAACCAAGATGCCCTTCAACAGACGAATGGATAAGGAAGATGTGGTCCATATACACTCTGGAGTATTATGCCTCCATCAGAAAGGATGAATACCCAACTTTTGTAGCAACATGGACGGGACTGGAAGAGATTATGCTGAGTGAAATAAGTCAAGCAGAGAGAGTCAATTATCATATGGTTTCACTTATTTGTGGAGCATAACAAAGAGCATGGAGGACATGGGGAGTTAGGAGAAGGGAGTTGGGGGAAATTGGAAGGGGAGGTGAACAATGAGAGACTATGGACTCTGAAAAACAATCTGAAGGGTCTGAAGAGGTGGGGAGGTGGGAGGTTGGGGGAACCAGGTGGTGGGTATTAGAGAGGGCATGGATTGCATGGAGCACTGGGTGTGGTACAAAAACAATGAATACTGTTATGCTGAAAATAAATTTAAAAAATGTTTAAAAAAATAAAATAAAAATATATAAATAAATAAAAGTCTTACGTAGCTACAGTTTTAGAAGGCTGGGGGTCTTAGGCTGAGAAGAAAACCTCAAAGCTGTATATGAAGACCTGTCACTAATCATTTGCAGAGACATTAGATACCGATTCTTAACCAGAAATGAAGGTTGTTCCACAGTGGAGCCAGAATGATCTTTCAAAAACAGCCTATCTTGGCCACCAGGGTATTTTTCACTTACCAGTGGACTGCTAGGAAATAAGATTGACTCTCCTTTTCTTTGAAGGTGTTAGTGATGGTGAGATCAAATATCCTCTTGACCTCAAAAATCATATAAATAACAACTCAGCAATGCAATGCTTCATTGTTGTCAAGGAAAATCTTGTTTGTGAGCCGTTAAGCGTTTGTAGAGAAAGAGGAACAAGAAAATATCTGGCAAATGTTTTAATAAATCACTATAGCTTGGAAATGTGTCTGAAGGCACATGGCATAAATTGATTTTTTTAGATTTCTGATCATAAACTCTTGAGCATGCAAGAACATATCTCTTTCAATGCTCATCATTTTCCCAATCAACTTGAAATGAGTCAAAGGTAGACTAATGTCAAAGAGCATCTTTGATTAATGTCAAATTTCCCATGTCAGAGGACAATTATACGCTGGACTTTTAAGTATGAATTTGAAATTAGACACCAACTTTCATTTCCAACTTTTGCCTTAGAGCAACAGACCAGGATTGCCAGAGAGGTTTCGGGGGTAGGGGAAAATGCTGATTAGAGCCATCCTAGGGTTGGAGGAGCACTTGAAAACAGGACTGCTTTTTTCCCTGGAACCTCTGAGGCTCACAGAGAAAACAGATGATTGGATCTGCAAGAGCAAGGCCCCTGGCCACCAACAGGCAGGCAGAAGGTCACTAGTTTAAAGATGTACACAATGTCATGGTGACCCTTCTCTTGGGTCTCAGGCTCTACAATTTATAGTTTGGTTGTTATGTGACCTGTAGGAGTTTATTGAGAGCCATTAGATCTCATTAAAATACTTTTTTTTTTTGGATCCAAGTTTTTAATGGTTCATCTCTAGAATTTTTATAAAGGGCACTATGTTAATAAAACAGCTCAACAACCAGGAACTTGGCTGAACCAAAGCAACTCTAGGAGTGGGTAACATCTGTTTTTCTATCCCAAATCTATCAATCTAGTGCTGCTCTATTATTAAACCCTACCATCCCTGTGTAGATAGCCAGGTCCACACCCTGCATCCTTGGTCCCCAAATACTCTTAACTGCCTCTTTCTGTTCCCTGACTTTGGCTTTTGCTAAGAGACCACTGATAATAGGATGACTTCAATGTGAAAGAGTCAACAGGTGTCAGTTTCCTGATACCCAGATTCTCAAAGTTAGGGGTTTGCCAATGAGTGGACCTGGTATTAAGTAACATCTGCTCTGACAGTTCAGTGCCCATGCCATAATGGTTGTTGAATGCTTTACTGTCACCTCTTATGGGGAGCATGTCAAAGCTACATGTGCCATTTCTTCTCCAGTTTCTCCACTCAGTGTCCCCAACCCAAGATTCTAACTCATGAATCAATGCCAGAGTGAGTCACTGTGATGGATGAAAATGTGTGGCAATCTGCAGGTGTTTTGATTCAGGAAAGAATATCCCAGGACCAAAGTTGGTACTGCAATGGTTCTCAAGCCTGGTGGCAGATTAGAAAATTGTGTGGAAGAGATTTTCACAAATACTGATGCCCAGTTCTACCCTATGGCAATTAAATTACATTTCTTATAGATATTGAATGGCGTAAATATTTTTTAAAGACTCTCCAAGTGATTCTAATATGGAGCCAAGGTTGACAGATGATAACACTGGTCGTTGTTTCCAAATAGAACAGCATATCTGTGCTTTAGAGTCTACAATGGTTCAGCTCAAAGGAAATTTTTACAGAGGAATTGAGGGACTCTAGCTGAGTGGAAGAAATATCTTGGATGGGTTTGGGTATCACATGATGTAATTAGTTTCTTCTTGTATCTAGGCATGAGACGCTAGCACTGTATCTTAAATTTAACCAACAGGGAAATCAGACTGGCTGAAGGCACTGGTGAGAGGTAGTCTAGTACTTGCTGGGGTGTGTCTGATGAAAGCCTTCTCCAGGCAGGCAGCTGTGCTCATGCATGGAAAAGCAAACTCTATGGTACTGTGGTGTTGAGCTCTGAAATTTAAAAAAAAAAAAGACAAAATCTATACCCTTAAGACACTACTTCTTCATGCTTGATTTACTCTACTAAAGTTTAGTCCATGCTGGCATTTCTATATTAAATTGTTTTTCCTGCTGTCTTACATTTTAAAGCCCTTTGAAAAGTCTGACATTAAATTGGCCACACAATAGTAAAATTGGAAAAGGCAGACTCCCTCCCACCCTCTTTTGTTAGCATGATTGTTTTTGATTTAAGTCAAGTCCAAAATGAAAACCACAGGGGCCTTCCATCACAGACATCTATCATAAGCCATACTGAAGGCATTCTCAGATTCCTATTAGAAGCCCTACTCCTGGATGCAGAGAAACCTGCTTGGAAATTCTGATACCTCCGAAAAATTTCTAGGGAGTCAGGTTGGGGATGAGGATACAGGCCAGAATCATTAAGCTAAATGGTTCAAGATAAAAGAAATGCTTCCCTAAAATAGCATTTCTTTTTCAGTTAGAGTTTTTCCAAAATATCACCACAGAATCCATGTGACTGTTTAATTTTTTATGGGTTCACTGTTTGTTCTCTCCGTTGCTTTTATTTATAATTATATTTCTATCTCGATTTCAATGCCTCCATGCCAAAGATCACACACCATACATAAAGCAAAGTTTTCCCAGCCCCAGAGGGCAGAGTGGTCAGGGGATCTTTATTTGACACAGAAACTTCCATATATTTTCCTAATCACCAACAATAAAAATAATGATTTCAGCAATCACTCGTTCTGCTCACCACAGATGCTTACGGTCTGTGCCTGTTACCAGACTCAGCTTATGGGGTCGAGTTCAAGCTTCTTTATAGAAACCCCACTCATGGGGGCGCCCAGAGGGCTCAGTGGGTTAAGCCTCTGCCTTCGGCTCAGGTCATGATCTCAGGGTCCTGGGATCGAGCCCCACATCAGGCTCTCTGCTCAGCAGGGAGCCTGCTTCCCCCTCTCTCTCTGCCTACTTGTGATCTCTGTCTGTCAAATAAATAAATAAAATATTTAAAAAGAAAAAGAAAGAAAGAAAGAAACCCCACTCATGGAGTCTTACTAGGTGGTAGGCATGGTTCTCTCTGTGTTTTCTGTTTTCTTTTTTAATCATCACCACAGATATCATTCTCTTCATTTTACAAATGAAGAAACTGCGTTCCCGGTAGTTAAGTGTACTTGCTCAAGGCCACATAGAGAAGGGAACCCCATTTGCTCCACTCCAAAGCCTGTTCACTTTCAGGATCAACTCAGTATTCCCTGCAGGGTAGAGATTAAAGCAAATCTATTCAACAGAATCTTAAAACAAAACATCTTTGGTCCTAAACCCTCCCAGGGCCACCCTGGAAGATGCTGGGGTGAAGGAGGCCAGAGTGGGTGGAGATTAGATCACCCTGTCAAGTAGGGTTTCTCCACATCTTACTATAGATGTTTGGGGGCTAGACAGTTCTTTGTTGTGGGGGACAGCCCTGTGATTTGTAGGGTGTTAACATCCCTGTCCTTTACACACGAGATACCAGGAGCACTCGCCGCCCAGTTGTGACCATCTAAAAGGACTCCAGACGTTGTAAAATGTCTTCTGGGACAAAATCAGCCCTGGCTGAGAACCACTGACATGGACTAAATTGAGAATGGGGGTCTTTGGAGTTACACCAGGACAGCAGCCCTGCTCCATCCCAAGCATTAACAAGAGACTCCAAATGAGAGGTGGCACCAAATAGACTGGAGTCAGATCAAAAGTGAGAAGCTACTGGGAACTGAGCAGTTTGAAACTCCTCTGAACCATTTAGGTGTCCAGCAGACCAACCAGTTAAGAGTCTGCACTGCTCCCCAAGTCAGTGAATCATCACTTTACAGATAGCCCCCATTCACATTCTTCTAGGAGCTGTCTGGTAGATGTCACCTTGCTATGTCTGGTTTATGTTGCCCCCTGATAGATCGATTGTCTTCTCTCTGCTGTGGTCTACAGTTCCCATCTCTCAAAAGGAGAACAGAAGAGAGAGACAGTAATAGACTCCACAAAGGTAAAGTCTTGAGGTCATTGTATAAAATCTTCCTACTAGTCTGGTTTCCTTCCCAGCATAGATTAGTCTTGTTCTACAAAATGCCCATGTATCATAGATTCCTAGGATTTTAATCCAGCATGATGCAAATCGCTGAGCACCCCCACACAAGGAAAGCTAGGCAAAAGAAGCCACAAAAGGCAGTTCTTTAAATCTTGGGATATTAAGACTTACGTTAGAATAAAGACCCTGAGAGGCTCCATATGATGAATTTTAACCTGAGCGCCAGGCCGAGTTAGCAAAACAGAGTAACCATGACATGCATCTAATTTATTTGTTGGTCTTGGCACCCTGATCGTCTTTATCTCCCCAAGCATTCGTCCTGGTGGAACTACAGATACTTTTCAACTCCAGTTCAATGCAATATCCAGGATGAATGCAAGCCATTGCATGAACAGCTGATAACAAGTAAAGGAGGGGGGATAGGAGTGTTCTAAGATTCCAAAGGCATTTTCTCCAGAGCGGCTTGCTCAAATCCGTCTGCAATTTATTTTCTGTTTCAAATAGGCTCAAAGACATCAGGCTGTACAGCATTACACACATTGGAAAGCTTTACAGCTCGGTCCTTAAAGGTTCCTTTTTCCTCTTGCCATCCCTGGATGTCACAGGAGGTGTGGTCGCTTCATTGTCATGCAACAGGATGCTACTAGGTTAGCTGTCAGCCACTGGGGCCTGGAAATGATATTCACGCCACATGGACACTTCTCCCTTGGCACTTTGGGGTCCCAAACCGAACCAATGAAATTGCGTGCCTGCTAGAAAGAACTCTGGAGGTTTCTCTCAAGTGACCTGAAGCCCAGACCCGAGCTTGGACTCGAAAACTCTTCCTGCCATTGAACTGAGTGAGTTATTTCAGGCAGAAGAAACTCCTTTGAGCTCAGGACCTCTTTGCCCTTGCCAGATGACTCAAAGGATGAATCTGGTTTTTCCTCCTTTCTGCTAATCTTCCTTCTGGTGTTCAGGCCATATGCGTGTCTCCCAAACATTTTTACAAGTTGGAAAGCAGGGAAAGAAACAAAGCATCTCATTTTCCCATCCCACCCCCCTGAGACATCTTCTGTGAAATAAGCCTCAGGGAGCTAAGAAATCATTGGCTGGAAGAGCCACATCTGAAGACTTGTGACTTTTCCCCATCCTTTGGTTTTATCAATAACTGTGGGTCACCAAGTTCTTACCCCACTGCCTGGTACAGAGGCTGATGCATTGGGAGTGCTTGAGGCACATGTAAACCAGGAAATCCTGCCATTTGCTATGACCAACCAGAGTTTAGAGAATGGCAGACAATGAAACACAGCCCAGAAATCAGAAGGGCATTCAAGTATATGAATCTTTTACCCAGTCACCCAAAGAAATGCCAAGTAGGAGCCCCCTAACTCCCTAACTGGTCTGTCTGCTTCCTCCTTTACTCTCCTGCAGTCTAATTTCCATAAAGCAACCAGAATCAACAAATGGAAATCAGGCCATGTTACCCTTCAGCTGAACCACACAATCCAAAATTTTATCATGGCCACCTCACACATCTCGTCTCCTCCCTTCACACTCTCGCTGACTCTAATCCAGGATTCTGACAGTCTTTCTTTTCTTTTTTCTTTTTTTCTTTCTTTCTTTCTTTTTTTTTTTTTTTGTAATTGGTGAGTATGGTTTTCTTTTTAATTATGTTCAGTTAGCCAGCATGTAGTACATCATAAGTTTTTGATGTAGTATTCAATGATTCATTAGTTGCGTATAACACCCAGTGCTCATCACAACACAGGCCCTCCTTTCTCTTCTTTAAATGCAAAGAGCAAGCTCCCATCCTTACCTGGTTCAAATATCCACTGATTAGGGAGGCCTTTGCTGACTGACCAGTAAGGTCCTCTTCTAGCCTCTCATCCAGATTTTTCTCTGTCTTCTTTATCCTTGCTTTGTCTCTTGTTATATTAAACATTAAATGTCCATTGGTTATTTGTTGTTCTCCCTAAACGGTCAGCTCTAGGAAAGCAAAGACTTTGTCAGTAGGGTAGTCAAGGAAGTCTTTTCTGAGGAGATGACATTTGAACTGAGACCTCAGTGACCCGCAAATGACACAAGGGATCGAGCTGGCAGGAGAGAGCGTCCCATCAGGACATAAATAAAAGATTCTGAGATAGGACTGGGTTTGGCAATTCTGAGAAAAAAACAGGGGAAAAATTTTTCCATAATTTTATAATAATTTCCTAATGTTGGCTTCTTCATTTTCTTGAAACAAACAGACTTCTCCTTCTAATGATGTTCATTATATTTGACATAATTAGATGAAGGCTTTGTGTTCTTACAGATTTACAAATTGGCTCTTTAAAAAAAAAAAGATTGTATTTATTTATTTGACAGACAGAGAGATCACAAGGAGGCAGAGAGGTAGGCAGAGAGAGAGAAGGAAGCAGGCTCTCTGCAGAGCAGATAGCCCGACGTGGGGCTCAATCCCAGAACCCCGAGATTATGACCTGAGCCGAAGGCAGAGGCTTAATCCACTGAGCCACCCAGGCGCCCCTACAAATTGGCTCTTATGAGCACAAACATTCTCTGTAGTAAGAAATGTGGGGCCAGTGGTATTTTATGAAAGACAGTGTGTCTGGGGAAAGGAAAACCCAGCTGCTTATCCATCCCTCTTCTAGCCCCCAGGAAGATTTTTATCTGGACCTTTTAAATGTTTTCTCCCAGTCTAAATTCATCTCTAACTCTTTGAGAAAACAGGGATTAAGCAAATGAAGTGTCATATTGACCAACACAGAAAAGCCTGCTTTACAGAGTAAAGAGGTGAAGGCCTAATTCTCTAGAAGAATTAAAAAAGACAGTCCAGAGGCCTTTCCTCAGATACTAAATGCTAATTCATGGTTACTCTAAGTCTCAGGATTACTGGATGCATTTCCTTTTATTTGGAAGAGATGGTATTTAAAAAGTGTCCGGAATCCTTTAAATGTATATGAGATACACATACCAAAGCTTACTTTAGAGCAAGGTTATACCTTTGGGATGGGTAGAAGAATTTAGGGCACACATTTGTAATTCGATTATGCCAAAAGATCCTAAGGTGATCTGACCTCTTTATGTGCCTCTGAATAAGGATCCATAGGAGGAAACCAGGCCCATCTATCACCCAGCATACAGAAATGATCTTATAAACTATTTCACCCCAAGATGGTGGCAACTTCTCTACTACCTCTCCCACACATATTTGCATTACAATTTCATTTTGCTAAAATATTAAGCATCTGCTATGAACAAGGCTTACCAATCAATCACTGATTAAAATCGACTTATTTCAGTGATTTTTTAATAGCATGAAGCTACTAGAAGCAGGTTGGATGGGGCAGGGAGCATAAATAGTTGGAAAATAATATGGGTAATCACTCTGTTATTTCCATGAGAGCTCCACCAAAATCTTCTTGTTTAGTGGCATTGTGGCAGCTGACCCTAAACTGAAGCTCAGTAATTTTCTCTCCTCTCTTTGTCCCTCACTCCTGGAGGAGGGATAAGCTTCCTATAGCTGCAGTCTGGTTGCCACCTCCTATGGGCTTCTCAGCCTCTCACTCATATAACAAATTCTCTACCTTATAGCCCCTTGATTTTAAATTCATAGAGTGTTCTGTTTTCCTGGTTGGATCCCAATTGATACAGAGACCATATATAACACATCCATGGTCATAGTTAAAAGAGGTAAGACTGGGAATGAAATTCAAGTTGGTGTACCTCCAATAACCACACTCTTTCCATTACTTATTGCTGCCTGGATAAATTAATTCATTTGGTGAATATTTATTGAGTTCTTACTCTCTGCTGGGCACTGTACTAGGAAGTAGATAAATAAGATTCTGAAACCAAAGGCTTATGGCTGGCAAAGACCTCAGAGGTTGGACTCTGAGTTTAGAGACTGAAGGCATTAAGAGGATTCCCTGTCCAAGGGTCAGCCTGGTTCATTGTTCTCCCTGCACTGATGGCCACATACTCCAAAGGAAAACTCCAAGACTAAGGGGACACTTCACAGACTTCAATGTCTAAGAACGAATCACAAGAATATCCTAACTTTAGGAAATGACAGTGTTTATTTACTATAACTTCAGGAGAGACTCCTGTCCTTAGAGACAGTCGGAGAGTATCTGAAGCCAACTCTCACCACCCCGATTCACAGATACATCCTGCCCAAGCCCACTGGTGTGTTCTCCTGTTTGGCTGGGTCCCCATCCCACCTCCCCCATGGAGATACATGGGCAGCCTAGCCTCAGCACTGCAATATTGTTAATGTTTTGACTGTTCTCATAGAAGGCAACCCCCAAATGATATCATGAAATCCAGCTTGCTTTATTTTCTCTCCCTATAGCTTACCAGGAATGGGATGGAATGGGATGGAATGGGAGGAATGGGATGTCATAAAGTCCATAACACATGCCCCATCTCCTTCTGTATCTTATCAGCAGTGACACAGAGGCAGTGGGGAATTACTGAGAATTTGAGCATGTCCATTTTAATGTTTATGGGGTTCAGGCACATCTAGAAGGAATTTGGTAAGATACATATATAGGAGGGCTTGTGTTTTGTATGTGTGAAGCTGAGTGACTGACATTAAGGTTTCTGGATTTTAGAGATGAGCTCCTGAACGTATTATACTCCATGCCCAATGTAGCCCAAAAGTAGCTGAGGCAAAGAAAGATGATGTAACTTGCTCAAAGTCACAATCTAAACTATTGCAAAAAGAATTGGTAAGACCAGCCATCAAAGTTTTTTTCAGACAGAAGGATATCTGCTTCATATGGTTTTCTGAATAAAACATTTTAATCCATTTATTTACACATATACACACATACACAATTGTAAGTTTAGAAACCCTCGGGAAATATACTATAAATAATGACATGAAAGAAAATTAGGCAAACTTAGAGAGCAAAAGCAGTTCTACAATTCAGAAGATCTTCCCTCAATAAAAATTCTGATTTACACTCACACACACACACACACACACACACACATGCCCCTAAAGATATCTAGGAGCCTCTGTATGCACAGGAAATATAATGGTCTATAACTTACCAAGTACACTGCCCTCCCTTCAGCAGGGTCACTGAAGTCAATAAATTAAAAAAAAGAAAAAGAAAAAAACCCACCTACCCAGGTGTTTATGAATTTTCAATATTAAATCATATGCCATGTTGGGATTTGCAGTACTGATTAAAAAAAATAAATGTATTTTTTTCTACTCTGGAAATTAAAAACCTCAGTCCTTGGATTGAGTGCCTTTATCACCTTCCTCTGTCAAACACACTTAGGTCTCAGCCAACTCTTGACCTCAACTGGCAATAAGTCACAACAAGTGTTGATTCAGACAAACAAAATGATGTTTTAAAATGTGCAGGTGATGGTAAAAACGTGTCCATAAATTCCGTGATGCACCTCTCAGTAAGCGTGCAATCTCATTCCACTCCCCTTAAACATGGCTCCCTTCTAAGGAAGAGAAGGCAGTGGACTTCTGTGTGGGTTCTGGAGCTGGATCCATAAAATACACTGGGCTCTCTCTCCTCTTGCAGAGACATGGACTCCTCTCTCTTCTCCTTTTGGACACAGACCTCTAGAACAGTGAACCACCATGTAAGAGCCTGGCCACCTTATAACCTCCATACTGGAGACACCACAGGGAGAGAGATGAGCAAGAAATTCCAACTGTTTGAGTCTCCCAAGCCCAGACACCAAACATGAGTGAGGATGCCTTTAAGATAACCCCAGGTTAGCTTCCATCTGATTTTAACTGCTCTAATGACCCCAAGTGGAAAACATCAGTTCAGCCCTACCAGCCTTCAGGACTGTGAGAGAGATAATATAAATAACCATTATTGTTCTATAATATAATATAATAATAATAATAATAATAATAATATAATAAACAATTATAATATAATAATAATATAATATTATTGTTTCAGCCCATCAAATTGGAATGGTTTACTATATATCAATGAATAACCACAACATCCCAAGAAATAAATCGTTATTTTTCTACTTGGTGGATCTCTAGTACTTTTTAGCTGCCCAGTATTTTATTTCCCTTTGAGGAACTCTTCCCCTCCCCAATTCCACATGATTTTTCTGGAGTTGTCTACTAGGTAACCTGGACTTTTCTGTCTCAGGGACAGATAACAGCCCAACATGAATCAGAGTAGCCCACCCTACAGATAGCGATTGATATCAGCTGGGGGTATGTGAGCCTGCTGAACCAATCAGAGACCTTTGGGGGAATCACCGAAGACTCTAGAAAAAAAGACATGTTTCCCTTTTCTCTGGATTCTCTAACTGTGGAATGACATTTTTGCAGACAGGAAGAAGAGAGTTGACCTAGAAATAAAGATAGGGACAACACTGAGTACAGATATATAGGTGTGGAAAGCAGAGACTTTGAGGTAATGGAGAGACAAAGAGAGCAACTGAATCATAATGCCTGAAACCCTTGCATCTTGTTATAATGAAGCCAGGATCCACTTCCTTAGACTTTTCACACATGTGAATTAATGAAGCCTAATTTATGCTTAAGCTAGTTTGAGTTTGGTTTCTGACACTTGGAAAAAGAGTTCTGTTTAATTAAGTATGGTTTTAGAAAGAAAGAGTCAGGGAAGAGCTAAAGAGACAGATACTATTTTAGCAGGAATGAATTATAATTATAATTATTCATGCAAATGCTACATGCCAATGTTGGAAAACAAAATATGCAATCCATTTTTAATACACATTAACATACTAAATCCAACTGAAAACAAAGGAATAAAAGTATAAAACTGAGGAGTTAGGATAAAGATTGGAATTTGACTTAATAATTATTTTACTTTAGGATGCGAATGCTACTTTAAGACCCAAAACTTTGTGGTTTAAAACATTTGTTATCTCACAGTTTCTATGAGTCAGGCATCCAGGAGCAGTTCATCTGGGTCTTTTGTCTTAGAATCTCTTAGACTACAGTCAAAGTGTCAGCCAGAGTTGGGGTCTCATGTGAAGGTTCAAGTGGGGAAAGATTCACTTCCGACTTCACCTATACAATCACTAGCAGGATTTATATCTTCATGGGCTATGGCCTGAGAACCTCAGTTCCTCACTGGATATTGGTAAGAGGATACCCTCAGTTCTTTACCACATGAACTTCTCTGAAAGGCAGCTTACAACATGGCAGCAGGCTACCACCAGGATAAGCAAATGAGAAAGAGAGTAAGAGCAAGACAGAAGTTACAGCCTTTTAAAAGCTAATCCCAGAAGTGACACCCCATCCCTCTATACTCTAAAAAACATGTCACTAGGCTCAGCCTAGTCTTAAACAAGGGCATGAATACCAGGAGCCTGGGAACACTGAGAGCCATTTTAGGAGCTAAGTATCCCAGAAGGGATATTCTCACTTCATGATGAAAAGCCAAACCTAAAGCCAGAAGTGTCTTATGTTAGAGTTCTTGGTACAGAAATTGATCCTTTTAGGAAATGGGAGGGGATTTCTAAAACCAAGACTATTCCAGAATATCTGTATATTATAGGATTATGGTCAACAGTAGCTTTAGAAAGTGAAAATGAGATTGGTCTCATTTCCTTGTAGCTTGTTAGTAAATGGTTAAAGAGTATGAATGGTGAATGGTATTTACGATGGTTCTAGACATTCCCCAAGCCTCAGGTATGACGGTATCAAAACTTTCTTGGTCTAAAGGAAGACTGGATTTGGACCAATACCTTCCCATCCAAGACAAAAAAGTCACTCTTATCTGGCCCCACTACTTAGGAACACAAGTATGCTTTGTGTCTGAAGGAATAGTAGCTATAGTTCAGAGTAGATGAATCTGATGAAATTAAAAGAACATGACAAGCTATCTGTTTATCAGAAGCACTTCATTCCTTCCATCAAAAAAAAATGTTTGTTCCTCCTTCTTTCTAGACACTAATTACTCCATAAAATCCTGTTTGGCTATCATAAATATGCTCCTCCAGCTAAATGAATCTGTAAAACAAAAATGACACCATTAGAACTGTTCTTTGCCAAGCTGTTAAAAAGGACTATCATTATTCGTATTTGGCAAAAGAAAAACAATGAAAAAATTTACATAAAAATTATTGAATATAGAATTTTAAAAGAAGTTTTAGACACCAGGGTACTTTATTCTAAAAATGGTTGCACTTTTCTTAGGGGAGCATCTATAAAAGGAATTATTATTCCTCATTTAGTTACTTTTTTCCCCTACATAGAGAGGTACATTCTAGATTTTGCATGTTTGCTACTTATTCTTGAATAAGTGCCTCCATTTTCCCACCTATGTAAAAAGAATGTTAGATTGTCACTGAAGAACTACAGGCACTAGCTGGTAGCCTGAAGATCTCTCTTGCAAGCATGTTTCCTGTGTGGAAGGCCAAAGTTGAGGTAAAGAATAAACCAACAACAGAGAATTTTCTCAGCTTGATTCAAGTTGTATACCTGTCAAGTTCACTCAGGAACACACACACACACAAAAAAACTTGCCATCTACCTATTAAACCAAGATAAGTGATCTACAGAGAAATACTGTATGTCAGCAGAAAGCTCTGCTAAAAAAGTGCTTCCCATCACCAAAATACCAATATAAAAATTGATACTTTATAGTTGGTTCTGACCTTCAAAATGATAATCAGCCTTCCTAATGCTCCTTCCCAAGCTGGGTATGAACAATCTAAGCCTTGGAGTTTTTCTATGAGAGGTAGCTTGGATGTTCCTCTCTTTTCCTACAACCTTCAACCCAAATAACATAAGCAAGGTCAGAAAGGACAACTGTCTCCATTCTGTGGTCTCACTCAGTGTTGTCCATGAAAGGCACTTCACATAGGCAGGAGGCTACACTGGTTAGAATAGCTGTCTCGTCTTATGGGTAGATGAGTAACACCATGGGCACACATTTGCAGGAACTCCAAGGTGGAAATGGTCCTTGAAGCCATTTTGAAGTGGACTACTTAAATATACAGTTGCACTGGATGCAACTATAGCAGGGAACATGATAACCAAAAAATTGGCTTATTGGTCTTCATTCTTAGATCTTCCAACTTGGATAGCAGAGTCCTATTCTTTCTGCCTCCCCATTAGAACACCACAGTTGACATTTCTGTATTCTAGCTCCCTACCTTGAAAGGTAGTTCTTAGTTACGAACTACTGAGAACTTCTCATCTGGTCTTAAATTATTTTTAGCAATTTGATCCAAAGATCAGTTTGCATATTATAGTTATCTCCAAATACCCATTCCATTCCTCTCCCACTGGGAAGCAGACATACAGTTTGGGAAGATTTACCACATTCCCAGAACCCCCATTCAGGTTAGTTGTGCTCAGGTTTTTCACTTCCCATAGGAGACAGGCTTGTGGTGAAAATATAGGTTATGGTGTCAGAGAGCCTGAGTTCTAATCCTAGTTCTGCCTCTTTCTCTCGCTTTGGTCTTCTTTTTCATCTTACCACATTGGGGATAATCATGGTATCTACTTTACAGGCATGTTGCAATGGTTAATGAGATCATCTGTGTAAAGTGCTTTTAACAGTTCCTATAGGAAGTGCTGAAAACTTAACACTGGAATAGAGTAGGGCTCAATACAAGGCAGCAAGTACCATCATTATATTGTCAGTACCAAGGTTGTAGGAAGTGAGTCTCTACATTCAGTAGCCAAAAAACCTCAGAAGGTAACAAGGCATGAGATTTCAAATGAAACTATACAAGTTGAATGGGAAAGACCTTGAATGGGTCAGTAGCTGGGCAACTGCCTTTTGTGTCCTGTGGCAAGGACACAAAGGACAATGAAAATACCAGCTTCTGGGCCTTTGAAGTTATTCTTCTTCCAATTTCTAGGAGTTTATGAGGCAATAGCAAAGTCCTAGTCCTAAGGCCAAAGAAACTTAGGAGTATCAAATACAGTGCCCTAATTTTACAGATGTAGAAATGGAAGTCCAGCAAGGCAAAATAACTTGTCCATAGTCAGGCAACTTGTTTGCAGTAAATGTAGTGATACAATAAGATCTCCTAACAGCCAGCCAGTACTTTTTACCCACCAGCCAGGAATCTAATTAGCTTTGATTACAATAGTCTCATGAAAGCACTCAAGGTGTCATAACCTGCAAGTCAACTTGATGCATCAACAAAACCCAGTCTAACTTTTTATTATTGAGAAGTAAAAAGAGAAATGTGGACCACAAGTTTATTCCCATCAGTGAGAAGGACAGAAAGCAAATGCATTAAAATTTCCAAACAACTGAATCATTAAATAGAATGTATACTTAAACTAGGGCATCAGTCTATACATAAAATAGGGTAAACCACAGAACACAGACTGGGCACTGGCAGAAGGGGGAAGGATGGGATGTTAACAAAATTGTCCAAGCTAGAGACACCTATCGGTTAGTGGCTCAGTTGGTTAAGCATCCAACTCTTGATTTCAGCTCAAGTCATGATCTCAGGATTGTGAGCCTGAGCCCATGTCATTTCCCTGCTGGGCAAGGAGCCTGCTTGGGATTTTCTCTTTCCCTCTTCCCCACCCCCATTCTCATGCACACACTTTAGATAGAAAGAAAGAAAGAAAGAAAGAAAGAAAGAAAGAGAGAAAGAAAGATTGTCCAAGCTAAATCAGAAGATCTAAAATGTGCTCTCACCGCCCCCCCCCCCAGATTTACCACTTTGACCCTTATAACTGCCATGTGACTTGGGATACAAAGGCCTGAATTTCAACTCTCTTCCACGTACCAGCTATGTGACTGGAGTTAGTTACTTAAACTCTCAGAGCTCCAGATTCTGCTTCTATAAACAGGAGATAGTAACATCTGACTCACAGAATTGTTTGCATGAAGTATTAGAGAGTAATTGTTGATAATGTCAAGCACGGTGCCTAGCCCATGGTGTCTGGCACTGCTTCTCCCAAACCAGGTATATCCACAGACACTCATGGAAGAGACTCTGGAAGAGAAGTAATTATCTGTTATGGAGCAAGTCTTTCCTAACTAGGATCTTGTTTTGTTTTGTTTTAATGATTTTTCCAAATTAAATAGAGAACAAGGAACTGGTTTAGATTACAGGGTCACCACAAAATAACTGTAACTATAGATATGACCTACTTTCAAGATGCCACAGCATAACTGAGAATATTTTCTTTGTTTTGGAAAGAAGCCAGAGCTAGAAACCTCCTCTCCTCTGTTTTGTGGGTCCTACCAACCAAGGCAGCCACTTTTGACCACTATGCAGCCCTAGCCCATGCTTAGGATCCCTCACCAGACATCTTGTTTAGCACACTGGCCAGCATTACTGAAGATTCCTCTAGCTACAATTAAAGTGTCCACAAATGTGATCATAAATACATTTGTGATGCTATTGATGCAAACTCTAATGCCATCTGTTGGTGATAGGTAGAGTTGATATGCTTCTGGTCCAGTACATGGCTCTGTTGAATTCTACAATAATTTGTGGTAGATCATCTCCAAAAATGGTCACTAACTCACCTTATCAGAAATACTAAAGAAAATTCGTCAGGCTGAAAGAAAGTATTCCCAGGTGGTAATTGGAATCCTTGCACAAAAAAGCAGAATATGTACCAGCAAAGGTAATTACATAGTTATAAAGACTACATGAATGATAATTTCTTTTACTTTCTTCTCTTAGCTAATTATAAAAGCAGCTGTGCAAAAAGTATGCATATACTTGTACAGTTAGGTCGATAACACAGAGAAGTGTAGAATATTGGACAATAATATCACAAAGGTGGAGGGTCGGAGTAAAGCTGTATGGGAGTAAGGAAATCACACCAGATGGTAACTTGAATTCACAGAAATGAAAAGAACTACAAAATGGCAAATAGGAAGGATAATAGAACAAAATCTATAAATATATATTTGTCTCCTCTTTTCTCTCAAGTTTGTTTATAGACATAAAATCATATAATGATTATAAAAATGTATTGTTGGGCTTATAACATGCATAGATGTTATATGTATAATGACATCAGCACAAACGGGAAGAGGGAATAGAGATACATAGGAATAATGTCTAGATCTCACTAGAATTACAGTTGTACAAAATATGAAATAGATTCTGATTTCAGATGTATGTGGTAAGTCCTAAAGCAACCACCAAGAAAGATACCCAAAAATACATAGTGAAAAGATCATTAAAGGAATTAAAATGTTTCACTACAAAATATTCACTTAATATGAAAGAAAGAAGTAAAGGAAGAAGAGAGGAACAAAGAAAACATGCATTATGTAGATACAAAGAAAAATGACACACATAAATTCTGTTATATAGTAATAACATTAAATATGAATGGATTATGCAATCCAGTTAAAAGGTAGAGATTGTCAAACTCATACAAGACCAAGATCCAACTATATATTGCCTATAGAATAGGTTTTAGGTCTTAAATTAAAATATTTTTAGGTCTTAAATTAAAAGACCTAAAAATACAGAAAGTAAAAAGATAGAAAAAAGATATGCCACGTAAATAGCAACCATAAAAAAGCTGAAGTAGTTATACTAATACTAGACAAAATATATTTTAAAGCAAAAAACAATATTGCTAGAGATAAATAGGGACACTTAATAGTGACAAAGGGTTGGGGCGCCTGGGTGGCTCAGTGGGTTAAGCCTCTGCCTTCAGCTCAGGTCGTGATCTCAGGGTCCTGGGATCGAGCCCCGCATCAGGCTCTCTGCTTGGCATGGAGCCTGTTTACCCCTCTCTCTCTGCCTGCTTCTCTGCCTACTTGTGACTTCTCTCTCTCTCTCTGTCAAATAAATAAAATTAAAAAAAAATAGTGACAAAGGGTCAATCAGGAAGATACAACAGTTATAAACATCTACGCATCTAACAACCAAGCCCTGAAAAATGGGAAGCAAAACTGACAGAATTGCAGGAGAACTAGACAATTCAACAATAATAGCTAGGAACTTCAATACTTTACCTTCAATAATGGATATAATTATGATGTCAACAAGGAAAGAGCAGACTTGAACAACGTGATAAACCAGGTAGACCAACAAAGAACAGAAAAGACATATTCTTCTCAAGCACACAGAACATTCTCCAGAATAGACCACATGCTAGCCCACAGAACAAGCCTCAATAAATTCAAAAGAATTGAAATAGTATACCACATGTTGTCTAACTACAATTGAATAAAATTATAAATTCAGTCAATGAAAGAAATTTTAGAAATTCACAAATATGTAGGAATTAAACAACCCACTCCTTAATAACCAATGTATCAAAGAAGTCACAAGTGAAAGAAAACACCTTGTGTTGAGTGAAACTGAAGACATAAGTGTTTAAAGAGAAATTTGTAGGTGTAAATGACTCTATTTAGAAATAAGAAAGATCTTAAATTGATAGCATAACCTCCTATTTTAACACACTGGATGGGGTCGGAGGGGAGAGTAACCTAATCCAAAAACAAGCAGAAAATCAGTAATGATAAAGATTAGAGCCAAAATTAATGAAATAGAGAATAGAAAACCATTAAAAAGCCATTGAAACCAATAAAACAAGCCAATAATTTCTCCCTCCCTGAATGTACACATAGCTCCTCCCATCAACGGGTGTAAGTCTACTCTTCTTCCCTTTAAACCTGGACTACCATTGCAACTTGTACTGACAAATCAAATATGGCATAAATGACAGAGGCCACCATGCTACATAAGTCCAGGCTAGCCTGCTGTGAGAGAGGTGTCATGTAGAGGCCATGGAGGATGAGAAGATACAAGGTAAAGAATCAAGACTTCCTAACCAACTGCCAGCACTAAGACAACAAACATGTGAGACAGGACTTCTGAAGCTTTACAGCTTGGCCTGGTCATTAGTTGAGTGAAACTTCATGAGATATCTGAGCCAATACCATGTGGAACAAAAGGACTACTTGGGCAATCAAAAAAATTGCAAGAAATAACATATGGTTGTGTTAAGCTACTAAGCAATATATAACTGAAAATAATTTTTTAGGTTTAAAGCTCATAAGTAGAAGAACGACTAGTATACCAAATGTTGACTAAATCTCAGTTCCATTTCTCTGTAATATTGAAGATAGAAGATACTGATATTCTGTTCCAGTGCCATTCATATTCCCACAGATGAAACTAGTTGGAAGTTGAGATTCTCTGGCTGACATAAAGATGGTGGTGTGAAGCCACCCAGAAACCACCCATTTGCCCTCCCTAATTACCCCTCAGAGTTTCTCACTACAAAAACCTTGGAATAGCTAAACATTATTAACATCATTTCAAGACTCATGATTTAGGCTCACTATCATTTTACAGATGAGTCAAAGAAGGATAAAGGGAACTACTTGATTCATATAAAAAGGTACTGGCTGACTTGCAATCCAAGTCAAGTCTTGGGAGTTTAATTCAGCACTTCATCCTCGACACCAGGGTTTTTCTGAAAACTATTTTGTGTTCACTTTGGGGACATTTCTCATTGCTACAGGCCAGAGAGAATGTAGCAGTTAAGACAAAGACTTTGGAGCTGCATTCCCTTATTAGCTGTGTGACCTTCACCTCTCGTAACCTCTCCCAGCAGCAGAGATCAACACTGAGAAGTCCATTTCCCCAGGTGACCAGCCAGTTACCTGGTGGCAGATTGATTACATTGGACCGCTTCCATCATAGAAAGGGCAACATTTTGTTTTTACTGGAATAGACATTTACTCTGGATATGGATTTGTCTTCCTTGCCCTCAATACTTGTGCCAAAACTACCATCTATGGGCTTACAGAATAGGAAACTATTCCACACAGCAGCTCTTCTGATCAAGGAACTCACTTCACAGCAAATGAAGTGTAGTAAAGAGATTATGCTTAAGGAATTTACTGGTCTTACCATGTTCCTCAATATTCTGAAGGGGCAAGCTTGTCAGACTGTTAGAATGACATTTCAAAAATTAAGTAATAGTGCCAACTAAGTGGCAAAGCCTTGCAAAGCTGGAACAAGGTTCACCAGGAAGCTATATATGCTCTGAATTAGCATCTAATATGTGCTAATTTCTTCCATAGCCAAGACTGATGGGCCCAGGCATCCAGGGGAGATCTACTGGCACATATCCTTAGTGATTCCTAGGAAATTTTGGGCTTCCTGTCCCTGCAACCTTATCCTCTGTGGCACTAGAGGTCTTAGCTTCAGAGGGAGGGATACTTCCACCAGAAAACACTCTAATAATTCCATTAACTGGAAATTAAGACTGATACCCAGCCACTTTAGGTTCCTCATGCCTCCAAATTAACAAGGAAAGAAGGGAGTTAGAACGGTCGCTGGGGTGACTGATCCTGATCACCAAAGAAAAACTGAACCTCAACTCTACATGGAGGTAAGGGAGGGTATGTCTGAATATAGGAGATCCCCTAGGGTGTCCCACAGTACTCTCTCACTTTGCGATGAAGGTCAATGAAAACTATATCAAGTAAAGTCAAGCAAGACTACTAGTGGCCCAGTCCATTCAAGAATGAAGGTTTGGGTCACCATACCAGGTAAAGAACCACAACCAGCTGAGATGATTGTTGAGGACAAAGGGAATATAGAATGGGTAGTGGTGGAAGATGGTTATAAATACCAGTTATGACCATGAGACCAGGTAAATAAATAGAAAAGATAATTGTCCTTAGTATTTCCTCACTCTGTTACAAACTTAGGTGTACATAGTAAACAAATACATTTTTCTTCCTTCTCTCATTCACTTATACTAAGCTGTTTTAACTTTACATCATAGTACTTAAGTATTGTTAATTTTAGATCATAGTATTTAAGTTACATCTTAAGGAGAAGAATGAACATCACCCGAGGGTTAGTGCCTTTTGGGGTATAAGAAAGATAGTTATATCACATTAGACAGGAGTATGTCCTTGTTATTTCCTTTATTTGGAAACTAACTATGGTTTAAGGAAATGTGTATAGGTACCAAGTTGACAAGGGGTGGATTGTAATGGTTTGTTTTGTGTGTCAAGTTGGCTATATCATGGTGCCCAGTTCTTGGTCAAACACTAGTCTAGATGTTGTTGTGAAGGGATTTTTATTTTTAACATGTGATTATCATTTAAATGAGTAGACTCTGAGTAAAGCAGATTACTGTCCATAACATGGGCCTCATCCAATCAGCTGAAGTCCTTAGGAGAATAAGACTGGAGTCCTCAGAGGAAGAAGAAATTCTGCCACCAGACTGCAACATCAACTCTTCCCTGAGTCTCTAGCCTCCCGGCCTGCCCTGCAGATTTAGGGCTTGCCAGCCTCTAAAATCTTGTGAGCCATTTCCTTAAAATAAATCTATATTTCTCTTTCTCTATTTCCCTTTTTCTTTCTTTCTTTCTTTCTTTCTTTCTTTCTTTCTTTCTTTCTTTCTTTCTTTCTTTCTTTCTCTTTCTCCTTCCCTCCCCCGCTCATTCCCTCTCTCTTCTAATAGAAGATGATAGATAGACAGTCAGATATTGGTTTTGCTTCTCTGAAAAAACCTGACTAACTGATATAAACACTACATAAGTATGTACTATTATATTATTTTTATGTACTTCATTATCTTAGGTATCTTTATATGCCATCTTGAGTTTCCTTTAGACTATAATATCAATTCTTATTCATGGAACTCTTCAAATCACAGTATAGGTATCAATTTCTCTCTGCTAAAATGTTAAGACCTTGGGGACAAAAACTGTAGTATTCATCTTTGTATTCCTATAGCAAACAGTAGATGATCGATAAATATTTTTGAATGAATAAATGAAAGAATGGATGAAGAAACTCTGTCTTATAACAGACACAGAAGTTCACTTATTCTTAGCTCATGTCACATAGGTTCAATCAATTCTGTCAATGTAACTGATGGCTACATGTTGGTTACGCTGAAGGACAAAAAGATTGAAAGCAGCTATTTCAGTGACGAATCACTTACTATAGGATCCATAACTGCCTTGACATTCTTTAGCTAACATCTATTAGCTAAAATTTCCCAGAAGATCTTAATCATAACACCAGAGAAATCTATTCAAGTTTCCAAAGTCAGTTACTACAGTATAAGCTGTCTTCGGGCTGAGGGTGCTTAAGAACTATGAGGGCATGCTCTGAAGAAATGTGAGCAGCTCTCAAGACTTCATGACTTCTCAAAACCAAAGAACCAGAACCTGATAATCCTCAGTCTATCATCCCTCTTTAACTTAATGCTGTGGAATCTACATTACAAGTGCTTAACTTACTGCAACCGGACTACCTTTCTTAGTCGCTTGCTCATCTTCCAATTTTAGCATTTGCTGAATTGGTGCAAACCAGAAGACAACCAGTATATCCAGAACAATGAGCATATACTTCCGTGGGTTAATGAGAGTCAACTGCTGGAATTTCAACAAAAACAGTCTCATAATTATCACTGTAAAAATTGATGATGATGATGATAACAACAACAACAGCAAGTAATTTTCTAACCAGCAAGGGTGAAATCACTCAACACTCAAAATTGACACATATTCTCAGCCAGGATTAGAGGCTCAACTTTTTAGCTATTTGGGAATCCAACAGTTCTCCTACCACTTTGAAGAAATGAGCTTGAGGACTGAAGAAATTTGGCTCATAATGAGTCATAGAATCCCAGACTCTCAGAAGGTCAGAGCTATGAAAATGATCTACATTTCAATCTCTGCAGAAGAGGTTGATATGGGTAGATGTAGAAATATGTTCAAGATATATTGTCAAGCTGAAAACAATAAGTTGTAAGAACAACCACAAAAGTAAAAACAAATAGAAAATGTGTTTTCTGGAAAACATGTATTCTCCAAAGTAAAAATAAACAGAATATATGTGTTTCTGAGTAAATCTAGAAGAAAGTACATCAAAACATTAACAGTGATTATTTCTGAGAGACTACAGTTATGTCGTGATTATGAAAACAGCACCTATTTTTCCTCATTCCTATATGTATGCTGCTTGCAATGTGATCTGGCAACTCCTATCAAAATGTGGTGTCATTTTCTCCTCCCCTTGAATCCTGCTGGCCTTGTGACTTGCTTTGGCCTACAGAAGCAACTGGAGTAAAGTTGAGACAGTTACAAACCTCAGCCTCAAAAGGCCTCCACTGGGTATTATATAAGACTGAGGAATCACAGACCTGCACCCCTGAAACAAATAATACATTATATATCTAAAAATATATATAAATATAAATAAATAAATAAAGGTTTCCACTTGCCCTCTTAAGGGCCTGCTCAACCACTAGGAGGACAAGCCTCAAACCAGCCTACTTTGTGATAAAAGAGATAGAGCCCAAACATCCCATTGCTCTACCTGACAGCCAGCCCTCCAGATTTGCAGATGAAGCTATCCCATACCCATCAGTTCCCAGCTGATATAGACCATAGACATTAGAGAGGTGAGCAGCCTCCAGTGTGATCTCCCAAGCTTGGACCAGATCAGCAAAATTAATTGAACATTTAGAGTCATGAACAATAAAAACACTTATTATTTCAAGTCACTGGATTTGAGTGCAATTAGTTACTCAGCAATAATTAATGGATAAATGTGGACACAACCGAAAAACCCTCTTCTGTAATGTAAAAAATTTCAATGACCATATATTGCTTTTTTTCATATATTGTTTTTTTATATATTTTTTTCATATATTTTTTAAACCAAATGGCAAGATAAAGTTTGTGTTTTCTTTTAAATTTCTAGCCCTTTCAAGAGAAGAAAACTGAAGCCCTGAAGGGGAATTGCCCTGTAAGTTAGGAACTCTGGCTACAAGGGAGAAAAACCTAATTCAGACCTGAAGCAAATTAACTAATATACTGATTCACAGGACCCTGAGGTCGTGAGTGGAGTATTTCTGGTTTCAGGAATGATTGAGTCTAGGTGATCAAATCCTATTTGTCCCTTGTCTTTAGGGACGGTTCTTGAAAGAAGTTGCTGTGACCAGTGTCAAAGAGGTTACTGCCTATATTCTCCTCTAGGATTTTGATGGATTCCTGCTTTACACTGAGGAAACAAAAGCAAAAATGAATCTTGGGGGGACTTTATCAAGATAAAAAGCCTTTGCACAGCAAAGGAAACAGTCAACAAAACTAAGAGGCAATCCACAGAATTGGAAAAGATATTTGCAAATGACACTTTGGGTAAAGGGCTGATATCCAAGATCTATAAAGAAATTAATCAAACTCAACACCCCAAAACAAATAATCCAGTCAAGAAATGGGCAGAAAACATGAACAGACACTTCTCCAAAGAAGACCCACAAATAGCTAAGAGATACATGAAAAAATGTTCAACATCACTAGCCATCAGGGAAATACAAATCAAAACCGCAATGAGATACTACGTTTTACCAGTTAGAATGGCCAAAATTAACAAGACAGGAAACGACAAGTGTTGTCAAGGTTGTGGAGAAAGGGGAACCCTCTTACACTGTTAGTAGGCATGCAAACTGGGCAACCACTTTGGAAAACAGTATGGAGGTTCCTCAAGATGTTAAAAATAGAGCT
This sequence comes from Lontra canadensis, assembly GCF_010015895.1. NCBI lineage: Eukaryota > Metazoa > Chordata > Mammalia > Carnivora > Mustelidae > Lontra > Lontra canadensis. The sequence goes on from NW_022631028.1 coordinate 2,656,216, forward strand.
ACCCTATGATCCAGCAATTGTACTACTAGGTATTTACCCCAAAGATACAGATGTAGTAAAAAAAAAAAAAAAAAAAAAAAATTGTTCATAGCAGCAATGTCCACAATACCCAAACTGTGGAAGGAACTGAGATGCCTTCAACTGATGAATGGATAAAGAAGATGTGGTCCATATATACAATGGAATATTATTCCACCATCAGAAAGGAGGAATACCCACCGTTTACATTTACATTGATATGGATGGAACCAGAGGGGATTATGCTATGTGAAATAAGCCAAGCAGAGAAAGACAATTATCATATGGTTTCACTCATATGTGGAACATAAGGAATAGAGCAGAGGACCACAGGGGAAGGGAGGGAAAACTGAACGGTAAGAAATCAGAGAGGGAGATAAACCAGGAGACCCTGGAGTCCAGGAAACAAACTAAAGGTTACAGAAGGGAGGGAGCTGGAGGGATGGGGTAACTCAGTAATGGGTATTAAGGGAGTTATGTGTTGGGGTGAACACTGGGTGTTATATGCAACTAATGAATTGTTGAACATTACAACAAAAACTTATCATGTACTATATTCTGGCTAACAACACAATAAAAAAAATCTATTTGTCTAGGATCTGTTTTTCTCTTTTTGTACAATTCTTCTCTTCTGGTTTGGCTTCATTCTCAGGCAGGTGATCCTCAGAGTAGGAAGACAGCCATCAACAGGTGTAGTACATCCCATATAAAAGAATTCTTCTTCCCTAAAACTTCTAGCAAAGTCTCCGGATTCACTCTAATTGGCCCAGTTTGGGTCACAGGCTCATCTCTCATTCAATCACTGTTGTTCTTTCTAGTCACATGTATGCATCTCCCACCCCTCAATCAGGGGTTTGCACTGAATGGAGAAGGGGCAGTTACTCCTGAAAACTGAGGTGCTGTTACCCTAAGAAGGGGAAAGTGGGAATTTGATAGAGGGAAAAAAAAAAAAAAAAGAGAGGCTCACAATACCTAAGGACATGTAAGTACTAAGTGGTCAAGTTGGCAGTAAACCCCAGGTCTTGGAAATCCCAGCACAGCACTGGAAAATGCCATTCTCCATCTTGGCATTATATTATATATGCAACTGTGCCCTCACATGCGTCCTCCATCTGGCAAGCAGTCCAAAAACACTATGAAATGTTCTGCAGTTTGAAACTTCACCACAAAATCCTGTGCTTTTATAAATTAAAGTGAAGTAGCTATAGCCCCACTATTGGGAAACAATACAACTCACATTCATACATTCAATAACCATCTTGTCACCACCACTATCTGCCTAGGTCCTATGTCTCTTATCAGCATATAAATGAAAAGCAATACAGACACCCTAACGGGGGGTTAAATTTAATTATTATCCCACAACGTATCCGTTTGACAACCTTCCCAAGCAGAGTGCCTTATCACAGCAGACCCATGGTGGAAGGGGCGGTATAATTTGAAATGTGGGATAAACCGAGTTCCTGAAAATAAAAGTTACTGAAAATAAGAGTTCTAAAATCTCTACTTATTTATAAATAAAATAAGATGCAGTAACTCTCATGCCCTTCTCCTACAGTTTCAAAATATTTACATGTCATCACATTTGCCACACCCTATCATAGCAAGGCTTTACTCACTTTAAAGTAAAAGAAAACTAAGACCCAGAGAAAGAAACCAACACATTCAGGGTCACTGCTTAAGGAGAGGTGTGTCAGCTCTGACCATCCAGGAGTAGAAAGGAATCTGACCTACAAAGGAGGAGGTAGAGACATTTTTCTTCCACATATTTTGACATCACATAGACAAAGTTGGTACATACTGGAAAATATTTGATGTTCTTACCATCCCAAAATAAAATGCCCTCCTCCTCTGATTCATCTGATAATTAATCACGGACTGCCTTCTGGCATTTCTTCTTTGGTTATTTTGAACTGGGAATTAATCTTTATACTTTGCTTTTCTCGTGTTTGCCGTGTCTCCCAATTAGATACAGTGCCTTAGGGGAAGGACTCTATATTAAGCCAGCAAAGACGAGTAGATTCCTCCCCATGTGCCATCTCCAATCAACTGCTCATAACTAGTGGGATGTTGGGACGTTTGATGCCAGAGTTCTGTGAGAAAGAGGCCTGAAGTTGTTGGTAATGCCTGCAATGGGTTTCATGTGGTGGCGTGGGGGTGACTCTAAGGTGGCCAGATAGTTGCTACCTTGTAACCCCAGGCCCAACTCCCTTCTCATTGGACCCCAAAGCTGCATATCTTTCATGAAACATTGATCTGTATTCTTTATCTATGATTTAAGACTTTGTATGGGTATAGATAAACGTTAGGTGTGTATCCAATGTAAACACAGATAGTTTTCAAAAAATCTGTTTTCTTATCAAAAAGTTATTATGAGGTTTGTGCTGTACATTTAGAAAATAAAGAGTAAATTACAACAAATATAATAAGATCAACAAAAATGACTATCATTATGCCATCCAGAGATAACCACTGCTAATAACTTGGAGTGTTCTTTGCCAGCTAATTTATTTTTCAATTTGGATTCCTCCCTGTGATATTGTGATTTATAATAAAGAAATACAGTAGTCCCCCTTACATGCAGGAAACATATTACAAGACTCCCAGTGGATGCCTGAAACTGTAGATGGTACTAAAACCTATATATACCATGTTTTTTCCTTTACACACATAACTATGATAAAGTTTAATCTCTAAATTAGGCACAGTAGGAGATTCACAGCAAGGACTAAAAATAGGGGTACCTTTGTGGCTCTGTCGTTTGAGCATCTGCCTTCAGCTCAGGTCATGATTCTGGGGTCCTAGACTCAAGCCCCGTGTGGGGCTCCCTGCTCAGCGGGGAGTCTGCTTCTCCCTCTGCCCCTTCCCCTGCTCGCACTCACTCACTCTCTGAAATAAATAAATAAAATAAAATCGATTTCTAAAAAGGACTAAAAACAGAACAATTATAACAATACACCGTCATAAAAATTATGTGGTATCTCTCTCTCAAAATATCTAATTGCACTACACTCACCCTTCTTCTCCTGACCACATGAGAATAAAATTCCCCTATCACGAGATGAAGTGAAGTGAATGCCATAGACATGGCAACATGCGTAGGTAACAGTAGGCTTTTATTGACCTTCTGATGATTCGTCAAAAGGAGAATCACATTAGGCTTCTATTGACCTTCTGACATGACAATTCATCAGAAAGAGAATTGTCTGCTTCCAGACCGCTGTTGCCCACAGGCAACTAAAACTGTGGAAAGCAAAACCAAAGATAAGGTTTGGGGAGGACTGCTCATGTATATCTGGTCTCTGTCCTATTTCTGGCACCACTTCTGAAACCCTTGAAATTTCCTATGATAAGTGCCATAGATGTGTTTTTGTTATGTTAATGAAGTAACAATGGGAAAGGCCCTAGGTAAAACCAGGCCAGGGCTGGTTGCCAATCAATCTTGTGAGTAGAGGGTTGGAACTTTTCTATCTCACCCCCTGACCTTTGCAGAGGAGAGACCAACCAGAGATTTGATCAATAAGCAATAGGCAACTATTCAATCAATCATGCCTATGTAATGAAGCCCCCATAAAAGGCCAAAAGGATGGGATATGGAGAGCTTCCAGACTGCCAAACACATAGAGGTAGTGGGAGAGTGGTATGCCTGGAAAGGGCACCGAAGCTTCCCGTTTTCCCCCATTTTTTCCCTATGCCTTTGCCCTATGCATCTCTTTGATCTGGCCATTCCTGAGTTACATCTTTATATAAGAAACTGGTGATCTAGTAAATAAAATTTCTCTTTGAGTTCTGTGATCCCTTCTAGAAAATTAATCAAACCTGTGGAGGATTATGGAGGGCACGTATTGCATGGAGCACTGGGTGTGGTGCATAAACAATGAATTCTGGAACACAGAAAAAAATTTAATTTAATTTAATTTAATTTAATTTAATTAAAAAAAAAAAAACACCCTGTGGAGGAGGTCATGGGAACCTCTAATTTGTAGCAGCTCTGTCAGAAGCACAGGTGATAACCTAGGCTCGCAACTGGCGTCTGAAGGGAGAGGGGGAGGTCTTGTAGGACTGAACTCTTAAACTGGAATCTGATGCTATCTCTAGGTGGACAGTGTCAGAATGGAATTGAATTATAAGACACCCTCCTAATGTCAATAGCAGTGTGTGTTGTTGGTTTGAGGAAGGTCCCTGCATCCCGCCCCAACACACACACACACTGGAATTGGATTTAGGAACCCAAAAGACCCCCAAATGTGGTTTAGGCCAGTATATATTTTTAAGTTGATTTCATCACTTAGCATTGAATTTTGAACATTTTATTCATTTTTTTTAAGACTCTGTTTATTTGACAGACAGAGATCACAAGTAGGCAGAGAGGCAGGCAGAGAGAGAAGAAGGGAAGCAGGCTCCCCACTGGGTAGAGAGCCCGATCTGGCGCTCGATCCCAGGACCCTGAAATCAAGACCCGAGCCAAAGGCAGAGGCCCCAACCCACTGAGCCACACAGGTGCCCCTGAATCTTGAACATTTTATGTAATCATTCTTCCAAAAAAATTATGTTTACTCCAAATACTCCATCACGTGGATTTTCATGTGTTTATCTCCAATTTATTTGAGGTTCTATTTGTATTAAAGTATATTGGTTTTAATGGTTTAGGTAACTATTTCTAACTTTCTCCAGAGCATTAGGACTTCGCCCAGCACTATTACAATGAAATGAAACATTTTCAGGGGTTCATTTTCCGAACTGGAAAACATCCTGAATTCAAATTCAGCAAAGATAAAAGTCTTGCTTGCCTATATTGTTGGAAAAACAAATGATCTTATAAGAAGAGGAGAATAATAGCTAGGTTAATGTGTATCTGTTCACATAAAGTCTGGAAGCAAATTATATTTTTTAAATGAATTATGAATGTACACTAAAGCCATCTGGCTAATCTTTCTCCCCCCACCCTTAAATGTCTTCAGAATCTTCACATCCTTTTTTAAAAATGTTTTCAATTCAAGTATACTGGACATATATTAGTTTCAGATGAATAACTTACTGATTCAATATTTTAGAGGAAAAAAATATTTATACACATTATGAAATGCTCACCACAATAAATGTAGTGACCATCTCTCACTACACAAAGTTATGGCAATATTATTGACTATGTTCCCTATGCTGTACTTTTCATCCCCATGATCTATTTATTTTAAAACTGCAAGTTTGTACCTCTTAATCTCCTTTACCTATTTCATTTATTCCCCCAATCCTCTCCCTTCTCACAACCATCAGTTTGTTCTCTGTATTTATGAGTATGTTTCTTTTTACTTATTATTGCTGTGTGTTTGTGCACTGGTTTTGTTTTTTCAGATTCCACATGTAAGTGAAATCATATGCTGTTTGTCTTTCTCTGTCTGATACTTACTTCGCTTAGCACAGTGCCCTTTACATTCATCCGTGCTTTCACAAATGGCAAGAAATTTATGGCTAAATATATATATATAAATATACACACACACACACACACACACTATATATATTCCATTGTGTGTGTGTGTATATATATACATATGTATACACACATTGTGTGATATATCTATCTATATATATACATATATATCCCATCTTCTTTATCCATTCATTTATCAATAGGTACTTAAGTGGTTTCCATATCTTAGCTATTATAAATAACATTGCAATAAATATAGGATTCTCCTATATCTGAATTAATGTTTTTGATTTTTTTTCAGGTAAACACCCAGAAGTGGAATTACTGGATCGTATGGTATTTCTATTTTTAGTTTTTTGAGGAACTTTATACTGTTTTCCAGAGTGGCTACACCCATTCACATTCCTACTGACAGGGCACAAGGCTTCCCTTTTCTCCACATCTTCTCTAACCCTTGTTGTTTCTTGTCACTTTGATATTAGCCATTTTTTAGACACTCCACGTCCTTGAAGCCAGGAGGAAAAGAGTCATATTGTCATCAGAGAACTTCATTAATCTCATGGCAGGTAACACAGTCTTCACATTTCATTTAGGGAGCATTCCACAGAAATTGCCTTTGAGGCAACAATTAGGGAGAAAGAAGAGCCAGCAAGGTCTGGAACATCCTAGCAATTATCCAAGGTAGCTCCCTTACAGGGATCTTTATTCTTTTGTAGACCTGAAAGTAAACTTTAGACCTAACTACTCTTTGTAAGTTACTTCATTTTGATCTACATTAGCAGTTCCTAAATTTAGCTGTGCATAATAATGACCTGCAGGCTTATTAAAATTCACATTCCCAGGCTTTACCGCAGATCTTCTAAATCAGAATCTTGGGGTAAAGAAGAGGAAAGCTGAAGAACCTGTAATATAGAAGTTCCCCTAGGTGATTCTGACACAACTCATAGGAAACCACTGTCTCAAAACAAACAAGTGGAATTGAAAATCTCTTCCAAAAACTTGCTATTTGGTCTGCTTGATTTAGTGTCAAACAAAGTGATTAACTTATCTTGATGAAATAGGCTTCCCCAACCCCCAAGGCAAATAATATATATTAAACATTAACATTGTGTTCATCTATGTGTCCTTGGCCACTGGCTTGCAATTCTTTAACTATCAAACTACAGGGCTCTGATAATTGGTCCTCCACACACATCTCAGAAATTTCTATAATGTCTTCAGCAGCCAACTGGCACACCTAGGAAACAGGAAATAACTAAGATTACCATTCAGTTTATGTAGTTCCAGGCAAGGGCAAAGAACACTGACATTTTAGTGGCCCTCACTGGTTCTGGGAAGGGAAAATATACCATGTCTGGTTGACATTTTGAAACACTAAATGAGGTTAAGGATCCTTATCTACTACTCTCTACTTATGAATCCCTACCTGGGGTTTTATTTGTTTATTTGTTTCTTTGTTTTTTGGTCTTTTGGCTAGGAAAGAAACATATAAGGCATATCCTTACTTGAGAACATTACAACGTGATGAGGAAAAGTGAATGGATTCCAAACAACAAGAAGGGAAGAATATAAGACATCCCATAATCAAAGGCTAGAGCCTCAGTACCAGAGGAATTTGGTGAAGAGAAAAACTATGTGAGATTTGGCCTATATAATTACATTAGCCTGGCAGATGGCACCTCGCCTACAATTGTAGTTTCCTATGATCTCTATTTTTAAATGTCTCATTATAATTCCATCTCTGGAACATGGATCCGTTAACCATTTTTACCTGTGGATATATATTGGGGAACTTTTTTGGAAGCCTGATTTTAACCGTAAATCAATCAGTGAGAACTCTCAATATAACATCCATTTAAAAAAGTAATTATAATTCACCCTCTCCTTCTGGCCATCCTAAGATAATTTTTCACCCCAGTCATCCAATTCTGAATTGTCCAAAAGACATCATTTTCAGAAGAGCTGGGCACAAATAATAGACAGCAGACTTTGATCAGTTGTAGCCAATTCACTGTCATTTCAGAAGAGAATTTTTGTCTTACTATAATGGAAATGTGAGCATTTAGAAAACAGACCCTACTGAATAGTGCTATAGATACAAATATATTTTAATATTAAATATAACCTCAGAATATTTTTATTACAGAAAAGAGATTTTATAGTCCTACCCACCAGAGAGAAGCACTGTTAATACCTTGATACATCCAAATCTTTTCCTAATATATCTCACACACACACACACACACACACACACACGTGTGTATATAACAAATATGATAAAAATTAAAAATATCATAAAATTACATATATTTTTGTAAATTTTTGTAATTTTATAAAGTTACATATATTTTGTAAATATTTAAACATATATTTTTGTAAATAAATATATTGTGAATTTTGTAAAATTACATATATTTTTGTAAATATATTTTGTAATTACATATATTTTTGTAAAAATATTATAAAATTACATAAACGTTTGTAAATTATACAAACATTTTATAATTTGCTTTTCTTACTCTACATACAAACATATTTTTCCTATATAAAAAATGTTCATCTATAATATTTTTAAAGGATAAGTTGAATTCTATTATATAGATCTGTGGTCATTTATTCAACCAATTCCTCACTGTGATGCATTTGGATGTTTTTCATAAATTGTTTGCTGGTATATAAAACACAATAATGAACATCAAAAAGGAGATATTTTCACCAGCATTGATTACATTCTCAGGATAAATTTCTTGTGTGGAACTTGAGGGCCAGTTGTGTGCTTGTGATACATACAATGCCAAGTGTTCCCTAATCCCAGCCCAGACCGGACCCATTTGTCTGAGTTCCGTGCAGGAGAAGGGAGTAATTATACCACAAGCCAATCTTTTTCTAAATAACATAGATGTCCTATCCTAGCATACATTACAGTGTTAACAGGTGAAAGAACTCTTCCCTATCACAAGTGAGGTTGAGAAGGTCAGTGAGGTGGACAGTGGGGGGATTCCCCACCAGTCACATTCCATTCATTCATTCCATAAGCATGTATTAATCATCTACTTTGTGCCAGGCACGGTGTATAGTACCGGGAATTCAAAGTTTACTAACCAGTGTTTTGAACAGAGATAATCACAGACTCTCACAGATAATCCTGGAACAACGTGATATGTGTATAGGAGAGTCATAAACAGGGTACCCAGGAAACTCAAAGGTCAAGGTGACAGATTCTACCTGAGAGGTCAGAGTCACAGGTTATAAGGAAGTTCACTTGTTCTGACCCTACGGAAATAAAAGGAGTTTCCCAGGAGAGGAACATTACGGTCAGTAGGAACAGGTACTCAAAGGCTCAGAGGCATGTGAGAATGGTATGTTCTAGGAAATAGCAAGAAATGATGGCTACCGTAAGAGAACACAGATCATAGCTATAGATAGAACATGAGGATGGAAATGTGGCTTGGGTCAGACCTCAAAGTTTCCTAGATGTTATACTGGGGACCCAAGGCACCAAAAGACTTTTGAGAAATCTTTTCCTGAGAAAAATGTCTTTGAGAAAGAGAATTTTTATCTGTACAGACATGATCCCCTTTGATCAGACAATGAGTGGTTAAACATAAGGCTTTGGAGCCACATTTAGCTGGAGATAGTATCTATCTCACAGAATTGTTGAGATGATTAAATATGTTGGCATTTGTAAAAGACTTTAGCACAATGCCTGAGCTATACCCTGCACTCAGTAGATAGTAGATTCTGAAATTACAGACAAAATACATTGTTATTAATCCCTGCCAGCAACCATCTAAAGGACACATGAGGGGGAAAGGGAGTTCAAAAGGACTAAGTGACTTGCCTAAATTCCAAAGGTAATTGGTGGAGAAACCTGAGCTCCACATCAAATTCTCTGACTCTAAAACCAGTGCTCCTTTTTAAACATCACCATGGATATCCTCCGCAATGTCCGAACTGACCAGTACATTTTCCCCTGACATTCAGCCCAGATGGAGCGGGGGGTAAATGAGGGGGGTGAACCCACATCTCTTTCACTCCAACTTCTCCAGGATAGCCAAGCTAAAAGAAGAATCAAAGTTGGGCTAACCATTAGCCTCATATAATGTCAATCATAAGATTAGCACAGCAGTAACAGCAGCAGCATTAACAACCACTACCTTTTCTTGAGCATTTACTAGGTGTCAGGTCCCACATGTTACATACATTATACCATGTAACAACCCCCCAAATTAAGTTCTATTCTACAGATGAACAAACTGTGGACCAGACAGGTTAACTAACTTGCCCAAAGCTACAAAAATAGAAAGCAATAGAGTCAAATGTGAGCCACATCATTCCTAGGCCAGTATTTTTATCCCATGTAAATATTTTGCCCGAACAAGGCAGAGAGACCACACCTTTAACAAAAAAGAATATTCTACATTTTGACAGGAACCATCAACAGCTTTGAGACGGGCTCTTTTCCAGAGCTGATGCTTATGTACTGGGTTCAGGGATCGCTAAGCTCTTAGGCCACAGAGGGACCCTGGCGCGCAGCACAACCCTTGCAGAAGAACAAACTCCCCTTAGAAAGGCTTCTTCAGAAAAAGGCTCTTTGCTACTGTAGTGGGCTGACAGGAACATCTGCAGCTGAGTTTCACTACCTGGCAGTGTGTCTAAGGCTGGTGATGAATGGAAGGCAAGAGTGACATTTACTAAATCAGGTTGTATCCTCCATGCAGAGGAGTGAAGAACTCCAGTAAGCAGGAGTGATTCACTGAACCTGCTTTGGCAATCTGTGAAGACTTTATTCCAAACTCACAGCAGGGAAAAGCATACTTAAATCTTGCCCGTGGAGCTCTCCCAGAATGAAATCTATCATATCACTGGAGGGAGGGAGGGAGAGAGAGAGAGAGAGAGAGAGAGAATCGGCTCTGCAATTGCATGCTGTACCCGGCGACCAGTCCCTGCTGTTGGTATTCAAAGCTCCCCCAGATGCGTGATGAGATCTTACCCACAAGGTCTGGGCATGCAACACAGGACTGGCTATCAGGCAGGAAAGACTCCACTGGGCAGTGAACAGCTTTGAGGCAGTGGGAAATGGTCTCAGTGCCCAGAGGATGAGAGAAGGGCTTGGTTTAAAGGCTATAAACTGTCAGGACAAATAAAAGCAGTATTCTAAAAGAGAGAACTCACTGCCTCCATTTTACCTCGTGCTTGGCCACAGCCTCCCAAAACTGAGTGTGTGCTTGACGTGAGGTCGAGGCTCCTGTGAAGGAGAACCAGGTCCAATGCATAGAGGTACTCATGGGGAGGGGGAGACAAGAAAGCTTTAACAACTCCTTAGCACCTTCCATCCCCTTCCTTATCCTTATTCCTACATAATAGTGAGTTCTAGTGGTTGCCAAGCCCTCACTAGGCACCAGACACCATCCAATTCTGTAAGTCTGTTAACTAATTTGTAAGACAACCCTCTCAAGTGGGACTAATATTATCCTTATCCTGCAGGTGAGGTCTTCAGTAACCCACCTGGTGTCACCCAAGTCATGAGTGCCTTCACCAGGGTTTAAACAGACCCTTATAACCTAACCATGAGGCTTTCTCATTTCAAGTGCCTATCCTTGGTTCTGTTTTCAAAGGTCATTTCTAAATTACTCTTTGTCCAAAAGGAGTGATTCTGAACCATTTCTGTTCTCCCAGTCCATTTCCTTCACGATATTTATCCCAATGTCGACATATGTTATTCCCTTTTTGTCAACTTATTATTATCCTGTTATATCCAATAAACTGTAAGCTCCAGGAAAGCAGGGATCTTATGTGTCATATTTGCCAACCACTCACCAGCACTTAAGACCATACCTAACAGGTGCAAGGCTTTGACTACACATTTGTTGAGGGAATGGTGTGCCATCAATACTCTTGGTTTAAGAAGGTATCTATGTCCCATGAGCTTCTCAGAGGCAGGGTCCTGAGAATTCATTCACCTTTGAGCTTTCCAGTCTATTTCAGGGCTCACAGTATGTGTACAATTAATGCTCACTGCCGTATGGGATATTCTTAAGAGCAGACGTTTGATTTTTTTTCTTTTTAGCATCTAGACCTGAGCTCAATTACTCATTAATTCTGTGACTTTGAGAAAGTCACATAAACAATCTTCTACCACCACTGCAACATGTATAAAATGACAGGATTATGGAGAGACTTAAATGATTAAAATCCTGGCACCCAGTCATGTCTGAACATGACTTATTTAATTCTCTCTCTTCTGTGTCTTGGGTAACATCAAGCATGTAGTAGACACTCCAAAATGGAGAATAACTGGAGGGGAAAAAAAAAATCAGTGTTTCAGAAGATGGGGCCCCATGGGAGCTCCCAGTTCACAAGGCCAAGAGAATTCAATGCAGGGCTGGGGTCAATTCGGCCCGCTATGGTTGGTTGAATGATGGGTCTCCTCTCCCCCAAATTCATTTCCACCCAAAACTTCAAAATATGACCTATCTGGAGATAGGATCTTTAGCAGATGTAATTAGTTAAGGCCTCCAAAAAATTTGGAATTTAGGGTAAAACTTGGATTTAGGGTAGGCCTTCATCCTTTTTAGAAAAGGAAAGAACACAGAGTGATAGAGGGCAGAACACTAAGCAAAGAAGAGGTAGAGAATGCAATTTTACTGCCATGAGCTGTGGGATACCAGGAGCCACTGGAAGCTGGAAGAGGCAACGATTCTCCTCTAGAGCCTCTGTAGGGAGTATAGCCCTGCTGACACCTTGACTTTAGGGGGCTGGCCTCCCAGAACTGAGATAGAATACATTCTCACCTGGCTACTTCATAGTGATTTGTTGGAGCAGCCCCAGAAAACCAATACAGTGGTGTACACAGAGGCTATGTGAGACTATAGCTTCACTCGAAATAAGTAAATAGGAAGATAGATAAATAAATAAAAACAGGGCAACGGCAAATGACCCATATTTGAAGCCATTCAAGTGCTCTTCCCTGGGACCAAACTTAATGAATGAAAGTCTTAATTTATAGACAAGATAAATTAGAGAGCAAGGACCTTCTCAAATTGATTCATCACAGAGTCTCCTTAAAAAACAAGATTCAATTTAGCAAAATGTGTTTACCCACAGATTTTCATCTCACGTTTAGTGAGCAAAATAAGATATAATTATAAAACCCACTGTCCTGGAATCAATCACAGTCTTTTCTTCACCTAATAAAGTAAGATGACCTGTGTATTTATCAGGCATCTCTCTTTGTGACCTTTTTTATATCAGCAAATAATTTCAATGAAGTGTAACATTCATACAGAAAGGTGACCCACATATATGTATATGGCTCAATGGATTTTTGAAAATTACTCATATTCATGTAATTGGGCAAGAAATAGGATGTAAGCAGCATTCTAGAAGCTTCTTTCCTGCTCTCTCCCAGTCACTATGTCTCCCCCATGAGAAGTAGCCACTACCTTGATCTCTAACACTTTTGATCAGTTTGGGCTGTTTCCATGATATATAATGGAATTAGGCAATATTTATTCCATGTCTGCTTGCTTGCTCCACATGATGTCTCTGAGACTCATCCATGTTGTACGCCTAATGGTTTGGATCTTTGGATTTCCATGTAAATGTAACACAACGTTTTAATCCATTCTAGTATTGAACAAATTTATGTTGATTCTAATTTTGCAGCTATTAAAAAGAGTGCTTCTATGAACGTTCTTATATCTGCCTTTCAAAGTACATGTAAACACATTTCTTTGGAATATTTAACACATTTAGTGTGTAGAATTACTGAACTATCAGACATAAATACATGTGTTCTGCTTCCTGACATGTAGCCACTTTTAGCCATTTTGGCGGATTTGTAGCAGTATTTCATTTGCATTTCTATGGTAATTAGTGATGTTGGGCACATTTCAAGTACTTTCAAAGAGCAATCCTCCATTTGGTTATCCTGTTTTATGAAGTGCGTCACACGTCTGCCCATCTAACAAAAAAAATTAGGTTGCCATCTCTAACACTTTTTAGTTTGAGGTTTTCCACATAAGGATTTTTGCAAAGATCACATGATAAACATCTTAGCTGGCCTACTATAAGCAAGAGACTGACAACAGGGATTTTCTTTTGCTATATGATTAGACGACTTGTCTTTGCTGCTGGACAAAACAGAGCCTTATAAAAACACAAGTCAGCTGAATGTTGAGGCTAGAGGTCCGCTTTGGGCCACAAAACTGGAAACACTACTACAAAAACATTACAGAATTCCCCCCTCCCCCTGCCAAGGACCATTGGAGAAGATTTTAAATCCTTAATTTCCAAGTCAGCAGACAAGTCTCTCTCCTTTCTCATAAGTAATTCGAATGCAGCACAAATGACCTGAGGTCCTTATAACCATATCGATTGAGGACTTCCACAATCCTCATCTTTTTCCTCAGCTTGTGGGGAACTCATCCATCAGCAATCATGTTATCTTGGTAGACAGAGGTGAGGTTTTTCCAATGGTAAGCCCCACAATGTTCTTCTATGTCCTTTCTTTTATGAATAAAGATAATTGATTTTCTCTCTCATTTTCACTTTGCTTTTAGAGAAAATAATTTGTTGCAAGTGTGATTGGTTGGCTTAGATCTGGCTTCTATCCATACTGACGCTCTATTAATCACTGGAATGACCAATTTGAACTAGTTTGTCTTTGTTGTTGGCAAAATGATACTATTTTCCAAAATTCAGACTGTGTAAAATGTACCTAAAATAGTAGTCTGAGTTCTCCTGAAGGGTGAAGAAAGTTTTATACTCAATAGAGAGATCACGGTTCCTATTGGCATTTCAGACCTTGAACCTAAAGACAGCTATGCAGAAAACCCTGGGGGAAAAAAATCTGCAGAACTGAAAATGCAGTCCTTGGGTATTTTTACTAGGTAAGCTTCCCTAATACCATTTTGAAATGTTATCTCTGAGACACCCCAGAGCAGAATGAGTCTCAGGGGAAACTAGCTATAAATCAGGAAGGGCACATTCTCACCACTTAGCAAGTCATTTCCTGCAATGACAGAAGTGAGTTTCTACCTGGGGTTTCTACACTGAATCTAGTGCTTGAAGTCACAACCAAAAGGGGTGACAAATGGTTTTGTTGGCTCTGCTTGCAAAATATATCCTAGTGAAGTAATAAAAGATATGCACAAAGATTTGCAGATGAGGTTGGTCATATCAGCACTATTTAGCATCATAACTTTGCCCATTACCTAAATACTAAACAATCAAAGATTGGAGCTATAGCTTTTCGTTATATTTGTTTATATGTGTTTCTATTTTTCCACAAAAGTGTGTATTTCTTGTTTAATTAAAATATATTTTTAAAATCAGTAATATTACAAATTTAGTGAGATAAAGAAAAGAATATAGGAGAGCAATTGTAAAGAAGTATTTCATAACCTTTGATATAAAGTTTTGGTTGGTACTGGCTGGGTCTGAGTTTCCGGTTTGAAGTGATGTTCTTTAGAATAGGAGGATATGGGCAGAGGGTACCTAGGTGGCTCAGTCAATTGGGCATCCAACTCTTGATTTTATCTCAGGCCATGATATCTTGAAGGGTGAGATATCCCTTTCCCTCTGTTTCTCCCCACCTTAACTCATGCACTCTTTCTCCCTCTCTCAAATATATATATGTGTTTTTAAAAAAAAAAAATATATATATATATATATATATATGCTTTTTAAAAAAGAAAAAGAAAAAGTGGGTCACCTGGTTGGCTCAGTCGGTTAAGCAACTGCCTTCAGCTCAGGTCTTGATCCCAGAGTCCCAGGATCCAACCCCACATCAGGCTCCCTGCTCAGCGGGCAGTCTGCTTCTTCCTCTCCCCCTCCCCCTGCTCATGTTCTCTCTCTCCCTCTCAAATAAATAAATTAAAATCTTAAAAATAAATAAATAAAAGAGGATAATGGGATAACAACAGATAAGACAACTGGTTTCTACAGAGGCTCTTATTTGATAGAAAACAGTAACAATGTCCTTCTGTTCTTTGATAGAAGGACAAAAACTTGTCCTTAGGTCTAGTGATGGTTACCATTTAAGTGCTATTAGATGTCAGTCTATGTGCCAGACATGGTAGTTACATGCATCATTCAGGCAAAGATGTAAAGCAGGCATGTTTTGTGATCAATACTGCCATCTTTCCTGCAACTTTATCTGTCCTACCTACACTATTTCCCCCCACCCCCAGCCTTTTAGTTGGGGGTTGAATGCCACCATACTGTCATCTAGTTACAAGAATTATTACTTCATCTCTGCTAGTCAGCTGGAGTGTTATGGACCTTTTTTCCTGTCTCATGGTCATGTTATATACAAGTCTTCCTTCCTTCCTTCCTTCCTTCCTTCCTTCCTTCATTCCTTCCTTCCTTCCTTCTTTTCTTCCATCTGTCCTTTCCTTCCTTCCTTCCTTCCTTTTCTTCTATCTCTCCCTTCCTCCCTCCTTCCTGCCTGCCTGCCTTTCAATGTTGAGTCAAGACACAGCCCAGGCAGCCTAACTCCGAAATCATGCTCTTCATTTATCTGCTTTATTAGTCTTGACACACACAAAAGCTTTGATCTACACAGACATGGGTTCAAATCCCCATGCTGCCAATTTCTAGCTGGATGGGACCTTGGGCAAATCACTGACCTCCCTTTGCCATGCTTCCCTTATACGTAAAAATGAATTTGCTGATGGTAACTCTTTCATAGGCTTAATGTGGGGGTTAAATAAGACAGTATAGTAAAGTCTCTTGCACAAAACCTAGCTTTCAGACAATTTAGTTGGATTGGCTATAATCAAACTAAAATATTGGCCCATCAAATCAGGTTTCTGAAAGAAAAATTTATTAAGTGTTAATTACAGTGTTTGGAAAGTATCTGAAAATGAACCACATAAATGGAGCCATTTTGGTAAGTATATAAACACAGACTTTCTGTTAAGGTCAATTTGTCCCAATTGTCCCAAATTATCATTTTATAAAGGCCTAATTGAGGGCCTTCTGTTCTGGGAAGTAAGCAGTTCCTCTAGCAATTTTTTCTCTGAACTCCCTCTCTCTCTGAGGTATAATCTTCTGGTCTCCTTGATTCCTCCCAATAAGATTTAAAACGGCATATTATCACATCATACTAAAAAATTTGGCACAGAATTTGATAGAAAGACCCTCTGAGATCATCCCTCCTGATGCTTCTCAATCTTTAATGTACACACAAATCACCTGGGGTTCTTGTTAAAAAATGAAGTTTTTCGTTCAGCAGATCTGGGCCTGAGAGGCTGCATTTCTAAGAAACTCCCACCTGCTACGCTGCTGGTTTAGGGATCAAACCTTGAGTAGCACAGCAACAGAGTTCTCACATGTCCCCACGTGGCTGAGTCACCTTGGAGATTTTCAAAAACTGACACCTGGTTCTCACTCCCAGAAATTCTGATCACCCTAATATATAGCATGCAGCCTGGGCAGTGGGTGCCTTTATTGTTAATGTCTGGACATACAAGATTCTTTTTTTTTTAAAGATTTTATTTATTTATTTGACTGACAGAGATCACAAGTAGGCAGAGAGGCAGACAGAGAAAGATGGAGAAGCAGGCTTCCTACCAAGCAGAGAGCCTGATGCGGGACTCGATCCCAGGACCCTGGGATCATGACCTGAGCTGAAAGCAGAGGCTTAACCCACTGAGCCACCCAGGCACCCTGGACATACAAGATCCTTAAGGGGAATGGCAGCACATTGATATGGAAGCATTCACGTAGCATGGAATGTACTATGATTCCCAGAAACAAGGAGAGATGTTTACATATATGACGCAGGATGCCTTCTGCCACGTAAAATCCCCACTCCAGGACAATTGCCCCTTACTGGCTATTTACACATACCAACTACTCTGCTAAAAGTCCCATATATTTCATTTGACTGTCAGACAGCCTTTTGGGGTAGGTATCATATCCATTTCATATTGGACACTCAAAAAATTAAGCGATTTCCCAGGTTAACATTAACAGTGAGAGGCAAAGCCGAGATTAAAAACCAAGTCTGCCTGGTGGCAAGTTTTGTCACTGTGCATGTTTTTTAATATTTTTAACAGCTTTATTGAACAATAATAGACATATAATAAACTGTGCTTATTTAAAGGCTATGATTTGATGAGTTTTGAGATATGCCCACATCTGTGAAATCATAGCTACGATCAAGAATATGATTTTATCTTCTCCTTAAAACCTTTCCTATGCTTTTTGTCATTCCTCTCTCCCTGAGCCCAGCCCACCCCTGGGCAACCACTGATCTTTCTGTTCCTACACCCTAATTTGCATTTTCTAGAGTTTTATATAAATGCAATCATAAACTGGGTACCTTTCTTGGTGGCTTTCTTTTCCTCAGCAAATTGCTGGTGAGATTCTTTCATGTCGTTGGGTTTATCAATGGTTCACTCCTTTTTACTGCTGAGTAATCATCCATTGTATGGTTATACCACAATATTTTTATCAGTTCACCTGTTGATGAACATAGGGGTTATTTCCAGTTTGAGATGATTACCAATGACACTGCTATGAGCATTCATGTAGCATCTCTGTGTGAATATATGCTTCCAATTCTTGGGATAAATATCTGGGAGTAGAACGGCTGGGTCATGCATTAGCTGTATTGAACTTTTTGAAGACCTGCCAGATTGCTTTCCAGAGTGGCTGCGCCATTTTCCATTCTCACCAGCAGGGCATGAGAGTTCCAGTTGCTCCACATTCTCACCAACACTTGGTACTGGTTAGTCTTTTTAATTTTAACAGTTCTAATGGACATGGAGTGATACCCTGTTGTAGTTTTAATTTGCCTTTCCCCGATAGTTAATGATATTACGCCTCTTTCCATGTAGTTACTTGAAGTACAAACTTTTACATTCAACACCACTGTTTCTCAAACAAATATAATATGGGTCATTTTAAATGAAAAAATACAATCATACCAATCTCCAAACTTTACTTAAATAACTTTCATAGTAATAATTATTTTTATTAGAATATTAACAAAATACCAATATAAAACCAGGCAAACGTTTCTTTTACTTATAAATTTCACATGACTATAAAAATTAAATCCAAAAAAACTAAAAATTCTCACTAGTATAAATAACAATATGAGAGAGGAAGATTTTACTGACCCTAAATCCCCACTTGTAAATCTACTTGAGTTGTCCATACAGTACCCCATGATAGTATTAGCCTTTTCTTGGCAGGAATTTATAACTTATGGGTAAAGTCTGCCTTCACTCTTTAGCCTGGGACAATCAAAGTAGTTCTTCTTGGTTCCAACATGGTCATAAACACCAATGCAAATGCGGGCACTGGCACTGCATGGCAATACTTGTTTATAAGGAGAACCAGATGACAGAACATGCTTATATTGTTCTGTTAGATTTTCATCAAAATGAAAAACACAATATTGAAATACCCTCATAGGAAACAAGACATAGCCCTCAAGACAGGGCTATGTATTGCAGGCTTTGGTACACACCCTGTGGTTAGAAAAGCCCCACGCTGTGATACGGTGTCCTGTGCTATCTTGACTTCACCACAAGCTCCTTTACCCTGTGCCCAGTCCTCCTTGCATTGTCCCGCAGGGCTAATGACTCTTCCAACAATGTATATTCCATTGGGTCACTTGGTTTCCACACCCCCACCACTGAAACCCTACAAGGAAGGCAGAGCATCACCCGGATTGCCCGTGAAGAAACTGAGGCAGACAACTCTAGGCGAGTCCTCCCATATCCACAAAGCAGAACCTGGTGGGGTCATGACTAAAGCCAGTTCTTCCAAGTCCAAATTACATCTTTTTTCCTACATCACATGACTTTGCTGGCACTATTACTAGGAAGAAACATTCTGGAGAACATACAAACCTGGGACTTTTTAAATAGCTCTTCTTAGGATCAAACAACCAAATGTTTTCCACCCATTTCATCCCCACTAATCTAAAACAGACTCAGTGCCCTTTTCCCTGTAATTCATGTCTTTTACTTCAGTTGTCTCTTTGTCCTCTCCAATAGGAAACACAAAGTGTCGGGCACACAACTGGGTATGACACAATCCAGCTGCCACCCACCATGCAGCTACTGCCCATCATGTAAAAACAGGGACCCCTTCACTCGTCTTTTCCTTCTCTTGGTGTTTGTATAATCACGCCAGACTTCAGTATCATCAGGACATTCACAAATGTCATTAAGGATGCCACATTTCTTGTCCAGGTACAACTCTTCCAATAAAACTCTCAAAACAATTGCAACAAAACCATGATATCTGCCATCCATTGTTTCATGCCAGGCATTATGCTAAAAGCTCACATATGCCTCATCTCCTCACCATGTCCCTATGAGGCAGAGACTGTCTTATTCCCGTTTTAGAGATAGTGAAATGAGTTTAAAGAGTGCCAATGTTGCACAGCTAATAACAAGTGGAGCCAAAATCAAACCCTGGTTTTTAAGTGCCAGTAACACATGCATTTCATCATTATGCTAAGATTATCTCCAAGAAGTCATTCCCAGTTGCTCCTAGCTGTGTGGAATAGTTCCTTTAGCCGAACATTCATAGGCCTTCAATTATCTCTCTTACCCCACTTTGTACTTCTGACCTTGCACTATCTTGATTTGTGAGTTGTGCCTCGCTGTCCCTGGGAGTCTCAGACATGGCTTAGCACACTGCCATAGCTATAATACACTTTCAGTAAATGTCTGTCCACTTGTTTGGCTAGCTGGGTAGATGGAGGGGACCCAGGTGCTTCCATCTGCCTAGCACCCTTATTTCTGGAACTGACACTCACCACCATCACCACATATTTCACATGTGATCAGTCATGTTGTCCACTCCCTCCCTGTTCACAAGAACAACATTATTCCAGAATTTCTCTTCAGTGAACCCAGAAGGGTCAAGTGATCCAAGAAGATGACTTCCCTGTGCCCATATGTGGACACAGGTAGAGAGAGGTACCTCTTCATTCTGGGATAGCTTAACTGGGACAGTGACTCCAACATAGTCAAAGTTCATTTTTTTCCTTGCCTTGAGGGGAGAGCCTACATGTGGGATGAGGGAAACATCATTTGAACCCCTGGGTTCAACTAGTCATGCCTGAAACACGAACCTCCACCACACTTAACAATTAAGTGAGCAAAATCTGACTTGTACTCATTTTAAGTATTGGCCACTTCCAATTTCAAGTATCCTAAAAAATACAAAAAAAAAAATTCAAAGGCCTAGATAAAAACAGTTTTATTTATGGAAATTATAACTGTATTATGAAATTGGTGATGATAGATGAGAAAGAGAGACATGACACATGAGTATTACGTAGTCTGTCATCATTCACAAGTCAAATATCATTTAACGCACTTTAGGTATCATGGTACTCACAAGGGTTTTCTCCTCTAGTCTCTTATTTATATTCCTATACATTTTAAAAAGCTATTTATTTTCTCATCTACATGAAAAGTCCAGAGGTAAAGCTGATTTCAGAGTAGACTCAAACAATACCATCAAAGACCTGGTTCTTCCCTGTCTCTTCAGGCTGATTCCTCCCTTTACACTCAGGCTTTACCCTGAGGCCTCACCTGGTGAGTTCCCAGGTCTTGGTGGTTCCCAGCTCTGTCTTCATGGATGCAAAATGGCTGCAGAAGTTCCAGCATCACCTCCTCATTCTGTACAATCCAGAGAAGAAAGAAGAGACTCTTCTTGCAGCTCTTACAAGGGAGCTTGAGAAAAGTCATGTTGTCAGCCTCCTATAATCACATGATCAAAAATGGGAAATTAGGGGCACCTGGGTGACTCAGCTGGTTAAACAACTGCCTTCAGCTCCAGTCATGATCCCAGGGTCCTGGGATTGAGCCCCGCATCAGGATCTTGCTTAGTGGGGAGCCTACTTCTCCTTCTCCCTCTGCTGCACTACCTGCTTGTGCTCTTTCGCTCTCTGTCAAATAAATAATTTTTTAAAAAAATTCTATTAAAAAATGAGAAATTAATTTTTCCCAAAACAAAACTCATGTATTTTACTATGATGAGCAGAGCGGATGTACACACACACACACACACACACACACACACACATGCAAAGAAAGACAGACCAACAGACAAAGACACAAAGAGAAAAACACAAGTATGTCAAAAATTAACCATTGTTGAATCTAGGAGTAGGAGGGATTCAGATGTCCACTCCAGGATATAATTTTTCAACGATTCCATGCATCTATAATTTTCATGGTAAAAAGTTGGTGGAAAAAAAGAGGATGGAGGCCATTCGTGCTATGCACCAAGTATTTTAGCTCTCTGCCTTCAAAGCACCTGGTTTCTTTGAATTTAGATATGGACAAGTGACTTGCTTTGGCCAATGAAAAGTGAGCTAGTGTCACTTCTGGAAGAAGCTTTGTAGGGTGACTTCTGATTCTCCTTGTTTCATTCCCACCACTGCAGGGACCAAGGAAGCATGTATTGATATGAAATCTCCCCTAACCTGGGTCTCTAAGAGAAGATCTGGGAAAAAAAACCCAGACAAACCACAGCAGACATGCATCGAGGCAAGAAATAAGCCTTTTTTTGTTTTGCATTCCTAAAAGAGTGAGTTGTGTGCCACAGCAGCCACACTTAGATAATCCTGAAGCACGTAAAAGAGAGGCTGTGCAAGAAAAAATACTCCACCCTCTAAATAACAGGGAGCTCTAACCATAAAATTTTAACTCCTAGACCATTCTTAAATAGGAGCTCTCAAGCACCCAATCAGAGCCACTAAAAATATTGATTTTGTTATTTCAAATGATCAATTAAATTGGTGGCCCAACACCAAACACAATGTGCTCACCCTTTTAAGATATCTGTGCTGTCAAATAATATTGGGAAAATAATTCCAACTGCCACATTTCCTTCTTTCCTATCCACCAGGAACATATCCTGGTGTCGAAACAGCTGGCACAAACCTTTGTGAAAGGCTAGAATGTGTCCTATTAGCAGATTAGTTGTGACTCAGCAGGCGAGAGGCAAGCAGCCAGCACATTGTAAGGCAGATCACTGCCTGTTAATCTAACTGTGAGACACAGGAAAGGGACAAAAGTACCCGGTTTTCAGGAAGTTTCCAAGGAGAAGTTCTAATTGGCAAGTAGAATTAGAGTGAATTCACCAGAAATAACAACCAGGGAAATAAATGACTTCTCTTCACTACTTAGAGGAAACCTTTCTTAACTTTGCAAAACCCTTTGCGCTTACCCCGCAAGCATTACCTGCCGTGGCAAGTGGCACTTGGTAAGTCAGTATTGGATTTTATTTTAAGAAGCTCAAGTGATCTCTTCAAAGAGAAATCATTTAAAAGTGGAGAAGTCACCTAGAGTCCAAACTATGTGGAAAAAAAGATTCTCTGAGAACAGAGAAAGAATAAGTAAATAGCTTGATGGTTAGGTCTGTATTTTTTAGAAGGAAATGATTAAGGAATTTTTGGTTAATGAGAGCTCCAGGTTAGCTACAGCAAAGAACTGACCCTCACCAACCTTTGAGAGCCCATACCTTGTGTTATCTCTCGGCAACTCCTTCAGCAGCTATGTCTGAAATCTTCACATTGTCTAATTATTTTGGGAGCCATATGATTTGGGGCAAATTGTCCAAAATCTCTGAGACTCCATCTCCTTGTCTATAAAACAGCAATAAGACTGTTGTAAAGATAAATGAAATCACAAGGTAAAATGCTTACCAAAGCCTGGCACATAGTAAGAGCTCAATAAATGTTCAGTCATTATAATTATCATTTTTATGTCTTCCTTGAAAGGATCTTATGTGTCCTTTATGTGTGTTGGCTAGCTTTTCCTTTCTAACTCTTTAAGGATTCACATCATTATTTTCTTTCCTCTTTACGTCAAGGACACTGAACTCTGTACCAGGCGGTATCCTCATAAGTTGGTGACAATGATGAATGAGACAGATTTCCTTTTCCCCAACTGTCAATACACAGAATGTAATGTGACCAGAATCTAATGCAAAACGTGGCACCATGGATGTAGGGCACTGAGTTGACCTGAATTCCCATAGTCCTACCCTGGTAGTCATATGTGAGCAGTATCCTTTCCCTAAGCCCAGGTCCATCCCCAACAGGACCTGCAAACACCGTTCTACTGATGCTAAGAAACAAGGAAAAATTCCCATCCAGTTTTCAGGGCTATGAAAGCCAGAATGAAGAAAAGAAGGTGAAGAAGCATGGACCCTAGACTCTAAGAAGCACTGGGACTGGATACTTGAGGTAGGCATGGTTTTCCTGTTTGTACTGGACATAGTCCATACCAAACACCAAAGTGATGGAGCTTCTAGTCCAATGACATTGGGAAAAGGATTCCAATTGCTATGTTTCCTTCTTTCTGCACTTTCTGTATTAGACTTTCTCATGGTATGTTCAAGTTACAAAGCTTCATTGGACGGTTTTCCCGCACTTTGAATCTGAACGTATTGCTTCAGCAAAACTTGTACTTTACATCAACATGACCATACATCTTGATTTGGCTAGGATAGTCCTGCTTTATGCCTGTTATTCTAGTGTGATTATTAATAGCATTACTTCCCCCTTTCAAAGGTGTCCCAGCATGAATAATAAATAATAAATTGGAGTCTCCAAATAAATAGTCTCCAAATAAATAATAAATTAGCAATTACACAATCAGCCTAACTTTAGTAAATTAAGGGTGTTTTAGGGAGCAGGAGACCTAAATTTCATCTGGTCCCAAGAATTCAGCTAGGTAGTTACCAAACCATTCTGAACACCTATAAACCAAGAGGAGATCGAAGAAAAAAATAGAAGCAATTCTAGGAACACAAAAGCAACCATTTTCTGGAATGTAGGATGTGCAGAGAAGTGAATCCAAGGCGATATATAGGAAGAAAGATCACAGAGGGAGGGGCCGGCACTTGGCAAGCAGTAGTGCAGCAGACCACAAAATTGGAACCTTTAGAAGTTTATTCCACTGAAGGACATCACTCCAGCGGCTAAGCGAGGGGTGGAGCTTTACCGGGGATGGTGTGGTCTCAGGACCAGTGGGCACACAAAAAGACCAGAGGTATCTGAGTGTGGCAGAGCTCCCAGGTATCAGAGTGGGGAAGCCGGCTACAGAGACAGAGCCAAGCAGAGGACTCTCAGCTTGGGGTTACCTTAAACCATGATCCTAGGCACAGTCGGACCATTGCTCTTTGGGCAGGGACCCCACAAGGAGCAGATTCAGGGAGACACCTCCCCCACCCCCGCCAGCTGTACCAGGAGGAATGGTGCAGAAGCATGCTATAGGAATCTGCTGGGTTTGGAGACTCCAAATGGGGCCATGCGCCAAAGATAGAAATGCTTGGTCACAGGCCGGGTAAGCATGGAGTGCAACCAGAGACCAGGGAGACAGGAGGGACTGACTTTTTTTCCTATTTTAACCTATTTTAACTATTTCATCTTATCAATACCTTTTTTTTAAAGAACTTATTTATTTGACAGAGAGAGAGATCACAAGTAGGCAGAGAGGCAGGCAGGGGGAGAGAGGAGGAAGCAGGCTCCCCACTGAGCAGAGAGCCTGATGCAGGGCTTGATCCCAGGATCCTGGGATCATGACCTAAGCTGAAGGCAGAGGCTTTAACCCACTGAGCCAGCCAGGCGCCCCTTATCAACACCTTTTTTAAAAACTTTTTAAAATTTTCACTCTTACAGTCATATTCTATCCCTTCATTGTATTTAACCTTATTTTTTGTATACATAAAAGTTTTCCTTCTTTAAAAATTTTGGGATACAGTTTCTTCCAACAGACCAAAATATGCCCTAAATCTAGTGTATGGCTTTGTTCTAGACTCCAGCCTGATCACATTCTTTTTCTCTTTGTTTTTTTTAACCAACTTCTTATCAATTCTTTTTTTAAAAGATTTTATTTATTTATTTGACAGACAGAGATTACAAGTAGGCAAAGAGAGAGAGGAAGAAGCAGGCTCCCCACTGACAAGAGAGCCTGATGCGGGGCTTGAACCCAGGACCCTGGAATCATGACCTGAGCCGAAGGCAGAGGCTTTAACCCACTGAACCACCCAGGCACCCCTTGTCAATTCCTTTTTTAAAATCTTTTTAAATTTTCCTCTTTACAGTCATATTCCATTCCTTCCTCATGTTTACCCATACTTTTTTTTTCTTTCTTTAAAATTTTGGGAGACAGTTTCTTCTGACAGAGCAAAATACACACAAAATCAAGTGTGTGGCTCTGTTCTATTCATCATCCTAATCATATTTTTTTTCTTTCTTCTCCCCCTGGTTTTGGGTGTCTTTTGATTTGGTTAGTGTAGATTTTTCTGAGGTCGTTGCTACCCTTTTACCATTTTGTTCTCTCATTTATCTTATCTTCTCTGAACAAAATGACAAGGGAGAAACACTCACCACAAAAAAAAAAAAAAAGAACAAGAGGCAGTACTAACTGACAGACCTAATCAATATGAACATTAGATAGATGTCAGAACTAGAGCTCAGAATGACGAATATCAAGATGCTAGCTGGGCTTGAAAAAAGCATAGAAGATACTAGAGAATCTCTTCCTGGAGAAATAAAATCCCTTTCTGGAGAAATAAAAGAACTAAAATCTAACCAATTTAAAATCATAAAAAACTATTAATTAGGTGCAATAAAAAATGGAGGCTCTTACTGCTAGGATAAACAAGGCAGAAGAGAGAATTAGTGATATAGAAGACCAAATAATGGAGAATAAAGAAGCTGAGAAAAAAAGAGATAAACAACTACTAGACCATGAGGAGAGAATTCAAGGGATAAGTGATACCATTAGATGATACGATATTAGAATAATTGGGATCCCAGAAGAAGGAGAGAGGGGGGCAGAAGGTATATTGGAACAAATTATAGCAGAGAATTCTCCTAATTTGGTGACGGGAAAGAGCATCAAAATACAGGAGTCACAGAGAACGCCCCTCAAAATCAATAAAAATAGGTCAACACCCCATCATCTAATAGTAAAACTTACAAGGCTCAGTGACAAAGAGACAATCCTGAAAGCATCTTGGGACAAGAGGTCTGTAACATACAATGGTAGAAATATTAGATTGCAGGCAGACCTATCCACAGAGACCTGACAGGACAGAAAGGACTGGCATGATATATTCAGAGAACTAAAAGGGAAAAATATGCAGCCAAAAATACTATATCCGGCTAGGCTGTCACTGAAAATAGAAGGAGAGAGAAAAAGCTTCCAGGACAAACAAAAACTAAAAGAATTTGCAAACACCATACCAGCCCTCCAGGAAATATTGAAAATGGTTCTCTAAGCAAAGAGAGAGCCTAAAAGTAGTAGACCAGAAAGGAATAGAGAAAATACACAGTAACAGTCACCTTACAGGCAATACAATGGCACTAAATTTGTATCTTTCAATAGTTATGTTGAATGTAAATGGGCTAAATGCCCAAATCAAAAGACATAGGGTAAGAAT
>NW_022631028.1:2683208-2930708 GCF_010015895.1 Lontra canadensis
AAAAAAAAAAAAAAAAAAAAAAAAAAAAAAAAGCTGGGGTGGCAATCTTTATATCAGACAAATTCAATTTTAAGCCAAAGACTATACTAAGAGATCAGGAAGAACACTGTGTCATATTTAAAGGGTCTGTCCAACAAGAAGATCTAACAATTTTAAATATCTATGCCCCTAATATGGGAACAGCCAACTATATAAACCAATTAATAACAAAATCAAAGAAATATATTGACAATAATACAATAATAGTAGGGGACTTTAACACCCCCGTCACTGAAATGGACAGATCATCTAAGCAAAAGATCAACAAGGAAATAAATGCTTTAAATGACACACTGGACCAGATGGACATCACAGATACATTCAGAACATTCCATCCCAAAGCAACAGAATACACATTCTTCTCTAGTGTACATGGAAAATTCTCCAGAATAGATCATATCTTGGGTCACAAATCAGATCTCAACCAGTACTAAAAGATTGGGATCATTCATTCCCTGCATACTTTCAGACTACAATGCTTTGAAACTAGAACTCAACCACAAGAGAAAAGTTGGAAAGAACTCAAATACATGGAGGCTAAAGAGCATCCTACTAAAGAATGAATGGGTCAACCAGGAAATTAAAGAAGAGCTTTAAAAATTCAAGGAAACAAATGAAAATGAAAACATAACTGTTCAAAATCTTTGGGATGCAGCAAAGGCAGTCCCTAGAGGAAATTATATAGCAATACAACCTTTTCTTAAGAACCAAGAAAGTTCTGAAATACACAATCTAACCCTATACTTACAGGATCTGGAGAAAGAACAGCAAAGAAAGCCTAAAGCCAGCAGAAGAAGATAAATAATAAGGATCAGAGCAGAAATCAATGAAATAGAAACAAAAAAACCAGTAGAACAAATGGACAAAACCAGAAGCTGGTTCTTTGAAAGAATTAATAAGATGAATAAACCCCTGCCAGACTTATTAAAAAAAAAAAAAAAGGACCCAAATTAATAAAATCATGAATGAAAGAGGAAAGATCTCAACCAGACAAGAACTACAAACAATTATAAGAACACATTATACATAACTATACACCAGCAAATTTGATAATCTGGAAGAAATGGATGCATTCCTAGAAACATATTAACTACCAAGAAGTAGTTTGAACCAAGAAGAAATAGAATAAGAAGTAGTTTGAACCAAGAAGAAATAGAGACATATAAATTACCAAGAAGTATTTTGAACCAACTGAACCAAGAAGAAATAGAAAACCTGAACAGACCCATAACCAGTAAGGAGATTGAAACAGTTATCAGAAATCTCCCAAGAAACAAGAACTCAGGGCCAGATGGCTTCCCAGGGGAATTCTACCAAACATTTAAAGAAGAATCAATACCTATTCTCCTGAAACTGTTCCAAAAACAGAA
This sequence comes from Lontra canadensis, assembly GCF_010015895.1. Taxonomy (NCBI): domain Eukaryota; kingdom Metazoa; phylum Chordata; class Mammalia; order Carnivora; family Mustelidae; genus Lontra; species Lontra canadensis. The sequence goes on from NW_022631028.1 coordinate 2,684,618, forward strand.
ATGGAAGGAAAACTTCCAAACTCATTTTTTGAGACCAGCATTATCTTGATCCCAAAACCAGACAACGACCCCATCAAAAAGGAGAATTCTGATGAACACAGATGCAAAAATTCTCAACAAAATACTAGTCAGTAGATTCTGACAGTACATGAAAAGGTTTATTCACCACAACCAAGTGGAATTTATTCCAGGGCTGCAAGTTTGGTTTGACACCTGCAAATCAATCAATGTGATATGATACATTAATAAAAGAAAGAACAAGAACCATATGATACTCTAATCGGTGCTGAAAAAGCATTTGACAAAGTACAGCATTCTTTCTTGATCAAAACTCTTCACAGTGTAGGGATAGAGGGTGATACCTTAATATCATCAAAGCCATCAGTGGAAAACTCGCAGTAAATATCATTCTCAATGGGGAAAAACTGAAAGCTTTTCCCCTAAGGTCAGGAACATGGCAGGGCTGTCCACTATCGCCACTGCTATTCAACATAATACTAGAAGTTCTAGCCTCAGTGATCAGGCAACAAAAAGAAATAAAAGGCATCTGAATCCAAAAAGAGGTCAAACTCTCACTTTTTGCAGATGATATGATACTTTATGTGGGAAAACCCAAAAGACTCCACTCCAAAACTGCTAGAACTCATACAGGAATTCAGTAAAGTGTCAAGGTATAAAATCAATGCACAGAAATCAGTTGCATTTCTGTATACCAAGAGCAAGACAGAAGAAGGAGAAATTAAGTAGTTGATCCCATTTACAATTGCACCCAAAACCGTAAGATACCTAGGAATAAACCTAAACAAAGAGGCAAAGAATCTGCACTCAAAAAACTATAAAGTACTCATGAAAGAAATTGAGGAAGACACAAAGAAATGGAAAAACATTCCATGCTCATGAATTGGAAGAACAAATATTGTGAAAATGTCTGCTACCTAAAGCAATCTACACATTTAATGCAGTCCCTATCAAAATACCATCAATTTTTTTCAAAGAAATGGAACAAATAATCCTAATACTTATATGGAACCAGAAAAGACCCTGAATAGCCAGAAAAATGTTGAAAAACAAAACCGAAGTTGGTAGCATCACAATTCCAGACTTCAAGCTCTATTACAAAGCTATAATCATCAAGATAGTATGGTAGTGGCACAAAGACACACAGATCAATGGAACAGAATAGGGAGCCCAGAAATTAACCCTTAACTGATCTTCGACAAAGCAAGAAAGAATGTCCAGTGAAAAAAAGACAATGTCTTCAACAAATGATGTTGTGAAAATTGGACAGCCACATGCAGAAGAGTGACACTGGACCATTTCACTACATCACATACAAAAATAGACTAAAATGTATGAAAGACCTCAATGTGAGACAGAAATCTAACAAAATCCTTGAGGAGAACACAAACAGCAACCTCTTTGACCTCAGCCGCAGCAACTTTTTCCTAGAACCATCACCAAAGGCAAAGGAAGTAGGGCAAAATGAGCTATTGAGACTTCATCAAGATAAAAAGCTTTTGGGGCACCTGGGTGGCTCAGTGGGTTAAGCCTCTGCCTTCGGCTCAGGTCATGATCTCAGATTCCTGGGATCGAGCCCCACATCAGGCTCTCTGCTCAGCAGGGAGCCTGCTTCCACCTCTCTCTCTCTGCCTGCCTCTCTGCCTACCTGTGATCTCTGTCTGTCAAATAAATAAATAAAATCTTTAAAAAAATAAAAGATAAAAAAAACTTTTGCACAGCCAAGGAAACAGTCAACAAAACCAAAAGACAACCAACAGAATGGGAGAAGATATTTGGAAATGACATATCAGATAAAGGTCTAGTATCCAAAACCTATGAAGAACTTATCAAACTCAACACCCAAAGAACAAAGAATCCAATCAAGAACTGGGCAGAAGACATGAACAGACATTTCTGCAAAGAAGACATTCAAGTGACCAACAGGCACATGAAAAAGTGCTCAACATGACTTGGCATCAGGGAAATACAAATCAAAACACAGTGAGATACCAATTCACACCAGTCAGAATGGCTAAAATTAACCAGACAGGATACGACAGATGTTGGCAAGGATGCAGAAAAAGGGGAACCCTCCTACACTATTGGTGGGCATGTAAGCTGGTGCAGCCACTCTGGAAAACAGTATGGAAGTTCCTCAGAAAGTTGAAAATAGAACTACCCTGTGACCCAGCAATCACACTACTGGGTATTTACCCTAAAGATACAAATGTAAGGATCTGAAGGGGCAAGTACACCTGAATGTTTATAGCTGCAATGTCCGCAATAGACAAACTATGGAAAGAGTCTAGATGTCCATCGACAGATGAATGGATAAAGAAGATGTGGTATATACATACAATGGAATACTATGCAGCCATCAAAAAAACCTCAACATCTTGCCATTTGCAATGACATGGATGGAACTAGAGGGTATTATGCTAAGTGAAATACGTCAATCAGAAAAAGAGAATTAACATATTATCTCACTGATATGGGGAATTTGAGAAACAAGGCAGAGAATCATAGGGGAAGGGAGGGAAAAATAGAACAAGATGAAAGCAGAGAAGTAGACAAACCATGAGAGGCTCTTAATCTCAGGAAAGAGGGGAGGGAGATGGGATGGATGGGATGGCTGGGAGAGGGACATTGGAGAGGGGTATGTGCTATGGTGAGAAAAAATAAATAAATTTTTTTAAAAAGGATATTTTCATGCTGAAAATACCTTAAAATTATAAAAGAATTCATTTTTAATATCATACCTATCACAGATTGAAAGAATCACAGTTATAATAAAATTATTTACCATTTGTTTAAAAAGAAAATGTGCTAGTCGTTATGCTAAATCATTTTATTTCATATGTAAGCCTTATAGTTTCATTATGACCAGTTTCTACAGGTGTGGAAATGAAGAAACAAGAAAAAGACCTTCTGAGGAATCATCAAGGGGTAGGTGGAAATACCCTTTGGAGGGAAGACAAAGTCAAGGTAACCAGAGGGAAGAGGGAAGATGCTAGAAGATGAGGCAGGCAAATAGGGACAAAGCCCAGACAACCAAGACAGTTGGTTCAAGGCCAATCATAGCCCTTGGCAAGCACCCTGCAGAATTTGAAACACTGAGGCAGGTTGGATTTGGAGCCTGAATCAGCTATTCAGCTGCCCTGATGCATAAGGAAAGCCCTGGAGTCCACTGACCCTTCAACACTGGGATACAAACCTTTGCAATAATGGTGTTTCTTCTCAACTATTTCCCCCGCCTCACCCTCAACTTTTTCTTGGCCTGGCACCATCTCTCTAGAGCTCTCTAGAGCGTTATCCAATTATAAGTATAAGCATGACTTTTAAAATCCAAAGACCCTTAAGTATGGATTCAGGAGTGTCATGGCCTGCCAAATACCTGATATGGTTTGGTTGCTGAGGACTAATTTCCCACCTCTTCTCAAATTTGTCTATTGGCTAATGTGCAGCACGGTCCATGGATCTGAGTCCTAGAAGATGGGTTCTGATCTTCCTTCTTGCATTATTCATGTTCTTATGGACACTAGCTCAGGATTCCCATTTCCAACATCATACTGAATGTAATCCCTCCAGACTCCCACAACGAATCACATCTTCATAAAGTTTAATTTAATGTAGTTTAACGTAACACTGCCCCCTTGTGCCTCACTATATGAGGGGCCGTTTTGGGGGAAAGATTTATTTTTAATTAAAAACAAAATGTTTAATTTCAGCATCTTACTGAACGTTATGCTGAGGAGGGCAGGGTGTATTACTTGTTTATCTCCCTTCATCATTTATCCAAGGCTCTTGTTATATTGGTTTCCATCATTGCTAACTGCTGGCCAAGGAAATCAGCTCTAAGGGGCAGACTTCAACATAAATCCACATGTGATTATTTTTAAAGTAGCATATGGACGGAAATAGCAAACAATAATCCAGCCTGCCCAGGAATGAGGAGTGCAGGAGAAACTGAGTAAGAAATCAGGAAATGAAAAGAAAGTTATTAAATAGACTTGCCACAGCTGGCTTAGTGATTTCAATAGACTTGGTTAATGGGAAAAACAATCAGAGAGAGCTCTTTAATTGCTTTTCTGCTGAATTCCTTTCCACATCTCCATGTTTGCAGAGATTAATTAGGAGTTCCAATCACAACCTAAAACTAAACTCAATAAGACAGATCAGAAAATTTAAAAAAAAAAAAAAATGGTGGCATGCTCTGGAGATTTCTGACCAGTGTGTCTCATAAAATTGATGGTCAGTTCTCCTGATTTGCAAAAGATTACTTGAAAAGAATAAGTAATGTAAGGATAGAACTTAATATAAAATAATGCACACATCACCATTTTGTATTATTCCTAGTCCAAAGACTGGGACTTGGTGTTTTCTCTCGATTAGCCACTACTCAGCTCTCTGGGCAAGATATGGGTAGAAAAGCGATCCAGAAAACTTCGGTTGTTCCATAAAAGAAACTTAAAGAAGAGAGGAGGCTGCCAAGCTGACCTCGGAGCTAAGGTGATACGGATGGAGACTGCATAAAGTGGCCTCTGGGGGGCGCCGGGTGGCTCAGTGGGTTAAAGCCTCCGGCTTCGGCTCACGTCATGATCCCAGGGATCATGTGGGATCAAGCCCCACATCAGGCTCCCTGCTCAGCAGGGAGCCTGCTTCCTCCTCTCTCTCTTCCTGCCTCTCTGCCTACTTGGGATCTCTGTCTGTCAAATAAATAAATAAATTCTTTAAAAAAAAATAAATACAAATTAAAAATAAATAAATAAAGTGGCCTCTGAAGGTACACTCTTCACCCTTCCAGGGACACAGCTTCCGATATTTGTTCCATCTCCATTTGGTTTTCAAACTCTAGCACCATGTCTGTGATTATCTCAGAAGTTGGACACATGGCTAGTGATAGATGTCTGCGAATGGAGTACATAAAAGGGATGCCTAAAAAACTAGTCCATGTGTTCCTCTTCCCCACCCTTAACTCATCCCCTCTGAGGTCAGACTTTGCTTTCTGACAAGCTCTTTTTACCAAGTCCAGAAGTTTCTGCATTGCCGAAGGCTGTGGACTTTCCCCATGTCTTGAACTCCAGGAGCCCCCTTTCCATTTATCTTTGATTCCTGGGTTTTGTTTTTGTTTTCAGTATTTGTTTTTGCTTTAAGTGTGCCCCCTGCTGGCCCACTGTTTCACACAGAACCCCACCAGAGTTCCATGACAGAGAGGCTAAAGGGCTCTGAGAGATTGCGATAGGTTCATCTTACCTAGCTGAGCAGGTAGGGACAGGTTTCCCTGATGAAATTTCACTCCCTGAGGAAGGGGACTTTGATGGCAGTAGGGGAGGAGAAACTGGGAAGGAGAAGAGAATTGTTTCCAATGGGAGGCACAGCAAAGGTAAAAATCAGAATAAAAGGAGTTCAATGTGTTGGGCAGATTTTAAAACATAGTTAAAATCAAATAAGCAAGGAGCAGACTGTCACAAGATGCGACTGGAAAGATCCATTTTGTGATCTTTTTCAGGAGAGACTAAGAACTTTTCTCACGTATCTATTATCAGGCTCCCCTTTCTTGATCCTTGGCATCTCCTTTCCGGAGGCACACAAAGTGTGGCACCCAGCAACTCCCTCCACCCATCAAATTATATCTCACCCATGCAGCTGATAAAACGTGGTCACACGGAGAAGTGACTATGAAAGCTAATGAGTTGCTTCAGCTGATGAGTTGCGGAAGTCTTCACAGACTACAGAGCCCATAAACTCTATAGACAGCCTGAGTTCAAATTTGATGTTTCACCCTGATTTGTAAAGCTTTCCTCACCAGACTTTTGGGAGAACATAGCAAGACCATGAAAGTGCTCAGAGTGCCTAGAGTGTCAGAGCAGGATAGCCTTAGCTAGTGTTTGCATTTTGATCAGGGCACAAAGCTCTAGGAAGAAGGAAGAGATCCTGGTGGCATTTTAGGTGAAAGTTAGCTGGAAAAGGGATTATGTATTTTGTTCATCTTGGATTCCCATGCAGATCTCCAGCTTGGCACACTGAAAGGACAGGTTTACTATCTCATGAAGTAAACCAAGACACACTCATAAATCAAGTTGCCTGCCTTGGACAGAAATGACTGTATTAATCTTGGAGGGGGCATTAAATGTGTGGGGTTCTTTTGTCTTTCTTAAGTGGCTTATGTTTACTTTTGTTAATGAACATGAAAGGCTTTTGCAATTTTTTTTTTAAAAAGCATTTTTTAAATTTAAACTTAAAAATTCACTGAAGGATTTTTCAGTGAATTTTTCAGGGCTTGGATATTTGGAATGTTTTTCTTTACTTGCAAATTTTGGATATTAAAGTTATTTCACTCCCTTTATCACATACTATGGACATTTTTCTTTTGCAGCAGCATATGTTACTATTAAACAAAGGATAATAATCACAGTCACCAAATAAATTGTGACCTGTTGCATATATAGTTCTGATAAGAGACTGTATGCCTGTGTTGGGGAAAGGGAGCTTAGAATGATGAGAGGAGATCCACAGTTTTAAATCCAGAAGGAGAGAAGAGTCACATCCACTATTAACATCTTCACAAGGGAAGAAAGAAGAAGTACCATCCAAAAGGTAGGGACCAGTGGCTCTGGTCAATGTGCCTCAGAATCACTTGGAGACCATCTAAAAACATGCAGACACCCCTGTTCGCTGCTAGAGATCCTGATTCCATGTACTGGGGGCAAATACCTGCATATTTGTGATTTCGTAAAGGACCCCCAGGTGATTCTGATGTGTATGGAGATTTGGGATATAGGACGTTATTTGCTCTTGGGGAGACTCATGGAAGAGATGACACTTTACATGTATATAATTGCAAGATGAAAGTGGGCATAATATAAGTGATGTTACCCATATAGCCAGCCCCAGATAAGCACATAAATATTGGTCACCCTTAACTGAAGAACCAGATAGACATGATAACCACCCCATATAAGATATTAGAGATGCTCAAAAACAATAGCCAAACACAAAAGTGCAAGGAGGCACCGGACAGTCTACCAAATGAGAGTAAGGCACTGTTTGATGGAAAACAGAAAGGGAAAGGGCTTAAGACTATTGCAAGTTTAGCAGGTGTAGGATCCTGTAGCTCTAGAACTACAAAATGGCAAAATGGAAAAGCACATCCCATTGTTACTGGAAATGCTAATTTCAGTTGAGAAAAGGGGGTGGGTGGATGACGTGAATATGGCAGTGATACTGATGACACCATGCATTGTCTGCCTTGAGTATCCTAAAGTGAAAGAGGGAGGGAGCTCTGATTGCTGCTCTAGGCTTCTGCTTTGCTGAGAAGGTGAGGCAACCCTCCAAACTCTACCATTCAACACTCTGTGTTTCCGTCTCTTTCCATTTGGCTTCTGTCGCACATCTGCTTTCATCGGAAGTACCGGAGTGGCAATGAGCATCTTTGGAATGGCACTAAAGTTGGAGATACATTTAATGTTGATTTACTGAATTGTATTTATGAGGTTCACAGTCATTTCCATGAAGTGATGTGAAGGTACTGAGTCAGAGGTCCTATCTCAATAAATACCTGTCCTGTAGTAACCTAAGGGTCTTAATAAATTGCGTATTCCAATTCAGAAGGTCTAGAGCATTTTTATTCTAGAGCATTTCCTCTGAGCATCCTGAACATAAGACTTGCCCACCACATCACATGATGCCATTGCTTCTTAGTGGATTATAATAAACTACCTGCCTTAGAATTACCTGGGGCTTTTTCTTTAAAGTGCTGGCTTCCTGGCTCTCATCCCAGATTTATTCGTTCAGAATCTCTCTGATAGGTTCTATTAAGTGCATTTTAACAAGCCCCTTGTTATGCTTCATAGCATCCAGCAGCCATTGCTCTGACTTCACCCATGATAAACCACTCAAAGTATTGCTATGGTACCTTTCTCTTCCCTGTCCCCAGGCCTTTGCATACACTGGAGCCACCAACGTCTTTATCCAGTATCATTCTTCACCTGCAGTGTGTACATTCCATCTGCATTATTTCTACTAAGACTTCAGAAGCCTTCTGGGTCCCCTGCCAATAGACAATGAGTACACTTCTGTGCTGCCTTCAAGCCTTCTGTGAATACTTTGATCCCAATATTATGGTTACTTGCACGTCTCCCTCACAGCCTGTGAGCTACTTGAGGCCAGGGAGTTATCATTTATATATCATGGACATTACACAGTACCAGGGATGGATAAATGGATGAATGGATAGGATGAAGAGAGAGACAGAGAGAAACAGAGAATGAATAATCACAGGTAGATCAGTCTTACACCAATGATTATGATGCCTTCCCAATGTTTTCTGCCATTTCCCTATTTCTTCTTAATCCCAGCTCCCACATGTTTTCTGTTTCCTTCTTTGTCAAGTCAGATGAAAAACTTAGCTCTATTTATTTTTCTACCAAAGTATCCTGAAAGCAAGTTAGAATTTTCTGGAAGACAAGGAGCCAGGAAAGCAGTCACATCAGAACTCCTGCCTCATCACCAATCCACCTCCTTAGTGCCCTCTATAGTCACTGCCCAGAGAGGCCAACTTAGTTCCTCCCAAGTATGCAGAACAAATACACCAAATACTGAGACATGGGTAATCAACAACATTTCCCTATATTGCATCCTAATAGAACCCTCAAAATTTTAGGGATTCACCCATCCAAGCAACTGTGTGCTTCAGAGGACCTCCCCTACCCCAACTCTGGGGACAAGCTTGACTTATCAAAGGGCAAGTGATTGACACGTAGCGGCCAGTGACCCAATGCAGGTCAATAAAGTGTTAAGAGAAGGTTTCCTGAGGGACTTCTAAGAAAATTGTCCTCATTCATAGGAAATAACCCAAAGAAAGACTGTCTCTTTTCTTCCCTCAGCCATGGTGGTTTGATGGGACACCTAGAAGTGCCAAAAAATTGAGTCCTGACCAATGGATTATAATAGAAATGATGTTGATGGCTTCTAGGCCTGGCCTCTAAAATGTCCTGCTTGATCCTCCATATTCCTTCTCTTTCTCCATCTGCAGGCAGGATCAAGCTAGGTTGCTTCCAAAGCCATGTTCAAGATGGCAAAACTACAGCATAGATGAAGCCAAGGTCCTTGGATGTGACAAACATCCATTTCCATAGAATGTTTACATGAATGAATAGTAATATTGCACTGTGTTACCCCACCAAGGTCTCAAGACTAGTTTGTTATGACATATTATAGACAGACTGTGGCTTCCCCAAGTCACACGCTGAAAACTAATACTCAAAGTGAAGGTATTTGCAGATGTGCTTTGGGAGGTGATTAGGTCATGCGGATGAAGCCCTCATGAATGGGATTAGTACCCTATTAGAAGAGACCAGAGAGCTAGCCCTGTCTTTCTTTCCACCACATAAGGATACAAGTTCAATAGTCTGCAACCCAGAAGAGAGTTCTCAACAGAACTTGACTATATTGGCATCTTGATCTTGCACTTCCAATATCCAGAACTATAAAAAGTAAATTTCTGTGGTTTTCAAGCCACCTGGGCTATGGCAGTTAGAGCAGTGCATGCAGATATGGCTTCACTTAAACAGACAGTACAACCAAATTTCTTGAGTGTTGAATCAACCAAACCTGAAGTCCATCTATCTCTAGGCTTCCTTTCATGAGCAAACTTTTTTCATCTTTAAGTCCATTCGGGGCAGGTTCTTTTCTTACCTTTAGCTCAAGACACTGGAAAAGAGACGTTTGTATCTCTACAGCTCCTACTTTCATATTTGTACAAACAAACTCATCAAGATATTTACAGAACCAAGGCCAGGACCTACTCTGTTAAAGAAGTATAGGAGTATAGGAGAAATCATTTTCTTCATTCCCCAGAAATGGTCTGCTTTCTAAACCTCACTTGTGATCTTCTGCCCCCTATTAGCAAAACTTACTTCTATGCTTCTTTTTGCTTGATGAGTTCAGTGAATTCTCCTAACCAGCATCCTGTTCTAGTCAGCCAATGACCTAAAGCAATGTGGGATTTAACAGCAGGCATTCTGGAATACCTCTCCAGATAAATTGATTGATCAGAACTCCTTGAGCAGTCCCCTCAAATTGAACAAAAAAATAGACTTTCTCCTGAGTCTTATCTTCTATGTTCTTTGTTCAGTGGCCTCCCTTAGGAGGAAAGCCTTTGTGATACTACCCCCATTCTTTTGTGGCACATTTTTATCTGCCCCAGACAAAGGACCACAAACTTGGCCTTTCTCCCACTACAAGGGTTCCATCCTTCTCAGCCTGATGGTTCCCAAGTCCCAGCGAGGACATGGCTTGGTGTCCAAGCACCACTCCAAGGTCTACCAGACTACCTCAGTCAGTCTTTCTGCAGATATAGCACATGTAGAGAGGAAACAAAATATTCTAAATAAGCAGGATTTACAATGTTGTACATATGCTTAGCATTCATCTACATATTCTCCCTTCTTGTGGTATTTTCCTTTATGAAATTAAATGATTTTTCTGAGCTCCAGTGCATTTCCTAAAACATCTCCTCCTTACTCCCTTCCCACATTAGAGCTCATCACTTCCTTTTATGAATCCTATTATGGTATCTACTGTCCTTTGACATGTTCATCAGTGCAGCCGGGTCTGGGGTTAGGAGCTTGGACCTTAGAGCCAGAATACCTTGGCTTGTTTCTGGTTCTATCCCTCACTGTCTTTGTAACATTGGACAAAGTAACCTCTCGGGGCCTCAGTCTCCTTTCCTGTAAAAGGATAATAAAACTGACTTCTTCAGGTAGTGGTGAACATTAACTGCAGAAATTTCCTTAAAAGAGTGTTCAGGGGGCACCTGGGTGGCTCAGTGGGTTAAGCCTCTGCCTTCAGCTCAGGTCATGATCTCAGGGTCCTGGGATTGAGCCCCGCATGGGACTCTCTGCTCAACAGGGAGCCTGCTTCCCCCTCTCTCTCTCTCTGCCTGCCTCCCTGCCTACTTGTGATCTCTGTCTGTCAAATAGATAAATAAGAATCTTTAAAAAATAGAAAAAAAAATAAAATAAAAAGAGGGTCCAGAACAGGGGCACCTGAGCATCTCAGTTGGTTAAGCATCAAACTCATGATTTTAGCTCCGGTCATGATCTCAGCATTGTAAAATCAAGCCCTGTGTCCGGCTCTGCAGTAGTCATGAAACCTGCTTAAGATTCTCTCTCTTTCCTTCTCCCCCTTCCTCCCCCTGCCCCAGGTCTGTCTCTCCCTCTCCAAAAAGAGAGTGCCCAGAAGAGTGTAGCAGTGTAAGTGCTCAAGAAATACCCATGTAGCTATTTGTATATCTCTCTCAACTCTTTTAGGATAGTAAGGCCCTTGAGGTGAAGAACAAAATCTTAGCCATCTTGTATTCCCAGTGGGAGGCCCTACATGATGCTTTGTGTGTGTTGGTTGAATGAATGAATGAATGTCCTAAATGAATGGAAAATAAGTAACTGAATGAGTTTCTGGGAAGGTCTATGGCCAAGAAGCAATTACTTAGAGATAGCTTTATAGCCAGGGAATCGCCTTTGTGTCATCTGTTATAACCCAAGACAAACTTGGTTTAGTTTTCTCTGCACCATTGAGCTTTCTGAAGCTTTTCCTGCTTCCACCTCCACCCCCAACCCCTGTACACTGCTCCCTGGCAGGGGTGAAAACATTTCCCCCCACCCCCCATCCAACCACAAGAAAATGGTTAAGTAAGTCAACTCATACTATGAGGTCACTAAAGAGATGGGTTAGATATCTTATCCTTCTATGGAAAGATGTTTGTAATTAACTATTAAATGATAAAATCAAGTTATCAAACTGTATTATGGAGTGCCCATTTAGGTAAAATATACATCTTATATACTACATGGCCAGACCCATGGTTTTCAACTACACCCCAGAACTTTAAAAATTATCCCTGCCCATGCCCACTCTAGACCACTTGAATCAGAATCTCTAGGGATGATTCTAGAATCTCCAGGGGTGAGGTACAACCATTAGTATTCTTTAAAAGCTCCCCAAGTGATTTTAATTATATATACTGATATGTTATCAGTGACTGTCTCTGCCTGGCAGGATTGTTGGTGTTTTTACTTTCTTCCCTTCTCTTATCTTTTTTTTTTTCCACCTATAAACATGTATTGCTTCTCTGATAAGGGGAAAAAAAACCCATACACAATCAAAGCAAAGTGGGGAGGAGGATAGAGAGGCAATTTTTAATACAGGCTAACCCCTTACTGGCAGGGAGGGAGCTGTAACACTTGTATCCTGTGCTGTTTAAATTGCCATTCCACAGAAACTCATAGGAGGGGCCAGGGGCAAAAACACACCAATGTACTGCAGATCAATGCCAACTGGTGGAGAGATAATTAAATGATAAGCTGGCAGGTCTAAAACACTGGACTCATTTTTGAAGTTTATTAACCTTCCTGTTGGGTAAAGCCCAGCTTTCACTGTCAGTTGCCATCAGACATCGACCGAAAGAAGACACATGGGGTGCACAGGAGTCGCCTGACAGTCCCTAAGACTGTCTGACAATAGAGCGAATGCCAATGGCTACTATATGGACAGACAAATCTGATCCTTTCTGATGCCTGGAATTCAAAATTAATCTCTGAGTTTCTGTAGGTGGTCATAAATTCTAGTAGTGGGATGGGTAGGGAGATCTGAGAAAGCCCATCAAAAATATTGGCAGGGCCTGTGGCAAGAGCAAACTGTAGGTCTATTTTATATGGCAATCTAACAAACCATCAAATAAAAGGAGACTGAAGAGACGTGGCAATCAAAGGTAACAGGTGGCCCAGGACTAGATACTCTGGCTATAAAGGACATTAATGGAACAACGGACAAAATTTGGCCTGAGCCTATTGATTAAATGTAGTCATTTATTAATGTTAATTTCCTGGTGTTGAAGGTTGTATTGTAGCTATGTAGGGAGAACCCCCTTGTATGTAGGAGAACCACTATGTAGGAGAACCACTCCAGTGTATTGGGGGATGATTGGACAGTATGTTTACAACTGAATGTGAAGTGCTTCAGGGTGGGGGGAAGTTCATTATATTGTGTCTTCAACTTCCTAATTAGATAGACATTTAAATATTGTTTTAAAATCCCTCCTAAACCTGAAATTCCACTGTTATTGACATGACTAGTTCATTCCACTAGAAGAAAGCATTATCTTCTCTGGACTCCTCTTTTTAAACTACTAATATTCCTGATGGGGATTAACATATGCTATTATCTATGATTCATTCATTCATTCATTCAACAAAATTTCATCCATCTATTCAAGCAATATTTTTAGCACCCATTATGTGTCAGGGACTCTGCTAAGCAGCACGGATATGTTGGTGAACAAAATTTGTCTTGATCCCAGCCTTTTCAGGCTGTTGATCTAGTAAATAAAAGACACACAAGTCAATCCAAAAGCCACAAAAATAACTATAGAATTCCAATCATAATCAATAAGGCAAAGCAACAGGGGTGCCTGGGTGGCTCAGTTGGTTAAGCATCTTACACTGGCTCTGGTCGTGATTCCAGGGTCCTGGGATGGAGCCCCATGGTGGGCTCCCTGCTCAGTGGGGAGTCAGCTTCTCCCTCGGCCTCTGCCCCTCTCTCCACTCACGTTGGCTCACCCTCTCTTTCTCTCTCTCACTCTTTCTATCTCTCTCATATAAATAAATAATATTGCAAAAAAAATATAATTTCATGACAGAATATAATAGAGGAACTGACTTTAACTGTGGGCAGTGCAGATAAAAGGGTGAACGGAATATACACTTATAGTGTGAGAAAGGAAAGACATATAAAATAACTTCATTATGATGTGCTAAGTCTAATAAGAGTAATGTGAAAAAAATACATTGGGAGATCAAAGGAGGACTTGATCTTAATATAAAGATCAGGATATAGAATAAGTGCCACCTGATCCAAATTTTTTAAAATGGGTAAAAAAAAAATTTTTTTAAATGAGTAGATAAGGAAGTGCATGCAAGAGACTCATATAAGCAAAGGCAGTGGAGGTATTAGGGTTAGGGGAGGACAAGGTCTTGTTAAGAAAGAGATAAATGTCACAGTGTACCTGCTATACAGGCTCTTTAAGAAAGGATGGCAGGAACTATGGCTTCAGGGAGAGATTAGGAGTGGATTGAGAAGGACCAAAACTGTGGAGCCATTGAAAGCTTGTGAACAGTGGAATTAAAAAGCTACTTCTTTGTTTGAAAGGTAACCACAGTCATCCAAAGAACTGAGATTCCAAAATGTTGAATGAATAAATGACTAAATAATCAAGTCCTACACCTACAAGAGTGACTGTTAGACTCCTGAGAAAAGTGCAAGAGAGAATGAAACGTTTATTGCTGATGTGGTCACCACAGTATTAGACGACACAACTTCATTTACCAATATTCACCCCACTGTCAGAATTGTCCCAACTCCCACCCACAAGGAGCTCTGATTAATGCCTGAAGTGAACCTCTCAGAATCCCTCCCACAGACCTGTTCCAATGAACTGTAGATTGCTGTGAGATGCTGCGGTCTCTAGGGTCATTTTTATACAGAGGGTTTCTACCTATAAATACGGAAGGGGGCATATCAAAATATGTTAATTCACATGATCAAGAGTCAGAACTCTATATTACAAATGACAGAAATTCAACTGTAACTCTTCTAAGCAAAAGGGTCATAAAAAAGAGGAATCCAAAGGTTCAGAGACTCAGGCATAGTTTGATCCAGGGGTTCAAGCAAAATCAAAGAAATCTCTATCACCTTCCCTTTCTTAGATCATCCTGAATCTGTTTGGCTTCATTTTCAGATACGTTCTGTTCTCTCTTTGTGAAATCACTAGTGGCTTCACACTCCTACCTGCATGTTTAGAATTTTCAGTAGTGGAAACAAGCCTTTTTCATGGCTGTAGCAGAAGAGCCTTGGAGAAGACTTACAGAACTGAAATGGATCAAGTACACATATATAAACCGATCATAGTGTCTAGAGAGATGGGTTTGTCTAATTGGCAGATTTGAGTCGGTGGCTACCATTGATAAAATGGCTCCTCACAGGAAAAAATAAAGTCAGAAAGTTCTGCTTCCAGAGGAAACAGGATGATGAGGTACCAAGCAAACAAAAACAACAAATATGAGAGATTTGGCAAAATGGCTCCTGCTTTTCTGCTCCAAGCTCCTTATAATATGCCCTACTGGATACCAGAGGCAGGAAAGCTAGAAACCATCCACCCCAGATTCCCTTACAGCTCAGATGTGCACATGGCAGCATCGGCCAGCAGACACACTCATGCAAAATTTAGCAGCTTATGCTGTTTATTCTGGCAAGTGCATTCATGGAGGCATTTTGGTGAGATAATTATAGACGGTTCACAGCTTCATAGGTAGCAAGGAGAGGAGTTCAGGGCGAATAATTTGCTAGTAAGGGTCACGGCCAACAGCTGTGGTACGGTTGTCTAATCATGGCCGAGGTTGTAGCTCCCTCGGTAAACCACTTCTGCGAAGTAGATCTGGAGACCTGCCATGAAAGGCCAGCCCACGGCCCAATCCTTCAGTCTGTCCAAGCATTTTGCAAGCCACTACTCTTAGTATATGCAATCCCTTTCTATTCAATTTGGTTATCTTCTGTCATCTGCAGCTGGACCCTGACCAATAAATACAGTAATTCACTATAATTTCTGAACAGTGTTCTACAAAAACATTCTTCTGAATTCCCCACATGAATGATGGAATCATGGAATCCAATTCAGTAGTTATTCTGTACCTCTCGTCAGCTCTTTCCATTACTGATGGACCCCAACAGTTTGAGATCTACATTTTTATTCCGACAATTTACAGCTCACTAATGCTCTCTTCAACCATACCTAATTTTTTGTTAAACTCATCTCTTAAGATGTTAATTTTAGGGGTGCCGGGGTGGTTCAGTCAGATGAGGATCCCAGGTGTTGGGATCAAACCCCACGTCAGGCTCCCTGCTCAGCAGGGAGTCTGCTTCTCCCTCTGCGTGCTGCTCCCCCAGCTTGTGCTCCCTCTCTCTCTCTCTCTCTCTCTCTGCCAAACAAATATTTTTTTAAAAGATGTTGATTTTAATTACCATGGTTTTCAATTCCCGTGTTTGTGTTTCGTTCTTTGTAAAATCCATTGTGTCGTTTTTCCAGTTTCCTGACAAGATGTTTAACTTTTCAATCATAGCTATTTTAAAATGTGTATGATCTTTCCAACATTTGGTAGGGCTTATCTCCATTATCTGTTGTTCTGTCTGTAATCAGTCATTGTAGTCTCCTTGTAGGCGTGATTATCTGTGGATATAAATATAACTGCCTATAAGTTTAAAAGGTGTCCACAGAAATAATTTGAGAACTCAAATCATGTTCCCTTCTTGCAAAGAGGATCTTTCATTTTCTTTTGTCAGGCAACTAGAGGCAGTAGGAATCTAGAATCACCTCCATCCAATCTAAAGAACCACCCAGGTAAAGCAAAGATGAGCTGTAGACTCTCTTTTTTTTTTTCTAATTAACATATAATGTATTATTTGTTTCAGGGGTACAGGCCTGTGATGCATCAGTCTTACACAATTCACAGGACTCACCATAGACCCTTAAAAGGCCAGATTTACTCCTGGTTCACATGTTTCTGAAGAGGAGCTCTTTATGTTTCCAAACTAGTTCTCTACCCTCAGAGGGTCCTGCACTCTTACTTCATCCTCAGGGCCCCATGAGACTACCAGAGTGCAAGCCCTTGGGTAAGACTTTTAGGACCAGTGAGGGCACCTAGAGTTAAAGCAACCAAAAACGTGAGTTTACCTCTCTAGAGTGCTTCTATTTCCTACATCTTGGCCCCAAAATTTCTCATAACCTAGTTAGCTCTCCTAAACCTTCAAACAGAGTCATATATATATATATATATATATATATATGAAGTTAATGGCTAAGAAATTTTGCCTTTCCTCAGACAAACTCTCCTGTCAGGGAGCATTCTTTTTTATGGTACAACAGGCAGTTTTCACACGTGAGGCAACTGCTAGAAATGACTTCATTACAACAACTGCTCTGCTTTCTCCTCACTCCTAACAAGCTGAGAGGTTCTGGAATGGTGCTCCAGGAAGCTTGTTTTATGTTATTGTTTTTTCTCTTGTCATATTTCATTTTTAGTCAAGGCAGAAAAGATGTGTTTGGGGTAAAAACAATTTTCTCCCAATGAATTAAAAAAAGGAAGGAAGGGGCTCAACTCAAACATGTTTTATGGAGAAATTAAATTTTAAAGACAAAAGAAACTTGATCATCTTTTATATGTCTTGCTTGGCATTTTGCAAAGAAACAAACAATCAAACAAAAACATTCCTCCAGAGGGGGTTTACTCCTACTTTTAATACCAAAATTCTGACCTGGTCCAAGCCCTGGTCTCTTCACAGTCACTTGAGAAATTACTTGCTTCTATCATAACACTGAGGGGTGACAATCACAGAGCTTAAAGCCATTTGAGCAGTGGAAAATCACGAAATAGCAACAAGGGAAGCCCCAGATTTTCTGGTTTGGTGTTAAGAGGAAAAAATTTTTTCATTCCATTCTACAAGAAATAGGGTCCCTCCAGGCTTTTCCTCTGGCCAACAGATTCATCACGGCTGAAAAATCAAAGAGGGGCTCCCACAAAAACACTCAGTGCTGTGGTGTTGATTATATTTGTTAAACAACCAAGGATAAAATACTGGTTGCCATGTTGCAGCATGGATCACACAAAATGATCCATGGAAGGCAATAACTTTTAACAGGCTTGTGGGGAGGGCAAGAGACACTGGTCATCAGAGTTGCCCAGAAAAAAAGAGAGTTATTATTTGTTGTTAATGAGAGGCCCTACAAATTACTGACATAAAAGTTATATACAGAGCAATGTAACAGTCCAAGGATTAAGAAATTAAAAGTCGAATAAAATGAAAGTACATAAATGTCTAGGACTTTGAAAGTTAGTTTTTCCATATGAGTGTATGTAATTTAAAAAAAATTTTTTTTCCTCCTACAAAGGTGGAGTAAAAGTGGGCTCGATACCCAGCTTTATCACTCACTAGTGGTATGAGTTTGGGCACATTTCACAGCCGTTCTGCACCTCAGTTTGCTCATCTCTAAAGTGGGGCTAATGGTGGTTGCCATCCTCCCAGGCACGTAAAGAGCTTCCAACAGTCTTTGGCATGGACTAAGCCACCAACATCATTATTATTGATACTACTGCATTATTATTAAGTCAGCTTGACATAAAATCCAAAGTACAAATGATAAAATGAAGTGGCCCCCATCAGACTGCTATTAGCCAAGGAGGAAGAAAGTACAGCATTCTCAAGCATTCTGATAAAACATTTTTTTAAAGATTTTATTTATTCATTTGACAGAGACAGAGATCACAAGCAGACAGAGAGGCAGGCAAAGAGAGAGGGAGAAACAGGCTCCCCGCTGAGCAGAGAGCCCAATGTGGGGCGCGATCCCAGGACCTTGAGATCATGACCTGAGCCAAAAGCAGGGGCTTAACCCAATGAGCCACCCAGGCGCCCCTGATCAAACAGTTTTAAGTCAAAATCCACTACTTCAGATCCAATAGTGTTAAGGAAAAATGTCTCGCTAACATTTCCTACTGAACAGCTTAATTTAAAAAAAAAAAAAGTGTTTTTAAACAGATAAAACAGTGGAAAGCAGATTATATAGACTGAATATGGCTAATTTCCAGAGAAACGTAAGTCTGTGTGCCTGGTTCAGTTATGCAAAGGTGACTCTGCTCTCCAACTATTAAGAGAATAAAGAATATGTTGCCTTGGCAGAGAGTTCTTTGCAAAAACAACTGTGTAGGTTCTCCACCCATTTCTCTGACATTTCCATCTTCACATTCTTGGCAAAGTCAACATCCACATGCCTCTTCATCTGTATTGTTCCCAAGAATCTTGGTGGCTTACTCTGCTGGATATGATGCAGAGTTTGGGTCTCTTCACATGTACATGGCAAGACCTCTCCTTGATTGGAATGAAAAAAGGGATATTATTGTCTGTGTAACTCAAAAAGCCAAGGGGTCTATGGGCATCAGCACTGTGGAATTCAGGTGCTCAAATGACATCCATTAAGAATCAGTTTTTGTCATGTCTAAATTCTTTTTTTCCAAGATTGTGGCTGGCTTCACTCACATTAGCAAGCTGACCACCAGATGCTGATCTACTTGGCAAAAGCAGCCAAAAAAGAGAAAACTCATTTTGCTAATACGCCCCTTATACATCTTGGAGCTAACTCTTACTGGATTGACGTAGGTCTCGAGCCCATGACTGAACCAGTCACTGTGCCAAGGGAAAAAAAATATTTAGCCACACCTCAATTACATGCCCATTCCAGATAACAGGAAGTGAGTGTCAATCATCTTCAGACTACCCATCTAACTGTGGGTACAGCAACCCAAAAGGAAGAGATGTGTTCCACTGTCAGAAGGGATAGTGTGCAACAGAATAGTAATTGTTGCATGTACCATGTTTCCCTGATTCGGACCCATTCTCTTCTCCCACTCCTCTGGACACTCCCTGCCAATGAAGCCCAGTGGATACCCTTTCTCACCTCCATCCTTCATAAAGGCAATCTTCACTCATCCTGTAAGACTGCTCAATGATTACTTCCTTTAAGAAGTCTTCCCTGACTATTCACATCACCATAATTCCAGGCTGGGTTAGGAGCTCCCAATGATCATGTAATTCCCTTTGCTTCTATCATGGTACTTACACACTTACTTGCCAATCTCTACTCCTTGACTTCTTTAGCACAGAGACTATCTAACTTATTTTCCTATGCCCCAAACTTAGCACAGTATTTCACATACAGTGGGCACTCAGCCTATGCTGAGCGAATAAATCAATGAAGGAAATTTCAACATAAGTTCCGATGCCGAAAAATTTTACACACATAAACACGAATGCAAAACACACAGATGGTACTCAAAATAGCTAATGACATACAAATTTACAAACCAATTAGAAAGGATGCTGGCTATGGGGCTGGGGCAGTGGAAAGGATGCACCCTCCAGGAGGCAAGTATTAACACCTCAGTTGCTGGATTGTGGGGAGACCAAAGGGTTCCAGGGGTGGCAAGAGGAGCACTCAAAGGCATCAGCTATGTACTGAGTGTTATGGAAATATTTCAATATTTCATCAGCTGGTAGAGTTGTGTATATTGGTAATTACCAGCTGTCTAGGTATTCATGTGTATTTGTATGTACAATAGATAATATACACATGTGCATGAAATATAAGATCTCCCTCAGTTTGCATTTTATACATTCTCATATCCTAAAACATCCAGAAGGATTAAGGCAGGTATCCGGATTTCTGAAAACTGCATCTTCACCTGGAAAGACACTAGAACTCTCTTTCCCATGATACTTTCCACCAAAGAAGCACCAGTTCTGACTTGGGCTCCCAAAGCGACAGGGCCCAAAAGATCCCTTGGAGATGGCTCAGGGATGATGCCAGTCTCCACGGCACCGGCTCCTCTCATAAGTAATCCAGTCATACTCCTAGCCTTCCCCCAAACGTACGTTCATTTCCCAAGAGTTTAAAACCCTCCTCTAAAAAGATGGAACAAACATTAGGAGTCAAGTGATCCAAAGGTGACCGGGTATGGGAAAACCTTCAGGAAAGCTAATTTTGCATTCACAAAGGAGGCAGCAGTGGTCAGGCTCTGCCGGTGGGTGAATTTACAACATATAATTCTTTCAGAATGAGATATGCAAATTAAATCAATTAAATCCTGGCTGTGCTTGGCCATTCTAATGCGCACACTCATCGCCACATTAATTGAAACGGCGCTGAAGGAGCCTTAAATTCAGGGTAATAAGTTGTGTCTGAGATAATCAACAGGCAATGCATTCATATTAGGGCTGAGTAGGAAGAGCTGATTCTAAATCATTCAGGAATCCAGCACCGCATGTGAGAGAGGCTAGTCATGGGGTGCTGATAACCAAAAAGGAGCTCCGTTTTTCAATTCTATTAGCAAGAGGCACAATTCGCTCGGGAGAGAAGCTATTTTTCTCTCCTCTGGACACTGAGCAGTCATGAGGGTGAGGAAGAACAGTGACTGAGACCTTAACTAAAGAACTCAAGGGAATGAAATTTCAGAATAAAACCAGACAGGTAGCTAGAAGTCAAGCCAGAAAATGACTCTATACTCTATACAGGCACACACACCACCCATAGCTCAAGACACAAAGCTGGGTTTTACTCTGGGTTCCTCTCATTCTAACTATTCCTTCCCAAGACCTAATATATCACTAGGTTCTCTTTTTCCTGCCTTCTCATTATACCCTTTAACCATCAGCCTCTCCTGACCTACATCAGCCCCACCACCCCAGACCAAGCCATTACCGTGCCTCCCCCTAGATTTTCATTATTGCTCTCTCATTGGTTTGCCTGACTCTTGTAGTAGAAGCCATACAGGCTTTTATAAATAGAAATCTAATTCTGTTACTCCCTTGCTTTAAAACCCTTCAATGGTTTCCTGTTGTACATTGAGTAAAATCCAAATTCTGCATCATGATCAAGTTGGCCAAGCATAATAGGCCTCTTCCTGCCTCTAACTAGGACTGGAGGCCCAGTCTCCCCATTGTGTCTCAGAGTTCTCTTCAACTCACACATTATCGCCACACTGGCCACCTTTCCATTGCTCAAACCTACCAAATTCTTTCCTCTCAATGCTGTTTCCTCGGCCTGGAACATTGTCTCCTACTCCCCCCAAGATTCATCCCCGACCTCTTTGTATGGCTGGCTCCTCTTATCTTACTGGTCTCACCCTGAATATGACCTCCTCCGTGAGCCCTTCTCTGACCACCTTACCCAAAGAACATTCCTTTTCTACTTCAAGCCCAATGCCATGCATTATCACCCTCCCAAAAAGAAAATTTGACACCTTCTTCTAGGGACTGCACATTATCCCCTTAGCTTGTTTCAAAAGACTGAGAAACAGAAACCCCAAATTTTTACCCTGTCTTAAGGCTGTGGATGCTCCTACAGTAGCAGTGAGAGATTAAATACTTGGAGATCTGCTCCTGCTGGGATCCATTTCCTCTATCAACAGGCGCCCTCCAAAAGGAATAACATTTGGATGGTGGGGGACCCACTTGAGCTGATTTGCCTTCAATCCAGTCAACAAGACAAGGCAATTTAGTCTCACATTTAGTACCACTTACTTCGCTAAGTACATTCTAACAGTTTTAATGACCTAACCCAGGGAGCACTCTGTCTACATATAAGTTGATTGGTTGAGAACTTTGATTTCCCCACCGGAGACTTCACTATTAATCCATGATTTATTAAGCCATTAGTCAAAGATTTCAACACCCCAAACATGCTGTTATTAATACTCAAGCTACCTTCCAATGTCTTGCCCTTCTGTTCCATGTCTTGGAATGACTACTGGGAGCTGTTGCCTCTGGATATCTGCCCCAAGATCCAGGGCATCCCCATCTCATCTCATCTTCTGAACATACTCTTCAGCCTTCAACTATGACTCCTCTATCTTCAGAACACTTGGCAGAAGTACCAACACAGCCTTAACCAACTTCTAGACTTCTTCATTTGACATTACCCATCTTGGCCCTGAAAGGGCTTTTAATATGCCCATTTTTCTCAACTAATTATGAGACTTGATCAAATTCATTTTCTGCAAACTCTCATTTTTTTGTTTTTGTTTTTAAATATTTGTAGTTATTTATTTGACAGACAGATCACAAGTAGGCAGAGAGGCAGGCAGAGATGCAGGCAGAGAGAGAGAGGAGGAAGCAGGCTCACCACTGAGCAGAGGGCCCAATGCGGGGCTCAATCCCAGGACCCTGGGATCATGACCCGAGCCAAAGGCAGAGACTTGAACCCACTGAGCCACCCAGGTGCCCCAAACTCACTCATTTTTGCAAATAGGCTTGAGCATGTGATGCAGGAGGTGTGCATACAATGGATACCAACTCTTTGCCAAATGTGACCCATCGGATTGTTCATTTTTATAGTTGCTTCTAAGTATATTTTTTTCAACAGAATTTTACCTCTTTTTTTTTTTTTTAATCTTTCTCTGGGGTTAAAAAAGTGAACTGTGGGGGGAAATTAAAATCAACTCATTACCACTGCCATATCCTGTTAAAAAGATATTTTTTCATACCAAGACTAGTATAGGTAATAAGCAGTATTCTATAATTCAGCTTCCCTTCTTTCCTCTTTCTCTTTTGGCATTTATCCCCAAATCAATCAGAATTCCTAGTTCTAAGAAATCAAAACCAACTCGTGATGTCTATAGGTAAAATGGAATTTAATGGACAGAAATTGAAAACTCACAGAATCAACCAGAGATCTGAAGAGCAAGGACTGGAAAATGTTAAGGAGGCATGAGACACTGGGAAGTTGGGTTTGGGGAATATCTGGGCAGTTACCACCACCACAAACCTCAAAAGGCAGCCATGCTTACTGCTGCTGCTGCCACCAAAGTGAATGCTAAGGGAGCCTTCTTTTTTACGCCCTCTGCTCAAGATATAAAGTCCTTGGTGAGAGAATATAATGGGTTGAGCTGGCTCGAGTGCACACGCCCTGGCCGGCAGCTGGAATGGAAAACTGGCCCCAAGAATGAACGCTATGGTGCATTGCAAGTTCCTCCTTTCAAGACCCAGGCCCTCATCCCCCAGCTGCTGGGGATGTCGCCTGCAGATGGCTCATAGACAAATGCCCCCTAAGTAGTCATCTTCCACTGGAAGGAGCTACCTCACCCAAGATACCTCCTCAACAGGAGGCATCCTGTATTCAATGCCTGGTGGATACAGGAACACAAGGGTGTTCCTGGCCCCTATGTCTCAGTTTGGGATATTTCTGAAAGGCCATCCCAGACCCAGAGCTCTGCATAGAGCTGGCTGACATGTCAATGCAAACTATATCATTGTTCAACTTCATCCTCTCCTGGTCCTGTTTTCTTCATTCCCTTACAGGTGTTGTTCCTAAGAATGCTCCTATGGGCAAGTAACTGTCTCAGGGTCTGTCTTCAACCAATGACAGCCCCCCTCAGTTTTCCAAAAAGAACTATACTTAATAGGAAAGTCTGTCATAAATATGGCAGAACGTGAATACTGGGTAACCAAAGTTAATGACATATGTTCACTACATGCCCAAGTACTTTTCTGTGTCCAGAGCAGACACTGCCATGAGCAGGTAGTTTGCCTCTATGGCCCCACTTTTTAAATCCTAGAAAATTCTTATGAAATCAGGTGAGTTTCCCTATCCTCACTCATCCTTTTTCTTCTCCCATGCTCTCTTGTACATCTCACTCCTTCCTGTATCTCTAGCTGTAAATTTTTAGATCAGGGAGGAAGGGAAGGGGTGAGGGAGGGAGGGGAGAGGAGAGGAGAAATACAAGATGTGATCTTACTTCTGCTTATCTTCATGTCCTTCTCCCTCCCTGGAATTCCTGCTCCCTTCCTATCTCTATCTGTATAAAGTCTACCGATTCTTATTAATAAAACCATTCCCTCATATATGAAAAGCACTTCAATAGTTCAAAATGCTTTAACTGATATGATCTCACAAAACTACTATGAAGAAAGCAAAAAACATATTGTTACTCCCATTTTCCCAATGGTGGGACCTGCCTTGGAGATGAACATTCCTCCATCATGTCCTTTGAGAATCTTCCAACCCACATTGACCCTTCTCTAAACTACTACAGTGATTAGTCTGTTCAACTTGATTCACAGTATCAAGTATCCTTCTCCTGGTACTCTTTGCATGAACATGTTTGGTTCCTGCCTAGCATTCTCATTCTCCAACCCACCCTACTCTGTCTCAGGCTCGAGATCAGCTTCCAGAGGCTCAGGGCTCCATCTTGAGTCCTATCAGCACCCAGCGTAAAGATTAGAGACCAGGACTCAGTCCTGGCTTTGGCACTTCCTTGATGGTTGACCTTGAACAAGTTGTTTAACTCTTATGACCCTTAGATTCTCCATCTATGAAAGGATGAGTGCCTACTTTGTAACATTATTGTGAGATTAAATGAAGCATTTGAGAAAACTCCTATCATCAGTCACACAATAGCCACTAATTCAATAAGGGATCATTTTTCCTTTATTTTCACTTGCACAGTGCTAGACACACCAGAGTCATTTTTGTGGATATTTATTAATATAGTATTAAAAGAAACGATGAGGGGCACCTGGCTGATGCACTTGGTAGAGCATGCAACTCTTTATCTCAGGGTTGTGAGCTCAAGCCCCATGTTGGGACATAGAGGTTACCAAAAAAAAAAAAAAAAAAAAAAAGATATAACAAAAGAAATTATGGACATAAGGTATGTAAGGAAATTTTTGGTGGTCTTAAAAACATTGAGAAATGTTTTTAGTATTTACCACATGCAAGCCCAAGTATGTATTTCAGTTCCATCAACTATTATGAAGCACCAACTAATCTCTTTGCCTTCCCACCAACCATGTAACCAAAAAATGACAGTCTATATGTCTGTTAGTGTACAGACCATCACAGCCTGTTAATACATACTGCAAAGTACATTTTACTGAAACATGGGGTTTTATAAACCAGGAGCAAGTCTCATCATGAGGCTGTTAACTTCAGCCCAGAGAATAAATGATTGTTCAAAGTCACACAGTCAAAAAGTAGCAGAATGGGAGCTTAAATTCAGATTTGCTGAGTCCAGATTCACTATCATTTCTTCTAGCCCACAAATGGACAGTGTTATTTCATAATGAGCTTACCTTTCTCTCATTATTTCATAATGAGCTTACCGTTCTCTCAGACCCATGGTGAGAACTCTGGGTTATGCACCAAAAACAGATGAGATAGATTGTTCCTTTTACTTGAGCAAACATTCAATGTCATTTGGTTGCCAAAAATGGGAACCCACTCAGTCTACCCTAAATAAAAGGAATTGGGTTTTTTTAATGTTTTGTCTGCTTGTTTGTTTAAGAACCAAGAGTATCTTATGGAATCTCAAAGCTGCTGAGAAACTGAGGGTCAGGAAAGCTAGCTCGCATCGGGGAAGCCATGTTCTCTGTTTGCTCCATTCTTCCCCACCACATTGTCTCCTGAGCTCTCACATTTGCTTCTCTACCTAGTGTGCACATTCCCCTGAAAGCCACTGTTCTCTCTTTCATCATAACTGCAGACAGAAACATGAGTACCTGGACTTCCTTATTGCTTCCCACTTCCAAAGCCACCAACTAGCTCACTATCATCCCTGTGTCCCAATTCCAAATTCCCAGGTGAGACTATCTGGTTGGCTGAGCCCAGCTAAGGGGAGGACTCACTTCACCCAGGTAACTATCCTCATCCAATCTGCTAGAGCCATAGAGTATAGTTGTGTAACATAATCAGGAACTGTAGGATGTCATTTCTTTGTGTTTGGAGAGGGACACTTTACCAGGGAAGAAGTAGCCCAGAAGTAGCTACTAGAATAACCTTGGATTTAAATGACTGCCTTATATTAATCATCTGGCTTCTCCCAAACATCTCAATGATGCACATCTCCATGTAAGCAATATGACCATCATCCAAAGAGACATGTGAACTCAATGCTGCAGTTATGGGGCTGCCCCATTTATATCTCCTTTCAAGAGAGACATCTCAGAGAGAATTATACACTTGTGTTCAGCACATTATTCACAGTAGTCAACAGGTGGAATCAACCTAAATATCCATCAACAGACGAATGAATAAAAAACGTGCTATATACATAAAATGAAATTATTCAGCCTGAAAAAAATCATGAAATTCTCACACAGGCTAACCGGGATGAACCCTGAGGACATTATGCTAAATAAAATAAGTCAGTCATAAAAAGACACATATTGTATGACTCCACTTATACTAGACGTCTCCAGCAGTCAAACTCTTGAAACAAACAAACAAAAAAACAGAACACTGGTTGCCAAGGGGGTATGGAGAAGAGAGAAAAGGGAATTTGTTCAACGGATATCGAGTTTCTGTTTTGCAAGATGAATAAAGTTCTAGAGCTCCTCTCTACAACGATGTGCACATAGCTAACATTACCGTACACTTAAAAACGGTAAATGTACTGGGGCACCTGGTGGCTCAGTCAGTTCAGCACTTGATTTCAGCTCATGTCATGATCTCAGAGTTGTGAGATTGAGCCCATCGACAGACTGCATGGAGCCTGCTTAAGATTCTCTCTCCCTCTGCCCCTCCACCCCTACTCATGCTCATACACGCTCGTTCTCGCTCTCGCTCTCTCTCTCTCACAAAAAATAAGTTGAAGATGGCAATTTTATGTTATATGTTTTTAACCATGAGAGAGAGAGAGAGAGGCACAGGGAGTGCGGTTAACTCTCAGTCTCCACCTGTGAGTGTCTTCAGAATCTGCTTCGGTTTTCAGCTTCCCAGACAGACCCCTGTCAATGACAGGACACAAGAAGGGCCCAGGACTCACCAACACTGGACGCCTCTACAGAGAAGCCTTGTCCCAGTGCTCCCTTTAGGCTGGCCATGATTCTTAGAGCTGTCCTACATTCTGATGCCCCTCCTCATTCTTTTTCTCTCACCTTTCATAGATGCCAGCCCTCCTTCATGGTCTGAAAGCTTTCCCTGACTATTCTTCCTTCCTTTCTCTCATCTTTCATTGGTATTCTATCCAATAGATCTATTGGATATTCTATGCAATAGATAATATTGGTATTCTATTCTATTCTATTGGTATTCTATCCAATAGATTTCATTGGTATTCTATCCAATAGATCTCTCTCTTACCACCTACCTCCCAAGGAAGCTGCCTGTCCTAGATGACTACAATGTCACACCAAGTTCTGTCAACACCCACAAGAGCAAAGGCTGTGCGTGTGCAGGCGTACCCACTGTTAAGGGCTCTATGTGAGAAAGGCCCTCTGAAAGCTTACCTGACACCCCAGACCGCTTTAGCTCGTCTCTATTTCCACTGTGTCTTTCATACTCCCATCACAATTACACTCACAGTCCTTCACAAGTCCAGGTTATCTTTCCCAACATATCCCCTCAGGATATGCTCCTTCATATCCTTCATATCCTCATTCATTTCGGTATCCCCAGCCTCTGTCAGGGTGCCTTGCAGATATGACATGTTCAAGAAGTATTTGAGGAAGGGAAGGAGAAAAAAACAGGAGGGTCTAACGTTACCAGAGGAAGAGTTAAAGGACAGGAACCATTCTTGGTGTACCTCAGCCCAGGACTGATGCTCAAAAATGCTCATCCACAGGCTGAACATGGTAGCCCACCCCTTCCTGTCATTCACCTATGGTTACTAGATACATATTGAGTGCTTACTGTGTGCTAGACAGAGAGAGAATGTCTCCACATGACTTAAGCATGTGGTCTCTGTCCTGAGCACTGAAACACAGGGACATTTGATTCTCCTGTTGCCAGCTGGTATCCATGTTTTCCCCAACTCTGTTTGGTCAGCCAGACATCCTGGGCACACTGGATTCTGGCAGATGAGAGTATGGGTGAGGTCACCTCTCAGGAATATGGACATCAATGTCATGGAAAGTTCTCCCAAGTGATAAAGAGTGACCCATTATTTATTTTCACATACTGCCTGAGCTTTCTCATTGCTAGTTATGTTGACCTTTCTTGAAAGAAGATTTACACTGTGAATATATTACCTGTTTTGAAAAATCATCTGTTTGTAAATGAAATAGTACCTTGGTGTGTGGGGAGGTTTGCAGACATGGTGTCCCAAGCTTGTCTTCCGTTTGAGGATTTTACCACATTTAAGGCTTTTAAAACCATCACCTCAAACATTACAAAATCTTGGGACTTTCTTCAAGAACAAATAATACTTGTACAACTACAAATACTCTTAAATAGCTAATAAATATTGAGATTTCAGCTCAATCTTTAAAACTGTGTTTTGCTGACTCATCCTTGCTCTGGGTGAATTTCTGAGTTCCAGAGTGGAGTGACCAGTAAGTGATGGAGATTGCTTCAGTTCAGTGTCCCTTAGCAACCACAATTTCACTTTCCTGTTGCCATAACAACTATAGCATGAACATCAAGGTCATCAAGCCCACTGAGCCTCTCTCAGGAAGCTGACTTTCTCACACTCTCCAGGCTTCTCTTCTCTGTTCTCACAGGAGGTGTTTTATGGAAGGTGACATTTGCTTGTCCCTTCCTCCACTCCACATTACTTTAAAAAGTAATCTATTTAAATAAGCAAGATACTTCATAATAAAGGAGATATCAAGACTGTTCCTCAAAGATTGATAGAGGACTGTAACTTGGTATGGAAACTGCTATATCTCCAAAGGGTTCTGTTAGTTTTTGTTTTTTGTTTTTAATGGAGAGACAATATAGCCAGGGACGGGGGAAGGATTTTTAAACTCTGAAAGTCTTGAGGTCCAGCATGACTCTTGTCATGATCTCTGTACTCAGGTCCCCTAGCTTGTAGTTTCTGAGGGGAAAAAAAAGGGTGGGGAATGGGCTGAACTTGTTGATTTCCAAGGTCGCTTTCAGTTCGTAAATTTGTGAATTCAAATTTTAGTGCATCAGGTTTTGCAAAAGCTTGCTTTTAAGTGGTACACTGAAGCTAGTCGAGCGGAGGGAGGTTTGTCCACCTCTCACAAAACAATCAGCTTTTGGAACAAAGGCAAAAGGCCCCTCTTGATATGAGCTTTTGTCTTCGTTCCTGTGTGCGCATGCAAGAGTTGGCAATCCAGAAATGTTGAATCACCATGAATAATTATGCGGCAAGGAAACTTCCCTTTTTTGTGTTCTCTTAAGAATTATAAATAGTTGACATTAAAAATGGCTCTTCGCCTTAGCTCTCACCCCAAAATCAGAGGAATTAGCTGGATATCAGCACTTGGAGATAGCACAATTTCATAGCTCCATTGAGGCAGACAAATACATTTCCCAGCAGAACTGATTTTACTTTGGGGGAAAGAAGGGTCTACTCGGGCTCCTACAAGAGTCAGTAATTCTTAGCGCATTCCAGATAAACCCTACTTGCCAAGCTTTCCTAGTCATTCCTGTTAATCGCAATCATCTTTTGAAATTCTGCACTGCTCATCATGCAATGTTTTAATGTTCAAAATAAATTTGATTTCAGGACATATGCATTGTGTTCATTTACTGAACCGAAGACCTCACCTTTTGCCTTACTTTTTGTTGATGGTTGGAAAAAATATTTCATTAGTTGAGGATAGTTCTTATCGTATTGTACCTTTTCCTATCTGCCAAAGTATTTACAGTACCATTATATGGTTTTTTCTTTTTTTCTTTTCTTTTCCCGAAAAGCAGTGCTAGCAGGGGCTGATGTTTGAAATGATCATCTGCCCCTTTTGCTGGTTCTGCCAGTTCTTACTGATACTGAAGTCATAATGCTTGCTAATCATGGCTTT
Source organism: Lontra canadensis (assembly GCF_010015895.1). Taxonomy (NCBI): domain Eukaryota; kingdom Metazoa; phylum Chordata; class Mammalia; order Carnivora; family Mustelidae; genus Lontra; species Lontra canadensis. Next base: position 2,714,978 of record NW_022631028.1, read on the forward strand.
CCCCTTCCCCCACCAGTGCCAACAACTTGAGAAATTGCTGGGGATAATACAGCACCAAGAAAGCCACTTACATAGTTGAAATTTTCTCTCTGGGGAAAAGGAAGGGCACTGAAAGAAAGAGGGCTGCTTCCTTTTGCCCTTGTTTCATCAGTTCTTTCTCTCAGAAGAAAAGAAAAATGATTCTTGGCAAAGGAGGCAAGACACCTGGAAACTAGTCAATGATTTCCTCCTGAAGGCATAGAGATCTAAGTAGAACGTTCAGTAGAATTGGAAGAAGATGACAGACACACCACAAATGATAAATTTCTTATAGATACTGATTAGAACCTGCATGGCTCAGATGGTTAAGCATCTGCCTTCGGCTCAGGTCATGATCCTGGGGTCCTGGGATCAAGTCCTACATCGGGCTCCCTTCTCCTTGGGGGGCCTGCCTCTCCCTCTGCCTGTATTTGCCTGCCTCTCTCTCTCCCTCTCTGTCTCTCATGAATAAATAAATAAAATCTTTTTTAAAAAATACTGATTAGAAACCAGTGCCTGTAACCTCTTCAACATCAGCCATAGCAAATTCTTCCAAGGAATGTCTCCAAAGGCAAAGGAAACAAAAGCAAAAATGAACTTTTGGGACTTCATCAAGATCAAAAGCTTCTGCACAGCAAAGGGAACAGTCAACAAAACAAAGAGGCAACCCACGGAATGGGAGAAGATATCCATAAATGACAGTACAGACAAAGGGCTGATATCCAAGATCTATAAAGAATTCTTCAAACTCAACACACACACAAGAGATAATCACATCAAAAAAATGGGCAGAAGACATGAGCAGGCACTTCTCCAAAGAAGACATACAAATGGCTAACAGGCACATGAAAAAAATGTTCATCATCACTAACTATCAAGGAGATTCAAATCAAAACCACATTGAGATACCACCTTACACCAGTTAGAATGGCCAAAATTAACACGACAAGGAACAAGTATTGGAGAGGATGTGGAGAAAGGGGAACCCTCTTACACTGTTGGCGGGAATGCAAGTTGGTGCAGCCACTTTGAAAAACAGTGTGGAGATTCCTTAAGAAATTAAAAATAGAGCTACCCTATGACCCTACAATTGCACTACTGGGTATTTGCCCCAAAGATACAGATGTAGTGAAAAGAAGGACCACCTGTACCCCAATGTTCATAACAGCCATGGCCACCATCACCAAACTGTGGAAAGAACCAAGATGCCCTTCAATGGACAAATGGATAAAGAAGATATAGTCCTAACTGAGGGTTGATGGGGGGAGGGGGGTTGGGAGAAGGGGAGTGGGGTTATGGACATTGGGGAGGGTATGTGCTATGGTGAGTACTGTGAAGTGTGTAAACCTGGCGATTCACAGACCTGTACCCCTGGGGATAAAAATATATTATATGTTCATAAAAAATAAAATTAAACAAAACAAAACAAAAACAAAGAAGATATAGTCCATATATACAATGGAGTACTATGTCTCCATCAGAAAGGATGACTACCCAACCTTTGTATCAAATTGGCCAGGACTGGAAGAGATTATGCTGAGTGAAATAAGTCAAGCAGAGAGAGAGAGTCAATTATCATATGGTTTCGCTTATTTGTGGAGCATAAGGAACAACACGGAGGACATGGGGAGATGGAGAGAAGTGAGTTGGGGGAAATCAGAGGGGGAGACAAGCCATGAGAGACTGTGGACTCTGAGAAACAAACTGAGGGTTTTGGAAGGGAGGAGGGTGAGGGGTTGGGTGAGCCTGGTGGTGGGTATTAAGGAGGGCATGTATTGCATGGAGCACTGAGTGTGGTGCACAAACAATGAATTCTGGAACACTGAAAAGGAATAAAAAAAGAAGTGACCTTTAAAAAAAAGTAAGTAAGTAAGAAACCAGTGCCTGGCACACAGTGGACACTTGACCAATATCTCCAGAATGCACACGTGAATCCCAGTGTCAGGAATGTGCATGTGCTAAGGGGAGGCAGAATAAAGGTACAGCACTGAGGAATTCAATCCAAGTCATCCACTCACGGACAAGCCGCATAACTATACTGCAAGTGTATCATCTAGGTGGCAGTTTTGCATTTCGGAGCTCCACCACGCACTCCCACTGGCCCTTAGGACATCCCAATGAGCAGAAGATTTTCCCCTTCCCATTTTACAGGGGAAGGAACTGAAATGGAAATCAAACAACTTGGTGGAAATGCTACAGCTCAATGGCTATGGAACTGAGGTTTCAGTTTTGTTCTTCTGACTCCCAGCCCTGTGGCTTTACCAAAGGGTGGAAGCTCTTCCACAAAGTGGATGAATTTGGAATTAGAATTCCTCACCTGTAAAATACAGTCAAAGCAAAAATAATAATAATAATAATAAAATAAATAAATAAAATAAACAAAGGCATGCTTTAGGATTCCTGCCTGCAGGCAAGATAAACCAACTGTGACTACCTTCAATGAGAAGGGTTCATTGGAAGGATGTAAATGGCTCAGGACCAATGGGTAGCTGGAAGGGGAGGTTTGGGAATGGCAAGGGTTCTGAGAGCAGATGTGCTGGAAACAGGAAGCACAACAACCCTCTTCAGAAAGAGTCTGATCAGAGCATGGCCAGTGACTCCACTCTCAATGCTGGCCGTGACAGCAACAGCCCTGAAAATCCTTTCAAACCCTTTCTTTATGCTATAACAGTACTTTGAAGAATAACATCCCAGGAGAGAGTGTCTCATTGGCTGATCTCAAGCCACAGGCATCCAACTCCTGGCTCTTCTGGAGAGCAGAGAGAGGTAGGGGATTCTTTCCTTCCCAAAACCCATCCAGCCCCAATTTCTATAGTGGGACAGTGGTACATGGAAGCCCCAGCCATCAGAGGAGGGGTAATTCTCCAGGAAAACAACAACCAAAAAAAAAAAAAAGCTGCTGTTATTAGAAACATGAATGAATACTGCACCCGAATGAAAGCCAAGTGCTTGCAATTCCGTGTTATAGATACTATCCAGAAGAATTTGACTAAGAAGTTAAATTCTAAATGTATAAGGCTGGGCCACCTCCCATTGCTTGAACCCTTCTTGGAGTTCCTGGGATAACATAGCAAAAACACAGCTATTAGGACACATGGAGTCCTGCTGTGAAATGTGTTGGCATCCGGGAAGGAGCCCGATTAACTCATGCTTAAGGGAGCAAGCTGCTACAAAGTCTTGCATTGGTCAAGCCTGGCTCCCTGCTATCTTTCCTAATACCCTCCCAATTCAGGGTGCTCTCTTTCACTATTATAAACCACAGCTCAACACTATCAGACATAGAGGTCTGTTGGCAGCCCAGTGAAAAAAATATTACTTTTGCCTGGCCAGCACCCTTTCATCTTCTTTCCAGAAGCACCTGCATTCTGGCAGGAGACACAACACCTCCTCCAGTCTTAGACCACATGGTGCCCGTGGGGCTGCCCACTGCCTCCCCTGATCCTGGAATGGGCATGAGCAAAGCCTGGACAGCTCCAACGGTCCTCCCTCCTGGCAGCAGTGATTGGTTCAGGATATGGGCATTTTAACCAAGCTGGACCAATAATACTCAAGTCTGGGGCTTCTGATGGAAGAATCAAGAAAAAGTAGCTTTCCTACATGGAGAGGACTCGATGGTGAGGATTCCCCCCACAACCAGTGGCAGTCTGTTCCCCATAATGTAACAGATGGCCTATAGGTGAGGAGGACAGAAGCAGAACTGAGAGGGGGAGAAAAGGGTATGTTGATCCACACTGTTCCAGAGGTGGATGTGGTCCTTCTTACCTCCGTTCCCAAAGCTCCACCTGGATTTTCAATTTCATGAGTCACTGATTCCCTCTTCGGGACTGAGTCTGTTTGAGTGGCATTTCTCCCCAGGCTTGTCCCCCACTAATATTAGAACAATAAACCCACCCCTTCCTTTGGCAAATATGTATGGAGTGCCAGGCACTCTGCTAGGTATGGGGTTACTGTGATGTGCAAAACAGACGTGGGCGCTCCCATCTGGGGGTGGAGAGGCACAGTAGTCCAGTAAACACACTGATAAATACGCTTTGGAAACCTGTGATGAGTGCTAAGAAGGAAAACATAGAGCCCTCTGAGTCTGTAAGGAAGGCCGACCTGGCTTCTTCCTGGACGTGAAAGGGATGAGAAATATCGACCTGTAAGAAAGAAGGGTGATGTCAGGGCAAGAGAGGGTCCTCTTTGGGAGAGGCTAAGGGAAGTGAGAGGAAGATCAAACAAGTCAGGTTAAGTAGTTTTCACCCAATTGTATTTGAGCATCCCTCCTCTTTTTTTAAATTGTGGTAAGAGCACTTAATATGAGCTCTACGCTCTTAAATTTGTAAGTGCACAACACAGTGTGATTAACTGCACACACAGTGTTGCACGACCTCTCTCTAGAGCTTACTCATTTGCCTGACTGAATGCTTGTACCTACCCACCAGCAATTCCCCACCTCCTCTCCCCTCGGCCCCACAACCACCGTTCTACTCTGCTTCTATGGGTTCGACTACTTTTGACTCCTCCCTGAAGAGGAATGATGCGGTGTTTGTCCTTCTGTGACTGATGTATTTAACCTAGTAAAATGTCCTCCAATTCACCTGTCATAAATGGCAGGATTTCCTTTTTTTAAAAGCTGAGTAATGTTCTATTGTATGGATATACCACAGTTTCTTTATCCTTTCATCCATGATGAGCACTCAGCTTATTTCCACTTTTGACTACTGTGAATAATGTAGTAAGTTCGAGAGTGCAGATATCTCTTCAAGATCTTGATTTCAACTCTTTTGGGTCTTTTTTAAAGGCTTCCCAACATAGGGGCTCCTGGGTGGCTCAGTGGGTTAAAGCCTCTGCCTTCGGCTCAGGTCATGATCTCAGGGTCCCGAAATCGAGTCCCGCATCGGGCTCTCTGCTCACCAGGGAGCCTGCTTCCTCTCTCTTTCTCTGCCTACTTGTGATCTCTGTCAAATAAATAAATAAAATCTTTAAAAAAAAAAAAAAAAGGCTTCCCAACATAGACCATGGACATGGAGTTGATTATAAGAAAATGTCAGCATTCCAGAGTAGGGAATACGGTCTAAAGTCTAAGTGAAGAAATTTCAGAAAGACAATTCTAAACAAACCCAAACTTGGTCAGTTTGTTTTCGACAACAGAGGGGGGACATTTGTCCGGGATAGCTTATTTTACCTGCTTTGGGCTAGACCCTGAGGCAGGCCAAAGGAGAACCATGAAACACCCTCGCTGTCTTTAAAATGCTGTGCTTGTACAGAGGGAAAAAGAAGAGTACTCAGTTTATCCAAGGGTACAGAGGTATGAAACAGACCAACTGTGTTCAAGGACAGAGATTCTCAGCAGACAGGAAGGAGACGCTTAATTTTTGAAAAAGCATTGAATACCACACAGGCATAAAGCTTATTAAAATGTTATTGGTTGGTGTAGAGACACAGAAGACAGTAAAAAGTACTGAGGAAACAAGTGTTTTTAAAAGTTCTAGAAATTCAGGGGCACCTGGGTGACTCAGTGGGTTGAGGCCTCTACCTTTGGTTCAGGTCGTGATCCCAGGATTCTGGGATCGAGTCCCGCATCGGGCTCTCTGCTTAGCGGGAAGCCTGCTTCCTCCTCTCTCCCTGCCTGCCTCTCTGCCTACTTGTGATCTCTGTCAAATTAAAAAGAAAAAAAAATTTTTTTTAAAGTTCTAGAAATTCTTCTAAAGGATAGATTCAGGGCAGGTACAGAAGAGATAGAAGGTTGTACTTGTTAGCTATGAAAGCTAGCAGGTCAGATAATCCAGGGTTCAAATCCCACCATTGCCTCTCGCCAGCTGTAAGAAATGGGATTTTGGCCATAGAACTTCACTTTTCTGGTCATCAGAAACCTCTTTTAAACAAGAGAAAGAACAGTCCTTCCACTTTAGGGAGTAGTTGTAACCACGAGATGGGGTAATTATTGGAAAGAACTTCTGTGTTTTTTGGTATAGAGTAAATATTCAATGACTTTGAGCTATTATCATAACTATCGTTGTTCTGGGCTTTGATGGATGGGGAAGGTGTGAAAAGATTTGGTTCTTAAAGATGAACATTGTGTTAATTGATAATAAGAATAATAGTTAATTTATATAGAGTCTTAATTGCATGCCAGACATTATGCTGAGCTCTTTCCAAGTTATCCTCACTCACAGCACCATGGGGAGGCACTATTATTACCACCATCTAACAGAGGACAGCACTGAAGTACTACAGATGTTACTAGTCTAGGCTCATACAACTGAGAAGCAGCAAAGCAGGGTTTAAATGTCCCCAGGCTGACTCAAAGTCCCCAGGCTTTACCACTATGCAGTACACCTCAAGGTAGGTTCTTAAGCCTGTCTTATCCTCAAAACATCCTGCAGGGACTTCTTTCAAAAACTTTATCTCCGAAGTCTCAACCAAGTCTCCCATTCAGCAACTTGTAATGGGCCTACGAATCACTATACTGGAGGCTCTTGTGTTGGGTGGGGGTGGGGGTGGGGGACTGAAGATCAAAAGAATGTAGAAACCCTAGATTTAGAGGACCATGACCCTGATGACCCTACCCTGGCAGAGGGAGCTGTGTCCCACCACCACCAGCAAAGTCTTCAGAACAGACAGTGCTGTGTCTTCCACCAGTTTCAGAGAATTTTTTCCTGCCGTACTAACTCATCTGGTACCAGATATAATTCAGCAAGCAGCGACTATCCTAGGTGCCAATTCCCTGCATCAAAGTCAAGACCTTCTTTTGCCCAGACTTAAGGGCCACTCAAATATTAATTTCAGTTCCATTATAAATCACAGGCGGTAGCTCATGCCCACAGTCTTTTAAAATATTTTGAGCTTACTAGACTGATGAAGTCTGTGACCCAGCTCTCCCTCAATTTGCCCCACTCCCTACTAAAATGTTAGCCTATCCATTAAGGACCACCCCTAGTCCCCCAGCTTCTCAATCATTGCCAGGGAGAGAGCAAACACTCTTCATGTGATTCAGAGCCAAAAATTGCCACCGTGGGGCTCTGGGCAGGCTCAGAGCAGAGGAGTTAACTGCTTAAGTGGTCTTGTTATGTGCTTGGCACACACTCACTCCAACAAGTAAAAGCTCTATTGGATTTTCTGGGAACTTTGAGAGTGAACTCTGTTCTCAGTGGACCATCTAACCAAAACTAGAAGTTGTTCCCTCTATCCTGTAAAAAAACACCAGAGCTGAGGCTTATATACACGTAGCTGTCAGCTCAGTCCAAAGAAAGCTATCACTTTCACCATGTGACATCAACAAGTCATCACAGACGCGTGGAACCCACACTCACAAATTAATAACTCAGGCAAATATACCCGACAGCACTCCACACCAATGCGAACCCAGCAAATGTTATATCCAGGCCAGGTATCTATATGCAGTGGGATCATTCAGCAGCTAAACTCTTTCTCTTGTGCTGGTAGGATATCCCAGCAGTCATCACAGCCGCCCACAGCAGCAATAAACCTTGTTTAGACAAGTGTTTGAAGCACATTGTTCACACAACAATGGAAAGAGAGACACTGAGCAAAAGCTCCAAGCTTTGACTGATGTGTGATACAGCCTAAGGTGACATATTATAAAATATTTAGTTGAAACAATGCACATAGCTGAAGCTCTTATGCAAATATAAATAGAGCACCGTCCTAGTGATTTCCTCATTATCCGCTGGTGGTTTTTCTGTGATATTGCTTTTGCTGCATCCTTCTTGATAGCAGGTTTTGGGGACCTTCTCCACTGTCATTCAATGTATTTTTAGTACAGATTTTTAACTCTCTTAAAGACCGATCTTAAACTCTAAGAATCTAGAAGCAATGTCCTTCAAAATATAAGAACACCTCATTTTCTGCCCAAGGGAAGGCAGAAGGGTAAGCAATGTTATTTGGTGGCAACTGACTTCACTCGGTGAAATGGGTCTCTTCAGGATGTAGGTGGACAAGCAGAAAAGGGAGTTGCCTTCTAGGTCACCATACTCAGATACTCTGCCCTGGAATATGTGTGTTGTTGTTTTTTTAAGATCTTATTTATTTATTTGACAGAGATCACAAGTAGGCAGAGAGGCAGGCAGAGAGAGAGGAGGAAGCAGGCTCCCCGCTGAGCAGAGAGCCTGATGCGGGACTCGATCCTAGGACCCCGGGACCATGACTTGAGCTGAAGGCAGAGGCTTAACCCACTGAGCCACCCAGGCGCCCCTATGTGTTTATTTTTTGTTGAAGATTTTTCTTACTTTATTTATTATTTAAAGATTTTGTTAATTTATTTCAGAGAGTGAGAGCATGAGCACAAGCAAGGGCAGGGGAAGAAGGTGGGAACAGAGGTAGAATCCCCACTAAGCAGGGAGCCCTGACAAGGGGTTAATCCCAGGATCCTGACCTGGACGAAAGAAGATGCCTAACCGACTAAGCCACCCAGGCACTCCAAGATTTTATATATTTCTTAAATAATCTCTACGCCCAACGTGGGGCTCAAACTCACAACCCCGAGATCAAGAGTCACACACTCTACCAGCTGAGCCAGCCAGGTGCCCCTGAAATATGTATTTAAAACAAATTCTCAGCATATTAAATACCCCCTCCCTGAACTAGAGATGAATAGGCAAACCATGAAAGTGAATGGAAGCAGAGGTAAACTTGGAGAATGTCTCCGATTGTTCTATCCTTATTTCTGATCTCTCTCCATAATTGTGTTAAATACCACCACATATTGTTATTCCTGTGTCCTGAAACTTACACTTTTGTTTCCCTGGGGAAATGTATTCTCTTCCAGTAAGAGTTTTTTCCCTATTTTTACAACCCATGCCTTGCCCCTATGTTTTGGTATGTTTTTTTGTTTTTGTGTTCTGTTGTTGTTAATGGCACCTGCAGGATTCACTGCAGAGTCTGTTTAATTCTCAGTACTGCCGTGATTAAACACATTCACTGACAAACATATGTTGAGTATATCCTCCGTGATGAGGACACAGCCTCTGCTGACAAAAAACTAACATTGAAAAAAGGCATGCAGCTCCCCTTGCTCTCATCCTTCCACAGAGGCAGCTCACCCCTCATGGCGGTCTCCAAATCATTATCTGAGGACCGCTACTTTCTAAGAGGTCGTGGCAACCTCCTAGTTGTTTCTTATCTCTCTGGGCTACCTAAAGCCAACAACAATCCTTGAGTTGGAGGCAAGGTGGGCCACAGGATCTAAAACCAGAATAAGCAAGACAGAAAAAGGAAAACAAAGCTTAACAAACCATGGATGGAAGCTTCCCCTACTTTCTCCCTCTTGTTTCTCAGCAGCCTTCCACTTGCATTCAGAGACCCACATGGTGCTCAGAAGCTGAGGGCACCCCACATCCTAGCATGGGAGCCTGCGACCTTGGTGGAGTCAACCCACACATTCCATCCTCCAAGTCAGTGACTGGTTCAAGAGTAAGTAGGTATGGATTTTATTATTATTATTATTCATTTAATAGAGAGAGCATGCACAGCAGACGGTGAGGGAGAAGCAGACTCCTGGCTGAGCAAGGAGCCTGAGGCGGGGCTCAGTCCCAGGATCCTGGGATCATGACCTGAGCAGAAGGCAGATGATTAACTGACTGAGCCACCCAGGAGCCCCCTGGAGTAAGTGAGTGTTTAAAAAACCACGTAACTATGAATGAGACAGAGACCCAAAATTAACAGTGACTTAAATAAGATCAAAGGTTATTTCTCTCTCACATAAACTTCAAGCTGATGTAAGGACTCTGCTCTGTGCAGCCTTCAGGGACCCAAGTTCCTTCTGTCTTGTTGTTCTTCCATTTCTAGAGTTCTGCTCTTGTCTACATGGTCCCAAGACTGCGTAAAACAAGGAAAGCACCCATGTTACCTCTACTTTTACTTTAGGACAAAATGCCAAAATTGCACACAATGCTTTCACTTACATTTCATTGGCTAGAATGCAGTCACAGGGCCACACTAGCAGCACAGAGAGATGGCAAATACGGTGGTTTTTTTAGGCATATACTTGTCTTGCTAAAATTCTATTACTAGGAAAGAAGGGGAGAATGAACAATAGTGGTCAACCAGTAGCATGTGACCTAAACTCTTCCTCATGTTTTGGCTCAGAATCCAGGAAAACACGTGCATATTCTCCCTCTGGATGCATGAATGACAGTAGCAATTTTTGCAACTGTAAGGAATGCAATATTAGAACAAAGCTGACACACAGAGGAGAGTAGAATCAAATGAATCCCAGGGAAGAATATCTAGGTAGCTGGTAACATTAGAAAATTCTGGATCAAACAACATCTGAAGCTCTATTTCCAGATTTCCACTTATGTCAGCCAGTAAATTCTTCATATTTTCTGAAAAAGCTTGAATTGAGATGTTTTGTTTGCCATCAAAACATCCTAAGGTTCAGAGTGAGGAGACACAGAAAGAGAATGGGGAGACACACTGTGAGGTAAATGGTGAAAGATGCCAGATGGCCCTAAACATCATCTGGACAAAAGTTACTTTCAGAGACATGACGGGTGTAACTATAAAACAGAAGCCCTGAGTATTAGCTAAAGCAGGGAATGAGCCAAATGTTATGGAACTCGCTAGAATGAATAATGGATGACAAAGCATAGCTAGTATTGAGAAGCCAAGAAGTATGTTTTAAATAATTCTCTCTCCAATATTTAAGAGAATATAGTTCATCTCTTGTGGCTGGAACACCACCATCACACCACACTCTACTGCACTCCCTTGCCCAGAAAAGACTGTTGGTCTTGAACATAAATGCCTCAGTAGGTTAGCAGTTATTCCAGGTCAAAGCCTTGGGTAGATGCCCCTGGCCCTGATTCTTCCACAGATTCTATTGTGGTGGCCAATGTGAGGCTTTGGAAATGAACTCGGTCAACTTCCAAGTACCTACTTTCAGGCTCCTTTAACTCATGGCCCTGGCGACAGGAGCAAGCGATTATGACCTTTCTGGCCTCTATTTTCCCCTCAGATCATCATTATTATTAAGCAAAACTTAACAATATAAATGAAGATGAAATAAACATAATTATCAGAAACTCTGCACAGAGTTTGTTTTTTCTAGACGGTAACTCCAAGTGGAATAAGACGACATGTTTTAAATAAAAAGGAAATTTAAATGTTGAGAAAAAATAAAAAGGGAGAGATTGTGTTCTTCACAGTCAGAAGTAAACAGAGGCAGAGCTGGAACGGGAATTCTGATCTACTCGCTGGAATAGACATTCCACTCAAGAGGCCTCCCATTGTATTGATTTCTAGACCGAGAGGACTTATATAATAGGGGTAAGCACTGACAGAAATATGCCTTAAAATTGGTATTCTCCTCCTGCAAAAGGTCATTTGAATTCAAAAACAAAAGCCAGACACGCCAGTAAATATTTTCATATAGTGTTTTGCATATGAGACAGGTAGGGGACGAGGCAAGACTATTAAGAGTGGAGATTCTGGAGTGGGACACTCATTCATTCACTCATTCATTCACTGATTTCTCCTACTAAGTGTCCTGACCTTCTCTGGGTGCTGAGGATGTAGCATTAAATCAAACGGATAACAAAGCCCTGTCCTCCAAGCCCTTAACTGAAGATTAGGACTAAGAAGAAAGCCGTATCAGGGGGCTGGGGAGTTCTACGATAGCAGGGGAAGATAGTCTGGTTTAAGTAGGTTCATCAGGGAAAGACTTTCTGAGAAGGTGACTGTTTAGGTTGTCTCTTGATCCATCAAAAAGTAATCCCACACTTTGCATCTTAAAAAATCTTGTTTTCTGTGCCTTAGGCTTCTGAGAGCAGCTTAGTTGGGTGGTTTTGACTCAGGGTCTGTGAGGTTGCCATTGAGCTGTTCACTGGGGCGTCAGGCCTGTGAGCCTCACCTGGACTGGAGAACCCACCTCCACCCTTGTTGGCAGGCCTTAACTTAGTTCCTTGCTACAGCGACTTCTCTGTGTGCTTCTGAGAGCCCTTCACAACATGGCAGTTAGTGTCCCCCAGAGCAAAGGATGAAAGAGAGAGAGAAAGAGCCCAAAATGAAAGCCAAAGTTTTTAGTCTTAATCAAGGAGTCACATACCACTCCTTCTCCTATCTGTTCCTAGTCTCATGGATTCAACCCGAAACACTGTGGGAAATAAATGTGGGAAAGACTGTGGGAAACAAAGGAGTGACTATCCAGAGGCCAGCTCACAGGGGACCTCTTTGGAGGCTGGCAAACCTTGACATTGAGTAAATATCTGAAAGAGGTGATTCCAAAATCACATAACTTCAGGCAAGTCACTTAACTTTTATAAATTTAGCTTTCTTATCTATACACTAGAAATTTTCAAAATATCTGTATTGTAGTTGTGTTGAGAAAACTAAGATGACACAAGTAAATTTCTTTAACTCAGTGCCTGGCATTCCGTAAATGGGCAATACCTGTTAGCTATCATTACCATTATCATGATTATTAATAATTGTCATTATCACCCTCATCGTAGAGATAAAGAAACCGAGCCTTTAAGATTTAAATACTCACTGAGGCTCATGCCCTGGAAACAGATGATAATCACATTCAAGCCTTCCAAATCCAGTCGCTTCTTTTCTTCAAGGAGATGCTTCAGCAATACCCTGGAAGGAAGCATAAGAGCTTTGAAGATGACTCTGAAGCAGGAATTAGAAAATTAGAACGATGCAAGGAAAGAAACACAAAAGAGGACTCAAAACGCACTCCCCGGGCAATAACCGAATGGGACCTTCAAGAGTGCTTTTACCTTAAACAGGAAACCCAATTCTCTGTGGCTTAAACAAGAAGTCTGACAGTAGAGAATTGCTAGCTTTGATTATGACAGTTTGCCTTTTGGCTTTTTGTCTTTGGGGCCCCATCATTACAAGACGAGTGTTGTAGCTTCTGGCCTCACGACCACAGCTCAGGAAGGGAGGAGGAGGCACCACCAGCTCGGCTTCCCAAAGTGCCCCCAGCTGACTTGCATTTATACCTACTTGTCTCCAGCTGTGTCAGTGGCTATGAATACAAGGGTACATGGCAAAGGCATAGCGTAAACCAGTGGGGATTCACACCCAGCCCTAGGCACGTTACTGCCCAGACAAAATCTAGGAGAAGGGAGAAGAAATGTCTAATGTCCTTCTTAGGCAAACTGAAGGTTCTGCCACAGTTCGTGGATTCCCGCAAGGAGAAGTAGCCATAACATATGGTTGTTTGTTCCTCACTAATCAGGTTAAATCCATCCAGAGCAAAATACTTCCATGATAACTGGGAAGAGTTAACACAGTTTTCCTGCGTCCATGTCAGAGACCTGAAAATTGCAGATGAGCCCCTGGGTAAAAGCTCACCTGAACACTGGAAGCACTTAACCTTGTTTATGTGATTCCCTCAGGGGCAGAGAAAAGAAACCTGACTTCATCTTAATGAAAGGGCACCAGGCAATAAAACACCCTTGTAACTCAACCGAGTATCCTCTTCCTGCCCTGTATACTCTGACCTGACTTCCCTACCCGCGTGACCGCACTGCCCGCTGTGTCCATCCCAGCTAATTCAGGATGCCACTTACCACCCTCAGCAGGTGGCAACAAACGTTCTCACAATTCCAAACCATACGCATCAACATTTAGCATCAAATGGATCATTTCTTAAATTACTTTTCAAGTTTGATTTTTTTTTTTTTTTTGGTAACTGTTTTCCATTTTTTTGTGGGACCAGAAAGATCCCAGAGTGCGTCTAGAGTGGAAAAGTTCTCAGAAACTAACAGAAGTACAGACTTTACAAAAAGTAGAACCTTCTCGGATGGTGAAATGAAAGCAATTTAAATTAATTAGAAGAAATTAATTAATTCTCCTAAATTAATTAGGAGAAAGCAAACAGTTAAAAAAAAAAAACTCCTTGTGGTTGAAATCATGAGGTGATATGGCATGGTAGAAAGAAAAAAAAATCAGAATTCCTGAACATTAAGCCATGTTTGTCTAGCTACAAGCCCTGAGGCATGAAGAAATGCATCTCTGCTAAAGCTGAGATATTTTCTACCAATACCATAAATTTGGGTGGTGGTGCCTGGGGCTGACTGAAAAAATATGGTTATTTAGGGTGGAAGTTCTTTCTAAGTAGCTACATTGTATTGTGTGGCAAGTTTGTGAAAGATGCTACAATGTGTTCTTTACCTTCATCTCAGTTAAATGTAATCTACTTAGTAGATTTCACAGTTGGGGGAATTTGGGGATTAGAAGAGCTCAAATCACCTAGTGTTGATTATATAGATAGAAAACCATCAAGGTAAGATTGAGGTTTGGGTCTGTGTGGCTCTTTCCACCATGAGACTATTGTTTTCAGTCCAGAATCACTCATTCTCACACACACACACACACACACACACGATTGCAGTTTCTATATTTATATTCTCTAGCTTGTCCACTTTTCAAAATACCTCACTGTCTATCAGATCTGCCCAGAGTAATATTTTAGCATCTTTTTTTTTTTAAGATTTTACTTTTTATGTAATCTCTACACCCAATGTGGGACTTGAACTCAAACCCCTGAGATCAAGAGTCACACGCTGTACCCACTGAGCCAGCCAGGTGTCCCAGTACTTTAGTATCCTTACACAAAACTCAACAACTTACTCCAGTATCTCTGTTTCCTCCGACAAATTCATTATTTTAGAAAGACACACTCAAGTATCATATGATTTCACTTATTTGTGGAGCATAAGAAATAACACGGAAGACATTGGGAGATGGAGAGGAGAAGTGAATAGGGGGAAATCGGAGTGGGAGACAAACCATGAGAGACTGTGGACTCTGAGAAACAGAGGGTTTTGGAGGGGCGGGGGTGGGGGGTTGGGAGGGCCTGGTGGTGGGTATTATGGAGGGAACGTTGCATGGAGCCCTGAGTGTGGTGCATGAATAATGAATTCTGGAACACTGAAAAGTAATAAAATTAAATAAAATGGAAAAAAAAAAGACACACAGACACACATGCACAGGCATATACACAAACAGTCCATTTGGATCTTATTGTTTGGGGTGAACTATCAAAAGATGAATAAAGTGGCTAAAACAGAATACACTGGAAAAAAAGTGTAAAGAGCAAAGTTGCTGAAGCTACAAAACTTTTAGAAGCAAATAATCTTGAGACAGAGAAGCTTCCTGACATTTTTGGGTAGATATGGAAAATCAAAGAGGTAGGAATTATGATGAGAAAATGATTCTGCCTTTTAAAAATGAGAAGAAGGCAGGAAAAGAGCAGCATAAGTGAAGGAAGTAATTATACTAGGATACATCTAGTCACAGGAAAAGTTCTTTGATAACCAGAAAACACCACATTATAAAGTGAGAGATTTAATACCCCAAGTCCATTTCAGATAGAATCTTTCCTATGCTGGAAATAATTGAAAAACAGAGTCATGCCATTGACCACTTTATGGTTTCTTTGATTTCTCCAGCCTGTTTGAAGAGTTGAATTCTGCAAAGGATTTGAAAACTGTGCATACCAACCCTGACCAGCTAATTGCCAATGAAGAAGAATGAATAACTCTGCAATTATATTAAAGGTGAAAGAGGTTCCAGGGAACAATTCTAACCAAAAAAATAAAAATGGATTGACATAGGATAAAAGCTTGATTAGTGACAGCCATGACTATTAAGATGTTGAGCCTGAGTTCAAAGGGAGGACAAGAGCAACTTTATGTCTGACAATTGTTAGACAAGGTCATCACCTTCCACCAAGTATATACCGACTTATTCAGAGATGATATTCCATTTCATATATCCTTCCTTCAACCACCAAAGTTTTATAGATGCTATCAGATTTGTTTACCATGATATATACCTAGATTTGTCCTTAAGCTTTTACACCCAAGTCATTAGCTGAGCCATCGACAAGGTACACATAGATTTATGACAGAGCAGCACAGACAGACTTATCCTTCTGGAGGGAGATGTAGGTGGTTAGTCACCTTATGGAACGCATTAATCCCCAAGGCTGATAAAGCTTGAAAATAGAGATAGATTGCAAGCAGGTTTTGAAAATTCTTTGATGACAGATCATAATTGGGTTATTAAAAAAAGAAAGAGGTCTAACAGTTATCTACTGAGCCTCTATTAGATTGTCACATGAAATATGGAACATCCAACTAAATGTCAGTTTCAGATAAAGAATGAAGAACATTTTGATATAAGTATGTCTCATGAAGTATTTGAGACATAGAGAAAAAAAAAAGGTATTTATCTGAAATTTAAATGAAATGGGTTATCCGAATTTGTTTGTTGCTTACTTGCTTGTTGTTGCTAAATTTGGTAGCCCTAGTCTCTACTGCTGTGCCAAATCCCATCCTATGTGGGATTACTTTCTTAACGGTTAGTAACAGTAAGAAAAAAAATGCATGTCCTAAAAATCATTGTGAAGAATCTCTTAAGTTACTCAAAATCAAAAATACTGGATTTTTTTATCATGGTACTCTCTCTCAGTGATTCCAAAAAAATTTCCCCCAGTGTTGAAAAGTTCTCTAAGTATAAGTTGTTAATATTTCCCAAAGGCTTCAACATCCCTGCTACATTCCAACGAATAATATTTTCCATTTATTCAAGTGCATCAGCTTCAATATTTTTCTCCCTCCAATAGCTCTCTCCGAGAACTTTCCACCCACTCCGCTCCATTCTGGACCTCCTGCTCTTCGGCAGATAGGCTGGGTCTTTTCCTTTGTACTTCTGCTGTTTGGGTGTGCCTACTCCTGAGTTCCATATTTGCTTTTGTTGTTGTTTACTCAATTGTTTCTAAGAGCACACCCTCCAGAATCGTCCTGGAGAGGGCTGCCCTAGAAGTAAATATTTTGAGTGCTTGCAAATATGTGAGTGTCACCTGTCTTTCTTCTTTGAGGAGCTGAGTAGTTTTAGCTAGAAAATCATTTTCAGGCACCTGGGTGGCACAGTCAGTTAAGCACCCTCCTCTTGGTTTCAGCTCAGGTCATGATCTTGGGGTCGTGGGATTGAGCCCCGCATCGGGCTCTGTACTTAGTGCAAAGTCTGCTTGAGATTTTCTCTCCTTCTTCCTGCCCCTCGCACTTGTGTTCTCTCTCGCTCCAATAAGTAAATAATCTTTTAAAAAAGGAAAAGGAAATCATTTTCACTCAAAATTGTGTTGCTCCATTGCCTCGAGTTTCCAGTGTTACTAACAATGAGAAATCTGATGCTCTCCTAACTCCTGATTACACTACACATGACTTATTTTTTTCCCTCTTGAACCTTTCTGTACGCACTCCTCAATTTTTGGGTTCTGAGACATAGAGATAATGTGCTTTTATAAGGTCCCATCTAAGCCCCAGGGCTGAGGACTTGTATTAGTTTCCCAGGGCTGCCATGATAAAATACTGCAAGTGGGTGGCTTAAAACAACAGAAATTTCACTCTCATTGTTCTGGACATTAGAAGTTTGAAATGAATGTGTCAACAAGCTTGGTCCCTTCTAGAGACTCTGAGGGAGAATCTGTTCCATGCCCCTCTTCTAGCTTCTAGTGACTTCTAGAAATCCTTGTTGTCCCTTGGCTTATAACTTGGCTTATCACTCCAGTTTATGTCTGTGGTCACATGGCCTTCTCCTCTGTGTGTCTCCTCTGTGTCTCCGTGTGGCCTTCCTAGAAAAACACCAGTCACTAGATTTAGGACCCACTGTAAACCAGTTTGACTGCATTTTATCTTAACTAATTACATCTTTTTTTTTTTTTTAAGATTTATTTATTTATTGCAGGAGGAGGGGCAGAGGGAGAGGAAGAAAAGATCTCAAGCACACTCCCGCTGAGCCTGGAGCATGATGCAGGGCTCGATCTCACAGCACTGAGATCACAACCTGAGCCAAAATCAAGAGTTGGATGTTCAACCAGCTGTGCCACCCAGGAGCTCCTTAACTAGTTACATCTTTAATGACTATATTTCCAAATGAGGGCACATCCTTAGGTTCCAGATGAACGTAAACTTGGGGCATACATCATTCAACCCAAAAAGGGGTTCTTGGGTCCCTTTTACTCTGGAACACACCTCCTTCACTTCCGGATCTTTCTTAAATTAATTGATGTTCCCCTTGCCTCTCTTCTCCCTAGTTTTGCCGTCCGAAATTTTTGTGAGCCGTACCCTGGGCCTCCTGAAATCATCCTCAGCTGTCCTCATCTTTTCTCTGCTGGCCCTTTCCTTTCTTTTTTGTTATATCTTCCTATGAAATTTCAATTCCAGCTTCTGTTTCCATCTCATTTCAGCATTGGATCTCTGAACATCCTTTCTCTTCCTGAGATTTTCCTTTTTTTTAATAGACTCTTGTTCTCATGCCGTGGATGCAATACCTTCTAAAATCTCTGAGGATATTAACTAGGGCTGTTGTTGCTGCTGATGATGTTATGGTTTTTAAACTCCCCTTGGTTCTTGCTTTGTCTCTTTGTCTTCCAGGAAGATGAAAACATCTCGGGGCACCTGGGTGGCTCAGTGGTTTAAAGCCTCTGACTTCGGCTCAGATCATGATCCCAGGGTCCTGGGATCGAGCCCCACATTGGGCTCTCTGCTCAGCAGGGAACCTGCTTCCCCCCATCTCTGCCTGCCTCTCTGCCTACTTGTGATCTCTGTCAAATAAATAAATAAAATCTTAAAAAAAAAAATCTCTTCAGCAAGTTGAAGGCTTTCTGCAAAGATGTAGCAATTCTCTGGTGTCCTTCCTAAAAAGTGAGATACTACAAAAGCAGATTGGAATCTCTACGTATAGGCACAGGGCAGTTTGAGGGGAGCTGCCCTGCAGGGTGATGACACAGTAAACCACCTCTCACACTCAGTCTCTGCAGAAAATTAGTGCCCGGGCTCTCGTCAGCGGTGGGTAGCCAGCAGAGCAGGATGGAACAGGGAATCTGACCTCTTGTAACACCATATAATTTTTTTTTTCAGCCAATCTCTCCTTTTATTCACCCCTGCCCTTGGTAATAGCTTGTTGGATGAATACAGAGTGAAAAAGTAGTTACTATTTTTTAGGGCTTAGTGTGGATCCAGCACATTAGCCAACATAACCTCCATTTCTACCATTTGAGGCTACCACCAACCAAATGTTCCCCACAAATAGTGCTTTTGGAATGATGATAAGAATGCCTCAAGGGGCACCTGGGTGGCTCAGTCAGTTAGGCGTCTGCCTTCAGCTCAGGTCATGATCCCAGGGTCCTGGGATGGAGCCCCGCATCTCACTCCCTGCTCAGCAGGGAGCCTGCTTCCCCCAATCCCTTTGCCCTTCCCCCAACTTCCCTCTCTTTCCCTTTCTCTTCCCTCTTTTTCCCTTTCAAATAAATAAATAAAATCTTCTTTTTAAAAAATGACTCAAAATGTCCTACCTTATATGATGTGACAAGGAAGAGACAGCAATTGCCAATAATCTGTCAAAGATGCTGTGAAGAATTCTAGAACAGATATGGGGTGGAGATGCAATAATAAATGGAGTTGAGAAACCCCTAAGTGCCCAGCGATGGAATGCTGGCTGTGAAATAATACTGGTGCCAGACTAGATATAGAAGGTAGAACAGGGCAGCGGGATGACGTGTGGGAAGGAGAGAGGCTGCCATGCTCAGGACTCCAGCAGTTAAGATGGAGATTTGAGTTTGAGTCCCAGCTCATATGTATTCCCATCAATTCTGGCTCCGTTTCTGTCTCACATGGCTTCCCTGAATCTTTCCCTTGCTTGTGACTTTCTGGAGAATGTCATGTCACATTAGATACAACCCGAGTGCCTTCCCATCACAAAGTGCCTCAGACCAAAGACCTATGAGCTCCTCTCCAAGTGGTTTAGAAAAGAGTGAGGGGGCTGGGGTAGGGAAGTGGGTTCTCACAGCAACTTCAGAGATTGGACCCGGGCCATCACAGCTTTGGGAGGGGGGAGGTTGTTTGTTTGTTTGTTTGTTTGTTTGTTTTAAGCCCTCTGTCACTGCCCGTGGTCTTTCGTTTGTCTGCAAGTAATTTTCTGGCTAGCTTTCTCTCCTCCAGAGCACTCTCTGCCTCTTTCCATAGTTGCTCTTGAAAGCTCTCAGATTCATCCTGTGTCATAAGCAGAATTTAGTTCTCTTTGATCCAGTTTCCTACCTAAGAAAGACCACCATTTTATTGATAAATGGCCAATTCATGTGTTTTGCTCAGCAAATGTACAGCTGATCTGGGGCACATGGGTGGCTCAGTCAGTTGCGTGGCTGACTCTTGATTTCAGCTCAGGTCATGATCTCAAGGTTGTGTGATCAAGCCCCTCACTCTGGGATTCTCTCCCTCCTCTCACTCTGCCCCTCCCTACCCTCTTGCTCTAAAAAAAAAAAAAAAAAAAAGTTAACCAATCTATAAAGAAATGTTACCACCTCTTAAACAGACATGTTTGATTAGTTAAAAAAAAAAAAGTTTTATTTTTCTCATACATTTATAGAGTCATATAGTGTGGTTTATGGAGATACATGTGTGTGCATACATATAAACACATTTCACATGTATATGCATATGTGTGTATGTTATAAATACATACATGACATACACTAACTATATGCACATGCATAGAGGGAGTCAGAGAAGTTTGGAATGGTATCTATCCAAACTCATAATGTAGGAGAGTAGACTTTCTCTCTGAAAAGTGTCATTAAAGAAGGGCTTTGGTTTTCCACATTTCTATAGGGATGTATTCCTCAAATAATGAGAAAATAAAAGCAAAAATATCTCCATTTAGGGAAAAAAAAAAGCAAAATGAGTATGTGTCAGATGAGTAATAAACATAAAAAGTCTAAGTGGGGCCACAGAGAATTTTGTAAAAAGAACAAAAAAGACATATATAATAGAAAGTCATAGTTTTAAAAACTTACTACAGAGAGGATAACACATCTAATGTAAAATTCCAATAATAACAAAACAGGGTTCCTAAGTGCATTTTATGGAGCATGAAAAAAATACAGCTAAAGGTTAACAAAAAGCCAGGGTGAAGGAAGTCAGTTGTAAGACCTGCAGAATCGATATAATCTGGAATTGCATTCATCTTAAGGAAGTGGGTGGTTTGTACTTCCCCTCCTCATTTACTACTTCATGATATCTCTGGTTTCTCCGCTAGACTACTCCAGCTCAGATCAGTTTCTTTATGGAAACATGTTAAATAAATTAAGTAAATTAGCAATTTGGTTGATTTTATGGAGACACGGTGATTACGTATGCAGTCCCACATCTGGCGTAGACAAAAGTCCAAATTTCACTGCGGTAGTTACCATATGCTCACCTCATTTCCCCTTAACACTCCCAGGTTGATGGTACCATTAGAAAAAAATGCAAACCCCAAGAAGTTAGAAATAATCTTAAATTTTTTAAAAAAGAAAGAAAAATTACAAGGCATAAGTCAAAAAAGAGAAATTCCTGAATGTCTTCGTTTTTTTATTTCTGATTATAAAAGGAAAAAGTAAAGATGATGGTTTAAAACAGTGATGAGGTCACAATGGCAGCCCAAGTTATCTGGACGAGTCCTCCCACTGAAAATAGCTAAAATGGTGGCATTAAACATTTTAAATTATTTTAACAGCATCAAAGAACTAACAATAGAAAAGAAAAACCAAATAAGTGCTAAAGTAAAAAAGATAAATGGAAGAATTCAGAATTGTGTTTGCTCTGAAGCCACCTGCCAAACTGTGTTTCTGATGGCCTTGTGGGATGAGGGCAACGAGAGCTAAAGTGGGGGGCCCATTCCAAGTTGTGTGTCTGGTGAACCGCCTCGAATGCACATTAAGCTGAGGGCTTCATTAAGCTCAAAGGGTCAGGCTTCAGGGAAGGTTAACCCAGAATTCTATCCCCCCACCGCCTCCCATCCCAGCAGTTTCCAGGGAGAGGTGTGTTGGCATTGAGCAGAGCAGGAGAAAGGAAAAGAAGGAGAAAACAGAAATAACGGTCCGTGAGAGCATGTAAATCATGTCTAGGCATTCTCACGGATTTATAGCCACAATTTTGTAGCATCTAGTATCCAAAAATATATAAACAATGATTTTAACTTAAAATAGCTTTTCAGGGGCCCTTGATTTCAGCTCAAATTATGATTTCCAGGTTGTGAGATCCAGCTCTGGGTCAGGCTCCACGCTCAGTGCGGGGTCTGTTTGAAATTCTCTCTCCTTCCTCCTCTGCCCCTCCCCCTGCTCACACACTCTCTCTAAAATAAATGAATGAATAAATAAATAAAATCAATCTTTAAAAAAATAGTTTTTCAGTCATCAAGACACCCCCCACGTGTGTGTACGCGCACACACACACACAGAATTGTTTAAGGATACACAAGGTGATGATGATAAGCACATAAAATATAAGACACTATGAGTGAAAATCAACAGAAATAACAGGGACCTACATCTTTCAGACACTGCAATTATCAGGCACAAATTATAAAAACTGTTCTTTGTCTAGTGAAATAAGAGATAAATCTGAAAATAAATGAAGAGCACAGGAAAATATAAAAAGTGTTATAAATAGATTGGAAAAAGGACCAAATTGAACTTGCATAAATAAAAAATACAATAACCAACATTTAAAACTTAACATACAGAGTGGGCAGTGGATCACGTAGAAAGAGAGTGTGAACAGAGCAGGAGACATTCGTCCAGAAAGCAGCACACAGAACAAATAACGGACAAGAAAGAGAGGCTTAGTGGGGAAGCCTAGTTTGGAATAGGTGTTCAACAAATATTTGTTGGATATCTTTAAAACTGAAGGCACCCTGATTTTACTGGTACGAGTATTTTCTGGCTTCAGCATGTGAGCTGGCTCTTCTAGGTTGGGACTTGAAGAGGATCCTGTAGAAAGAGTATCAATTTCTATAGTTGCAACTGGAAAATTTGATACCCTCAACCGACGCTGACAGAGAGCTAATTGCAAAACACTGTGAGCAACAATTTAAAAATGCGTATGTGATCACACAAAAACTATATGGTCTTTTTTTTTTTTTGCCTTTTTTTTTTAATATAAAGATTTATTTATTTATTTTGGAGACAGAGAGAATGAGTGAGAGTGGGGGGGTGAAGGGAGAGGTGGGGAGAAGGGTAGCAGCAGAGAGAGAGAAAATCTCCAGCAGACTCCCCACTGAGTGAGGAGCTAGACATGGGGCTTGATTTATGTATTTGAGAGAGAGTGTGTGCATGTGGTATGGGGAGGGGTGGAGGCAGAGGGAGAAAGAGAATCCTCAATCGGACTCCCTGCTGAGTGCAGAGCCTAATGCAAGGTTCCATCCCAGGACCCTAAGATCATGACCAGAGCCAAAATCAAGAGTCAGATGCTTAACCAACTGAGCCACCCAGGTTCCCCCTACACATACTTTCTTATCTTATAAGAACAAGTTTCCTAAGGGTTTTATTGGGGCAAGAGGGACCTGAGCTCTAATCTGATTCTTCTGCAGCTCACTGTGCCATTTTAAACACCTTATGCATAGTATCTCTGAGGCCCATTTTCTCTATTTGCAAAACGGAGACAACACAGTCAAAAAAGGTAACATGCAGAAAGCAGTGATCGTGTGCCAGCCATAGACTAGAAGCTCAGTACATCTGACTATGCTTGCCTCATTCACTGAAATCATTTTTGATCCACTGGCTTTGGAGAAACTTATATCAAATATTTAACAATATTGATTGTGAATCCACATAATCTCCATAAGCCAGTGAAGTATGGACATCTACCCTTGGTTTTGACATGGTTACCTAATAATTTGTAGATAATACAGTTAGTGTCCTGTTCAATATCCATCCCCTCTTCTTCATCACAGAACCCAAAATTTATTTGTGGTGGTGATATGCTAAGATAATGTTTTATCTCCAGGAATCTCAGAAGCCACTGGCATAAATCTGGCCAGTGAGGTATTAGCTGTGCTGTCACATGAAGTTCCCCACAAGCCCCTTTGGCCTTTGTCCCTCCCCCTCCCTCCTGCCTGCAATGCAGATCAACTCCTGGACACACAACAGCCCCCTTCTGAGCATGAAAACAAAGCCACACAAAAAGGCAGAGAAGGAGCATAGAGGGAGCCTGTGTCTTGGTTCAATGGGCTGCCATGTTAACCTAGTACTACCTACTCTTAGAACAGTTCCCCTGTGAGATAGATAGACCTCTCGCTAATTTAAATTCTATAGTTTTTTCTTTTTTTCATTACAAGCTGTATTAGTCAGGGTTCTCCAGAGAAAAAGAACCGAGAGGATATACAGAGAGAGAGAGAAATGTATTCTAATGGATTGGCTTGCGTGATTATGGAGGCTGAGAAGGTGCAAGACCAGCCGGTGGACAGCTGGAAACCGAGAGGGAACGTCTAGTCCAACTCCAAATGCATGAGAGCCAGCAGAGCAGATAGTCTACACCCCCGTGCAAAAGCAGGCAGTCTTGAGACCCAAGAAGAGCCAATATTTTAATTCAACTTTGAAGCAGGAAGAGACCTGTTCCAGCTTAACCAGACAGGCAGGAGGAGCCCCCACCTTAATCATGGGAAGGTCAACCCTTTTTGTTCTTTTCAGATCTTCAATTGATTAGTTGAGGGTCACCCACATCAGGAAGGGCCATCTGTTTTACTTAGTTTTACTGATTCAGATAATCATTCTTCCCAAAACACACTCAAAGACACACCCACAATAAGGTTTGACCAAGTATCTGGGCATCCAGTGGCCCAGTGCAGTTGACTCATAAAATTAACCATTACATTAAGCCATCAGAGACAATCCTAATACCTTGGTCAGCACCACCTCATGGGCACCCATAAATAACATCCAAGGTTTCACTTAAGATTAAGCTTTTTTGTGGGGTGTCCCTACAACTTATTTTACATTGCAAAAAGTGAATAGTGAGGAAAATTGGCTACTGTGGCTTAAAATGTTGGCCAACCCTCAAAGAATAGCTATAGTAAAGCTCTTGGAATAGGTAGAGAAAACACTGCCAGTCCCTTCCCAAAGAATCTTGCATAATTGTTCCCCAAAGAACTTTGAAATCTCTAGTGTTTGACCCGGAAAATGAGACGTGAGCCACAGAGCCCAACACTGGCCCCAAAAGAGGGAGCCAAAACATGTCCCTCATCGGCACTACAAAAGCTTTTATGATGTGAAATTATGTTCTTTTTGATCATTTTCTCTGATAACTTTTGATTTTGTGTATAATGAGCATGTAAAACACAAGCTTATTTGTATATTAAAAATGGTTTCATGTGCCCAAAAGAAAGGTCCTAATTTACATATGGCACATGCTCACTCATTTATTTACTTGTTGGATAAATTATTGAGTGCCTTCTAAGCGTCGGGCTTTGGGGACAGAGAGTCAGACACTTTGTGAAGATGTTTAAAGAGCCAGGTCTGTCCTCTAAGAGTTAATAGTCCCATATGAATGAGGACATATATGCAAATACCTCATGGCATAGGATAAAAGAATTAATCCAGGACACTCTCTGACAGTATTTATGTCACAGGCAAATTAGTTTAGCATTCAAGTTAACACTTGCAAATAAGAGTAATTGGAAAGGTAATGAAATGAATTTCTGCATAAACTTCCAAGCCTGGTATAGCTAAGTGACCCTGGGCAAGTTGCAGAGCCTCTGTGAACCTTGTCCTGAAGAAAAACAAAGATAATATCTAGCACGGAAAATTCTTTAATAATTAAATAAAGCTTTTAAAATCTATAGCACAGTGCCCAGCCTGGAGTCAGTGGAAAATGCTGCTTGCAGCTGCTTCTAGAATTATGACAATTACCTGAACAATATAAATCTCAATAGAAAATTCAAGAGTATGCATTCTGCACATGTATTTGAATTTCAGAGACTTCTCTTTTCCCTAACAGAGTCAGGGTCCCTAAATTGTCCCTAATGACTCAGTTCTCATCAAGGCAAAATGTTTTATTTAAGCAAATAATATGGGGGCTGAAAGTATTAAAAAAAAAAATTAAGCAATTTTTCAAATGCTTTTTGCCAGTCACTAAATTAGTTATATCTGTTTTCTGTTTTGAAATGCTGGTCTTGTAAAATACCTTATTCCCTTCACCTTCTCTTTAAAATAAACAATTCTAGAGAAATAGTTATTAAGAGAACATAAGGAAGAGAAAATACATTTATAGTATCATATGGCATTTATAAAAAAAAAAAATCCACATTTAAATGGACCAACAGTTCATACCCTTGTTCAAGAGTCCATGGTATCTGCGTGTAATTCCTCAAATATGAATACATACAACACCCCACTCCCTAACTTTTCCGTACCAAAAGCTGGCAGTGATCTTTTGAAATAGGATTGTCACTCCTCTATTTAGAATCCTTCCAAAGAATGAAAAAATTCTTTAGCACAAATGAAAATTTCTTTAAGTCTTAATGCTAGAAAGTAAATAAAATAAAATAAAATAAAATAAAATAATAAAATAAAAAACAATCCCAGTCAGTAGAGTTAATGGTATTGTAAGAGCATTGTATGGTGACAGATGGCAGCCACACTTCTGCGGAGCATAGTGTAAATATAGACTTGTCTAATCACTACATGGCATTGTGTATCAACTATACTTCCATTTTTAAAAACATAAAAAATACTTCTATAGTGCTAAGCATTATTTTCTAGGTCCTTCTTTTAATGCATTCATGTTTCTGTTCAACATACTACTGCTTTTGCTCATTTGTCTACTCACTCAAAAATACACGGTTTGAGCCCCTACTCAGAGCCAGGCAGTGGTCTGAATTAAGCACATTTAATAACATCACCAAGATACACATGGTTCCTAAGCCCAGGGGCTTTGGTCAAGGCTGTTACTCCAGCCAAGGTCCAAAATGTCTTCCAGACCCTCTCATGTCATGCACTTTCCTGGCCAATGCTGAAGTTTCATCCCTTAAAAACAGACCATAAGGTGAGTATCCAGTAAACTCCCATCCTTATTTGTAGATGACAATTCATCAAGGTTTTTTTGTTTTCCACTTCTACTCTTTAACCCATAGTCTCTTGAGTTAGTGGGTCCCAGAAGAGATAGAAGTACTGATGCTTAATTTTGGTGGCTGGAAAACTGTTCGTGTCAAAGTGTGACTGGGCGATAAGTCATTCCTCTGACACAAATGAGGTCCTAATGCAATGTGCTGATGACACGTGAAAAGGAGGCTTCCCAGTAAATTCTTCAGAATTTTCATCAACTCAGCAGGTAGCAGAGCTTAGAATATCTGCTCAATGCATATGTTTATCAGGGACATATGCACTAAGATGTGAGCTATCATTTTTCCAAGCAAGATTTTAAACTCCAAGTACTTTCATGTTACAAGACATTAAAGGCTCTGAGCATTCACTGCATGAATTACAGCCGTCCGCTGCATGGGGAACCAGTGGGTAATTCTCCGTACATCAAAGATGTTGCCACCAAGTTTTCCATCTCTTTCTCAACATTAATGCCAGCCCTGGCTGATCCCCCATGAAAGACTAGTATAATGTCTTTTTAAATGACTTTTTTTTTTTTTTTCTTGCCTTCAGGAACACTAACAGACCAGGTATTCAGAAAAACCTTCGCAAATTTCTGGGAAGAGCTGAAAGCGTGTTTTGTTTTAGACATTCATCCTCTCGTTCACGGACAGAGGAGATAAACACACTTCCAAAAACTGAGCAAAACTCATTCAGAAGCTGCACAAAACTCTTGGAAACCTGAGAAGTATTGATTTCTCGCAGGCCGGCAGCAGCGTCGCAAACAACTGTTTAACGAATAGCGGCACAAGGTCTATATTGATGTCCTTTCTGGATCATCTAATTTATACCCAGGAAGTAACTCACCCAGCGGGGACGTGCCTCTTTGTTTAATCATCCACCAGCCCCTTCACAGCCCAGGTGTGATGATAAACCTCATCGTTGGTGCCCCAGTACTGGTCAGCAGGTAGGGGTGCCCCCTGGGTCTCCCAGGCTTGGGGCTTCTCTGCTTCTCACTCTGTCTCCTGCTCATCCGTCCATCTCCACGACAACCTGCCTGACTCTGTCTCTGTGTCTGTCTATTTCTCACTCTTCCTTCTTCCAACTATCTCTCTTTATCACTGTGTCTCTGTCTCTTCCTCTTCGCACATCTCTCTCTCTGTTTCTCTCTACATTTATCTTTCTGTTTCTCTTTCTCTGTCCCTCTCTCTTTCTGTTTCTCTTTCTCTGTCCCTCTCTCTTTCTGTCTCCTTCTCTCTCATCTGTGTGCATGCATACATCAACAGCCAATGGCATCATCATCCTACCTTTATTATTAACCCCAATAGAGTGTTACATGTCTCCCACACTATTACAATGAAAAACAAGTTTCTGTGCAGAGAACTGTCACACATTAGAAAACAAAACTCCAATATAAGCCAAGGGACAGTACTTTCTTAGCCTCTGCAAACTGGGTTTGACATGAGGACCCAAAGATGTAACAAAACCTCCTTCTTGTCATTTAATAATCCAAAATATCCCTAGAGAGACCCTCAGATCCATAGAATGTCTATCATTGGGTATGATAACTTATATCATCTATGAGTTATATAATTTATGACCGAATTTATTATTTTTTAAATATATGTAATACTCAAATATATGTCATGAACCCCATGAAACTGTAGGTTGTTTTCTGCCTATAAGCATTTTTCAGGAGACAAGTCCATTGATTTCCAAAAGAGTCCTCATCACAAGCAGAAGGGGAAAAATTTAATCACCAATGTGATTGTTTGTCATTTCCAAAAAAAATTATAAATTTTTTGTAAAGATTTTGCTTTGGTCAAATACACCTTATTAACCAAGAGGTGTTAATAGGCACACGCCCACCATCTTATGGAAATTCAGAAACATTTTCACAATTAAAACAGTGCAAATAGCTGTTTTAGAGGTTCATAAATTCCACCTACAAGGACCACTTTCACTTAGTACTGCTGTGATCTTTCAATCTTATCTGTAATCCTCAAGAACTATTTATGACATAGTCCAAAGGAGCTCCATCTCCATAAATTTTTACCTTCCTGAATATTTCTACGAGCCTCTTTTCTTTTCTAACATAGCTCCTTAAATAGACACTCACAGGAGTGGTTAAAGACATGATGCATTTAGCAAGTAGTACATTCTATTCTCTACAATTAGTCCCACCGAGGAGTTGTATTAGAGAAAAGGTTGAAAAGGTTATCTATTGTCTTGCTTTTCAATGCAGGATGAGTTTGTGTGTTTGGTTTCAACTCCCAAAATAACGAAACCATAGAAAAATGGTCAAGGTTAATACAATGTAGATACTTCACTTTAAATGCAATTGTCATTTCATTTCTAAACACTTCTAAAAAGAAAGCCTTGCTTGGGAAATCAGTATCTGAGCAAAGAATTGAAACCAAAAATAGGATTCTTAGCAAGGATGCTGGCTTCAGAAAGCAACAGGAGACCATGGAAAGAAATAAGCTTGAGTAAGTTTTGCAATGCCCAAAGGGTAAATCTCTCACGCTGGCCTGCAAGGCTCCCTAGAATGTGGCGCTAAACTTCAGATCCTTCCTTATCTCCAACATTCTTCAACAGCCAGTTTAATCTCTTCCTCTCTCTTGAACCCATGAGAGTTTTAATAACTCTCCATGTCTTTGCTACTGTGACAAAGAGACGACAAGGTGGTCCTCCCGATCCCAGTATGCTTGGTATTCACATCTTTGTATCATTCTATCCCTTTGAGTGTGTGCTTCCAAACAACAGAAAATGACAAAGGGATGAGATGTTACTCTCATGATTTGTTACGTACAACTCCATATTGCTAGCAGATTCATTCAGGAATACTTCTTTCTCTGTCTCTCTCTCTGTGTCCATTGTTGACTTAAAAGAAGCAAGCTGCCATGAATCCTACAGTGCCAAGGAAGTGAATTCTGCCAACCTCTTAATAAAACCTGGAAGCGGATTGTTCCCCGGTTGATCCTCTGATGGGAACCCTGCTCCCGTCAAACCCTGACTGCAGCCTTATGTGATCCTGAGCAAAGAACTGGCCAAGCTAATGCTCAAATTCCTGACCCGCAGAAACTGTGAGATAGTAAATGTGTGTTGTTTTAAGCTGCTGAGTTTTTTACACAGCAGAGAAAACTAGAGCAGGTAGTCTGTACTCTCTTTCTGGAATGTTCTCCCTCCTTCTTTGAATCCTGTCCCTTTGTCAAGAATCAGATTTAAAATGTCTCCTTCCATTTCTCACATAAAAGCTGATGGTTCATCCCAGGGTCTCCTTAGAAGTTTGATTTTAGCCTCTTCCTAATACCCCTTTCCTACACGAATGACTCTGGCCTCATTGTCTTGCAGGCACTTCTCTGTAGGTTTCTGTGTAGATCACCATGACTTCACATGAGCATCTATATAACCCACTCCCTCTACCTGATAAGGTCTTTATGGCTTCTGTGGTCCCACTTCCCTTTACCCATTACTCCTCCTACCATTCAACTCCCTTCCTCTTTCCACAAGAAAGGCAATTTCTAGCATCTCTCTGAACTTTAATGAGATGCCAGCTTTAGACTTGTGGTTTCTCCTCAGCTCTGAACCCAAGCTGATTTCCCCAGCTAACCAAACACTCTCTCACAAGATTGGGAGGAAGTAGTGCAGACTTGATTATGCATCTTCCCATCAGCAGGTACAGCTCTGTAATCAACTCAACAAGGCCCTCACCACTGGTACAATGGAGTAAACAGCTCTCAGACCCACCTCTCATCAGGAACCTGCCCACCTTTTTGCACACTCTATACTCAAATACAGGAAAAGATGAGCCATGTTTGAGTCCACATCTAGGTCACAATAAACCTACCTCACTTTACTCTACCTGCACTTGCTAAACATAAGGTGAGTGTACAGCTGGCCTCCAATGGCCGCAAGGTATTATCCAGGGCATATTAGGATGGATGGGAATATAAACTGGAATAGCCTTTTTTCAGGGTAATTTGGAATACCTATCAAAATATAAGAGTTTATACCCTTTGACCAAGCAATTCTACTCTAAGTAATGTCATAGAAAAATACCCTCATAGGTACAAAGATAGATAGATAGATAGACAGACAGATAGATAAAGACCATTCAATGGAGCATGGCCTTTAGAGCAAAAATTGGGGAAAAGGTTGAAGATGGATGAAATACAGCATGATTATTCCATATACTCACACTATGGGGTTAAAAGGAGAGCTGAGACTTCCCTATTCATCCTGTTAAGTAAAACCAAGAATCCTGGACATTACATATAAAACAAACATAAGCAAACACTCAAAGGAATGAAGAGGGCAGACCAGCTAGAAATCTATAATCAAAGGAATGACATGGTGGTCATTGCCCTGAGTTTGCCTCTTACCTTATATATCCCCAAATTAGAGCTGAAGAAGTCAACTCCCAACTTGCACATGAATGTTTATAACATTCCTAGTGGCCAAAAACTGGGGAACAATGAGGACACCCTTAGATAGGTGAAAAAGCTAAACTATGATATATCCATACTGTGGAACATTATTCAGCAATGAAAGGGAACTATCACTACACACAATTGAAAAAACATCCGGAGACTTCCACTGAGGGAAATGAGTCAATCCAGAAAGGTTACATACTGTAATATCTCATTTATATAACATTCTTAAAGTCATAAAGTTACAGAAATAAAGAGCAGATAAGTAGTTGCAGGTTTTAAGGAAAAGGTGGGATCAGGAAGGAAGTAGGTACAGCTACAAAAGGGCAACATGAGGGGTCCTTGTGGGAATGGATATGCCTGTATCTTAACTGCCTCCGCGACAGCATTTCAGTTTTTATCGCACTTCGTGTTACAAGACGTCACCATCAGATGACACTGATGAAGGGCACTCAAGATCTCTACATGTGAATTTTTCTGCAGGTGAATCTATAACATCTTGAAATTAGAAGTTTCATTTTTAAAAAGGGATATAGTGTCTCTAAGCTCTCCAACATGTTTTGTTCAAAAATATAAGTTGTAGAGCATTCCTTCCAATATGACCCCATTTTTTTTTTTTAAGATTTTATTTATTTGACAGAGACACACAGCAAGCGAGGGAACATAAGTAGGAGGAGGGAGAGAGGGAGAACCAGGCTTCCTGCTAAGCAGGGAGCCCGATGTGGGGCTCGATCCTAGGACCCTGGGATCACGCCCTGAACCAAAGGCAGACTCAACGACTGAGCCACCCAGGCGCCCCAATATGACCTCATTTATACGAACAATATTAACTAACCTTAATAGAGATAGCCTCGTTGGCAGACACTGTTCCAGGCGCTTCATTCACACCTCACACTAAGTTCATGGGGTAGGCACATTCTACACAGAAGGAAGCAGAGTCTCAAAGAAGTTAGATAGCCCACCCATAGTCATTTAAGGTAGGATAAAGTCAAGACTGGAACTCAAGCTACCTGACTGCAGGGTTCATGTTCTATACCACTTACTGCATGTTTCTAGCTCTCAGCCTGAAATGAATGTCTACATGTAAATAAATAGAAAAGGGTCTTAATAGATACACATGACCTGTGGTGTCCTTCTCAGCAAGCTTTCTGGGGCATAGTGGGGGAGGAGAGGTGCTGGCTCTGATTTGTAGCCTTTGCCAATATCCATGGCACAAATATGCCCCATTTAATGTATTTTTTTTAAGATTTTTATTTATTTATTTGACAGACAGAGATCACAAGTAGGCAGGGAGGCAGGTAGAGAGAGAAGGAGGGGAAGCAGGCTCCTTGTTGAGCAGAGAGCCCGATGCGGGCTCGATCCCAGGACCCTGGGATCATGACCTGAGCTGAAGGCAGAGGCTTTAACCCACTGCGCCACCCAGGTGCCCCAAATATGCCCCATTTAAAGCAACTAATGTGATATCTCTAAAGACAAGGTTTTTTAGGAGCCACCTGAGCACAATCAGTGTTGGGTCCCTATGTGTGATAGAGCAAATCAAAATCATCATGCCCTTAGGAAGGGGGAAATGAGGGTTAAAAATTTTAAAAAAGTGATTTTTACTTCATATTAATTGTTTACAATGAGAATATACACAGTGCTCATGCATTTTAAAAACACAAAATACAGGGGAGCCTGGGTGGCTCAGTGGGTTAAAGCCTCTGCCTTCGGCTCAGGTCATGATCCCAGGGTCCTGGGATCGAGCCCCACATCGGACTCTCTGCTCAGCGGGGAGCCTGCTTCCTCCTCTCTCTCTCTGCCTGCCTCTCTGCCTACTTGTGATCTCTCTCTCTGTCAAATAAATAAATAAAATCTTAAAAAAACACACACACACAAAATATAAACAATTTAAGGATATATCCTATTGTTTCAGAACTTAAAATCCCTTGTGGATTCCAAAAGAAGTCCAAAGCCTGGTCAGATGAAAACCAAGCTGAGCCATCGGAGCACCTGTGTAAGCAACCCCTCCCCCGCCATCCGGCGCACACACAGGGAGCCCTCGTGGTTTCAGGAGGCTTTGTGTCATATATGCCTTTCTCAAGCTTGCTTCTTGCTTCATCCTCTCCTTCGGATTTGGAGTAAGAAGAGCCGCAAGTCTGTTGATCTACAGTGTACATGTAAGCGGGGTTTCTCAGCTGTGGCTCTGTCCGCATTTTGGCCTAGACAAGTCTTTGTTGTAGGGGCTGACCTGTGACCAGATGTTTAATAGCATCCCCGGCTTCTACTCATTAGCTGCCAGTAGCATCTCCCAGTGTGACTGCCAAAAATGTCTCTAGACATTGCCAAATGTTCCTTGAAGGGTAAAATGGTCCTGGGGGTGAACGCTTTCTACCAAGGCTCAGGTACGTGCCCTGGGGGAAGCTCCTAAGACTCTCTGACCCTCAGCCATTTACCTGGACAATGGGGTACCAGCCTGCATGTCTCGGGAGAGAAGTCAGACGATATGATTCTCGGAGATCTCTGCCCAAGGTTCATGCTTATGGGAATCTGTGATGCTTCATGAAGCCATTAGATTAAATTGAGAGCATCTCTGTGAAACCCTGAGCTACTCGAGGACCAGAATGGAATCTTACACAACTCTTTGTACCCACGTCTAGCCTAGCATGTGACACGGAGTAGGTTCTCGAGAAATATTGGCTTAGTGATGATTGCATTTTACCCATATTGTTCTTCCCATGTTTGACATTACTAGACCTCTTGTATTCAGCTCACAATAGGTACTTCATAAATGCTTAATGGTGTTAGGAATATGGTGAGTTCACTTTAAAATTAGGTCCTTCGTTAACTCAAAAATTTTCAAATTAACCAAATTTACTGATCACTTACAATGATCCAAGCACTAGACAGGTGGGTATGCATGAAACATGAGTCCTGCCCTTAAATGAAACAAGTTACAGTGTCTCCATATCATACGAGATTCCACTCTATGATGAAAGACGCTACAGTCACAAGCAGAGGGTTCCCAGGATAATTCTGCGTGGTTCTGCCAATCTTTTCCTCGTATGAGTTCCCCAAGGAAGGAATTGCGGAGAAGTGAAGCATATTAAGAGTTGACTATATTTTATAAAAATTAAGTCATTTCTTAGTTAGAGTTCTTCATGAGATGGGTCATACATTTTCCTACCTTCCTAATAGAATCACATGAGTAACTGAATCCGGTGATGGTTTCATCTTGATTGCCAACTTGGGCATGTGGAGGCTTCCAGGAGAACTATATTAGGAATGATTCTACGGCCACATTCAAGCCCATGCTCAGTGTCTTACCCGGACCCAGCCTGAAGAAATGGTGGCTATGTCTGATTCAACCTCTTCTTGTAGATCAAGATTACATTATAAATATGACCAACCATCTCAGTAAACAGTAACTCCATCATTTCATTTGCTTCGGCCAAATCCTTGGAAGCATCCTGCACTTCTCTTTGGCTCTCACAAGTCACATCCAAATTGTGAACAAATGCTAATGGCCTTTCTAGCGATACACATCCACCTTCATGGCTTATACCCTCATGTAAGTCATCATCTGTTTCCATCTCTTAGAATGGATACTCACCCAACTGCTGTTCTTCAACCCTGCCAGAAACCCTTGAAACTCGGGACTTTTGAGCCTAGTTCCCCCTAGCTGGCATGCTGTTTTACCAGGTGACCTTGACTTTACCCCCTCACCTCCTTCACCTTCTCAATGAGACCTCCCTCTGCCTTCCTATTTACAATTGCAGCTCTCAAGTCTTTTCCTTCTCCTGATCCCTTTCCCTGATTTGCACATACTGTTCATCATCAATTGACACCCTATATAAATTGTTTTACTTATTTATTGAGTGGCTACATCCCCCCTCTGAATATACTTCATGAAGACAAAGATTTCTCTGCATTCTGTTCATGGTTATAACCCTAGCACTGAGAAGAGTGCCAGCACATAGTAACTGCTTATAAATATTTATCAGATGAAGAGTAGATAATCAAATGGATGATCAGGGCTATAATTCAATGATATCCTGTGATTGTTGGTACTTTAAATGCTACTTTGTCTCTATACTAAATAACCCTATATTATAATGTTTTGGTTTACTTCACTGTAGGCAATTAGTCTGTTTCAAGCTGCCCTGCTAATATGGTAGCTTCTCAGCCACATGTGGCTTTTTATGTTCAAATTTACACTAATGAAAGTTAAATGAAAAATTTAGTTCCTCGGTCACATTAGCCATATTTCATGGTTCAATAGTGATATGTGGCTGGCAGATGCCATATTGAATAGCACAGATACAGAACGTTCCCATCATTGCAGAAAGTTCTGTTGACAGGCACTAGTCTAGAACATCCACTCTGACTACCCGAAAGTAGCTAGTATAATTAATCTGCTGATTTGAGAGCCCAAGTAAATCAGCTTGTTAAAACTATACACAACAAGAGCTAACTAAATGTCAGTCAAGGTCTGAAGAATTCTCCTAGGAGATGGAGTATTTGGGCTTTCTGACCCCCAAGGATTTTTTCTTCCTTCATCTTGGGATTTCATTGTTATTTCAAAGCAATGAGTTTGCCAGGTAAATGGACTATAGGTAAGTGAGTTGCCACAGTATCACTTCTACCACACAAAAATTGCCTCCTTAACTCAGAATTCTATTTTGCTAGTCTATGAAGATAAACGATTCAGGACACAACTATCAGAAAAAAAGATAGGAGTGGGATAAGAGTCTCTTTGTGGCTGGGATTGGAAGAGAGTAAGTGAATAGAAAGAAAGGAAGTAGACCAATTAGGAAGGTAGGTCGACAGAACATTACAACATCAGTGGTAGATGACATCCATAATGTGGGATAGACGAGTTAAGAGAAACCTGGTACACACTTATTATATACAGTTTGAGATTCTTGGAAACTCAGGGAGAAGAGGCATGTGAATGTGAATGTCTGTCATCAGCTGTTATCTCACTGGGTCATGAAACCCATGAAATGTTTCATCATCGCTGCCTCTTATGCTCTTGAAATAATCCAGCAAAGCCACCTGCAGATATCAGAGTGGGTGAACCTCCCTGGAAAGGAAGTATCGTCCCCCTGCCTGCCTTCAGCTCTCTCCTGTCCAGAGGACAAATGGATCTGTCACTGCTGAGGGAAGTCTGTACTCCAACGCTTATAATGTCTCCTTAAGCAACAACCTCAGTCTCTCTCCCTCTTCTTGCTTAATTACAAATGGCTTTCAGATCCCTCTTAGGAACTGTACCTATTCCTGATTGACAATAAGCCTTGCGATCCTCAAGGCTAAGATCAGAGGTTGAGTTCAAATGAACTACCAGTGCAACTTGACCTATTTTTAACCTTGCTAAATAACCATAGGGAAAAAATCAAGCCAACTTCTAAAAAAAATACTCAAGATGTCTTTTAATTGGCAATTAAAAGTTATATATTTTGAAAACATGCCATGTTTATTCCTCTTCTTTTTCTAGTCTGAAGAATAATTTTGTTATTTCACAGCCAAAATGTTCCTCTTGTTGTCTGAACACCAAATGTTGAACATGGTGACTTTTCACCACTTAATATTTGTTTCATGAATAATACAACTGTATCTTAATCTCATTCATGATTAATTGGTTCTTCCCTTATCTATGCCTCAGTTCCATATCTTAGGAAGCTGGCCAGTGGATCTTTGTGGATTCTGCATAAGTCTTGTTCTCCTTTTTTTTTTTTTAATTTTTCAAGAATTTTTTATTTATTTATTTGACAGAGAAATCACAAGTAGGCAGAGAGGCAGGCAGAGAGAGATGGGGAAGCAGGCTCCCTGATGAGCAGAGAGCCCGATGTGGGCCTCAATCCCAGGACCCTGAGACCATGACCTGAGCCAAAGGCAGAGGCTTAACACACTGAGTCACCCAGGCTCCCTTGTTCTCCTTTAAAAAAAAAAAAAAGATTTTCTTTATTTATTTGAGAGAGAGAGAGATTGAGAGAACCAGTGGTTGGAGGAACAGAGGGAGAAACAGGCTCCCCACTGAGCAGGGATCCCAATGAGGGCTCCGTCTCAGGACACTGGGATCATGACCTGAGCCGAAGGCAGATGTTTAACTGAATGAGACATCCAGGAGCCCCTCTTATTCACTTTGTGTATTCCCCATGGTGTCTCTTAAAAAATCCAGTTGTGAGTCAGCATGCAATTTTTTAACAAATGTATGAATGGGAATAAATGAATGATGACACAGTACCTAAGTGAAGAGTCATCACAGGTGTCTGTGGAATGGCCAGTCTTGGCCTGTGTGTCTTCTCTTCAAGAATGCTCTCCAGTCCTGCAGCTGGAAACACATTTACCAGTGGGACTTGCTCAGGTTGTAGGGTAACGTGGCTTGCCCCAGCTCAGGGGTAACTGGGAGCAGATGAAGGAAAGATACTCTGAGAACACCAGAGGGACAACACAGCTTTCAGACAATGATAAGGACCCAGAAAAAATGACATTCTTAAAGCGCCCTTCTAAAAAAGAATCCTAACATTAAAAAGTGTGGACTTCCGGACTTTACCCACTTTTTTCAGGCAAAAAGCATTTGTAATTACTCAAATGTACCAGGAAACAAAGACAACCTGGAATCGCACCCTTTTAAACCCCATGTTAGCACCCAGATAACCTTCACTCAAATGGCTCTCATTCCTCTTGGGATTTCTCAGTAACACAGAGAAATGCAGTCTGAGCTCTAACTTAACAGGCCACCAAGCCAGTACAAATGCCGAAGTGGCTAAGTACTGGAGACTCTGCCATGGTAGAGCAGTGGCACGGGAACAAGGATGGTTTCTGAAGCCAGACTCCTTGCTCTGCCATGTACCAGGCCAGATATGGCCACAAAACCCAGCCAAGACACCCAACACATTCTGTGCTTCCATTTTCTCATATGCAGATGGGAATAATAATGGGACATATCCCATGGGGTTGCTGTTCAGATGGAACAAGTTGACCAATGGAAAGCACCGAGAATTGTGCTAGGTACATAGTAAGTCATCAAAAAGGGATTGATAGCACGATGAGATGACAACGATGGTGATGTTACTGGAGTTATACATTCCCACCGTGAGACAGAACTGGTAATATGGATGGATCTGGATTGTGTTCTTATGTCCTACTGCACACTACAGATCAAGGGGTTCCAGCGTATTCCCACACAGGCCTCCACATGCGAGATGATTCCACAGCACAGATGTTCTGGGCCATTGCCGCAAAGGTGGGAGGCAGCAGAATATAGTGCTTATGAGTCAGACTGGCATGAGCTCTATCAGTTATTATCCTAGTCAACTTCACACTGTTTCCTCTTCTACAAAACAGAAATAAAAACAGTGCCTGTTTTCCTGTACTGTGGAGAAGATGAAATAAAATACCACATGTTCACATTTGAGTCTTTGGCACAGAAAAAGTGTTCAGTAGAAGGTAGTGAGTGTAATTCACCCTTCTGGTAAGATGCTGGTGGGGACCATCATTCTGGTTCTGTGACTCTATCACAGGATTTTGAGTCAAAGAATCATGCGTTCTCTGAGCTGGAAGAGGCCTCCAGGACCATTTACCCATGCCCTTTCCTCTGTAGATGAGAAAAATCTGAAGCCCAGAGAGAGCAAGTAGCTTGCCTAAGCTTACCCATCTAGTAGAGGCAAAACGGAATTAGAAAATAGTTCTCCTGGGGTGCCTGGGTGGCTCTGACAAGTTGAGGGGCTGACTCCTGGTTGTTTTGGCTCAGGTCATGATCTCCTATTTTGGGATGGACCACCCCTCCCCTCTGTGGGCTCCCTGCTCAGCAGGGATTCTGCTTCTCTTCCTCTCTTTCTGCCCCTCCCCCCACACATTCACTCTCTCACGTGCTCTTTCATGTGCCCACTGTGCCTCGAAAATAAATAAAATCTTCTTTAAAAAAAATAAATGAGGGGGAAAATGAAGAAATAAAACAACAGGAAAAAAGTGCAAAATAAGCACGTTGCTTGGAGTGTATACAGATACAATGCACCCATCACAAAGATTCAGAAAGTACATCAGAATCAGAAAGTACAAACTGGTCACAGGAGCTACAGAGACTAGAGAAACTCAAGTTCAAGTTCAAGTGCTCTGGCCCATTTCTGGGCCAGTGCTTCAGTCAATGTCAAAGCATTGTATCCCTCATATGGACAGTTCTGCAGCAACAATACAGCACCCCTCTCCTTCAACAAGTACTTCCAGCTCTGCCAACTCAAAATATCCTGTTTTCCTTCTCCCCAAACATTTCCCCTCCTCCCTCTGTGTATTCTTCTAATACAAATCCTTTTTTTTTTTTTTAAAGATTTTTATTTATTTATTTATTAAAGATAGAGAGCATGAGAGGAGGGAGTGTCAAAGGGAGAAGCAGTCTTCCCGCCAAGCAGGGAGTCCGATGTGGGACTCCATCCTGGGACGCCACGATCAAGACCTGAGCCGAAGGCAGTCACTCAACCAACTGAGCCACCCAGGTGCCTCAAATACAAATTCCCAATGTCAGGAAACGCAGTCCCCCATTTTGCCTTCCCAAAGCACGGGTGGTGAGGAAGACCATTCAGACCATTTCTGAGCTGAAGCTTTTGAGCCAGGGTTCAGTACCGCTATGAGACAAGATAAGCTACTTCACCATCCTGACCTTAGGTTTTCTCACCTGTAAAATGGGGGAGGTGGGTAATACTGGCCTCAGAGAAAGTTGTGGTGAGCAAACAATACAATGTCTGTAGAAGACACATTCTGGCCCACAGAAAACGCTCCACAAGCAGCAGCCACAAGAAGGAAGCTACGCTGCTCCTATTGTTGTTCTGGGGGGCAGGGTGATGCTGGTGGCAGTGGTCCTGTGCTATAACAGGTGGGGGAAGGGGTGCTGTTTGTGTCACTGCTGTTGCTGTTATGTAATGATCTCCCTCATTCCCGGGCAGAGCCCTTCCAAGATTCTTAGCTGAGTGGCAGACTGGTCAGCAAAGCATTACAGAAGCGAGACTTCCTCCCCTTTCATCATGAAAGACTCATTTAGGGTCTTTCTTTGAGCAACTGAGGGAGGAGGGAAACAGAGAGTCCTCTAAAAATAGAAACAGCATGCTAACAACCTGAAGGGAGGAGGCCTTGGAAACAAAGACCAGGGCCTTGGAAAATCCGAGACAAAAAAAAAAAAAAAAAAAAAGCTATTGTGACAAAGTTTAAAGCTTCCTTCAAAATTGATGCATGGTTCTCTGTTTCTAATTTAAGTTTGAGCAAGCCTTGCTAAAGATCTTGAAGAAATGATGTCATTTCTCCTTAGTGGTCTTTGTAGTCAGGACAAGTCAAACTCACACAGGAAATTCAACAGGGAGATGAACAGCATGATACC
Organism: Lontra canadensis; assembly: GCF_010015895.1. Classification (NCBI taxonomy): domain Eukaryota; kingdom Metazoa; phylum Chordata; class Mammalia; order Carnivora; family Mustelidae; genus Lontra; species Lontra canadensis. The sequence goes on from NW_022631028.1 coordinate 2,755,632, forward strand.
TGTTTCAAAATACAACTACCATGGGGTCAGAATTTCTCTGTTGTGTGCTGAGAGAAAGCAGCATTATTTGTAATCCTACAAAAGCCCATCACATAGAATGAGCATGATAGAGCGAAACTAACAAATCAGTAATTTCTGGTTGGGGGTAAGCTAATGCTGGAACAAATGGACCTAAAATGTATAGTAGTACAACACGAGAGGCTTAATTCAGGGTTGCATAACAGTTCTGGGTAGGGAAAAAGAGTGGCAGAAGGTTCTTCCCATTCAGTCATCTGGGGCCCGGGCTTGTAGAGGCTCTACAGCCTTCAGTACATGATTTCCATGGAAAGCTGGGAATTGTCTCCAACTGCTCCAGCTTTCAGGAAAAAGAGCCTAGAGGAGTGGTTTATGGGCCAGGGCTGAAGTAACAGCATGACTTCAAACCCTAGCAAATAGCGGTGAAAAAGTAATCCAATCTTCTGAGTCAAATGAGAGACTTGGGCTGTTTTTATAACATGGATAGAGAGTTTCTGAAAGTCTATTGAGTGAATGTCTTAAGCTACACAGCAAGAATCCAGTATGGCTTCTCTAGCCCTCCCCCACCAAGAGAGATTCCAACACGGCTGCACGAGAGTGAGTCCCTGGTTGAGAATCACTGGATTTGGACTCCGGGCACTGATGGCAGTGTGTGACCTCTGAGGCTACTGAGAGCAGGTCCCTAGGGTTGTTTCAGCTCTTCCAACAATTAATATTCATGCATATAAAAACAATGTGACAGTTATGTTCACTAACAATATATTAGTTGTTAAGGAGGAGAGTAGAAACTATAGTCTATGCTTGCCCAGCCCGTTCTTCTCTCTCTCTTATGTTCACAGGAAACAGATCTCTGAAAACAATACTGAACGCAAACAGAACCCAAGTAAGGAGAAAGGGGATAGATGTCTGATGACATACTTGAAATCCTGGATTCATATATTCCTGAGAGCAACAAATATCCAGATTTCCCAGGATCATAAGCCATTAAGGTTGTTTTTTTGTTTAACTTGCACTATCTAGAACTGGATTTCTGTCTTCAGCAACCAAGAGCACCAATAAGTACAAGTTCTTCAATTATAAATAAACTAAGCCTAACAAAAGCTTAGCTTGAACATAAAATAAAATTTTTTGGAAGGTTCTTAGGGTAAAACACAAAAGCAAAGGAAAAACAAAACAACTGGAGAAGCTTAAAGACAGCATTACCAAGTGCTTACTCACCAACTCTCTGGGCTAGTGCCAAAATATGGTTGGGTCCAGCTGCCCTCCATCTCTAAGTACTACCATTGAGTCTTCAAATGCCTCAGAGGGAAAAATCTCATTGGCCTCACTTGGGTAAGAAATACTCTTAAACAAGCATTCCTCAACCTCAGCAATACTAATATTTTGTCTGGATAATTCTTTGCTGGATAATGTCCTGTGCATTGTATAGCAGCATCTCGGTCTCTACCCATTAAATGCCAGTAGCTTCCCCAATGTTCCCTGTACACCAAAATCATCTCTGCCTAAGAATTACTGCCTTAGAATGATTAGCTAGGACCCTGAACAGGTAATCAACAGGGCCACTGGGAAATTTGAAGTGAAATCTACAGCCATCCTGATTTGTGTCTATTAACAAGACTTCTTCCTTGAACTTCAAATTCTTACTCTCAGGGGCACCTGGCTGGCTCAGTCCATAGAGCATGTGACTCTTGATCTTGGGGTTATGAGTTCAAGTGCTATGTCTGGCACAGAGCTTACTTAAAAACAAAAACAAAGTCTTACTCTCTGAGGCCCTCTAGACCTCCCCATCTAGATATCATAAAACCAAAACCAAATGCAGTATTTCCCTTAGAGCCTGCTTCTTCTCTTGTTTTGGCTGTCTGGATGAAGAGTAAAACCATCTCCCTACTCTCCCCAAGCCAGAGTGTGTGTCTCACCTCAGCTTCCTCATCTCCCCTATCTGACTTCCATACCAACAAATTCTGTCCAGTGTGTCTCAATGTTTTCTTCTGTTTGCATGCTAGTTTCCAGAGTCTTAGATCCGGCCCACATCATTGCTGGACTTTGATAATCACTTGCTCACTGGACTCTCTCCCATTGCTCCCCTTTGCTGCCTTCCAGCCAACAGAATGTTCTCCCAAAATTGGGTCTCATCCTGGCACTTCTCCGCTCAAAACATTGTGTGCTTTTCTGTTTTTAAGTGGTCAGTCCAACTTTCTAGATTGGTATATAATCTGTCTCCCTTCAGATTCTTTTTCTCTATTTTATCTTCCTTCTTTTCTCTTCCCTATTCTTTGTGTTTCAACCATATAAAAAATGATATTTTAAAAGATATGCTATGTTTTCACTCTCTCTTAAAAAAAAAAGAAAGAAAAGAAAGATATGCTATGCTCTTGCCATGCCTTTGTAACTACTATTTTTCTTCCTTGAAACATACTTCAATTCTCCTCCAAATAAATTTCTCTTCCTTCAATGTTTCTGGAACAGTCCCTGATACTCTCAGAAAGTTTCTCATTCCCTTCTCTGCATTCTTGCATGCTCTGTGATCCATCACTATAATGTCTCATTTGCAGAGTTGGACTGAACCTGATTGTCCGTCTGTTTTCCCCACAGATTCATAGCTTCTCCAGGCAGGGGTGACATCTGCCCAACATCTAATAGAATACTGGGCATCTAGCACACACAGAAAAGTGAATGGGTTTGTGCATTGAAAGTCTAGTCCATTATTGAAAGGGCAGCATATAATTTGGCAATCATACGGGGCTCTGGAATCAAAAAGAGCTGAGTTCTTTAGCCAAACTCTTCCACACACCTGCTGTGTGATGCTGGACAAGTCCCCTATCTGTCTATGTCAGTTTCTTCATTTGTTACATGGGGTTAGACACACCAAGTTCTGCACCGTGCTGTTGTAAAGCTCATGAGATGAGGATTCAGTTGGGTCACCTTTGTTAAGCATTTACCCCAGTGCCTTTGCAAGCTCTGAATAAATATTAGGTGCTATTATTCTCACCATTGTCATCGTTATTATGCATTCATACTCTGCCAAAAGGCATTAAGGCCTTCTGTTGAAAAGCCATTACTAACTATAATTGGATGAGAGCCAGAAAAAAATGACACCAATTTGAAGGGATGTGGCCTGGTGACATTATCCAATATAAGCTGGGCAGGCAGGGGTTTAATGAGGCCGACAGTCAGGGGAACATCAGGAGGCTCTGAGGCTCTGGATGATAGGGCACCCAGCATACCGTAGGGGGGCAGCCCACGGGGACAGAAAATCTGGTTTTAATCCTCTACCCAGCCACTCTCAGATGAACTGCCTCTAGGCCTCGGTTTCCTTGGATATAATTTGGGCTCAAAAATTATCTTATACACCTCTCAAGGCCATGGGGAATTATAAATGAGACATTTTATTGTGGTATTACTTCATGAATCTTTAAACTCAACCCAAAGGTGGGGACTGTTGTTTTTCAAAGTCCATTGTAATTGCTCCCCACTGCACCGGGTTTCTGCAGAACGGGCTGGCCTGAGGCACTTAGTCACGTAAGGACTAAAGGCCTCCATGAGTTAGGCTAGATACTTAGACTACCATGCAAGTGATTGAGCCCACACAAGGCCACAGGATGGAGGGGATCTCAATTAGTGCAGACACTAAAAAGGCACCCTTGGGCTTCCTCAAAGAGTGGCATTTCAGAACCCAGGGAAGGGACACTGAGGACCCAAGGTCACAAGGTAGGTATTGGAAGAAACCTAAAAGAACCCAATCATGGACTGTCTCTACATGCAAACGGGCAGTGGGGTTTTCACAGAAAGCAAATACCCCATAATTGAGATTTTAAGTAAAAATACAAAGCCCTACTAGGTGTCAGTTGCCTTATTAGGCATCACATACACGTTATTCTTAATCTTTTCCCAAACTCTAAAATGGCAGACATTATAAATCCTATTCTGTGGGGGACATTAAAGCCCAGAGAGGTTCCATGATTTAGCCTGAGTCCCGTAGATCGTACGCAGTAGAATAAAATCTGAACCAATGCCTTCCTCCAAAGCTTGAATCCTTTCCACTCCATGACATCCTGCCTCATGTTCAATATATACTACCTCCTTGAAACATTAATTGCCTTAGTCACTTTCTCCTGGGCTTGGCTAATTTAAATTTTGCAGCCGAGACAACAGCTGCTGGAATGTGATTCAAAGAGAGCTTCAGGGCTTCTCTCAAGTTGAAGACCTCAGAAGGATTATGGAAGGGGAACAAATGCAGCTTGTCTCCCAAGAAAGAGGTAATTCAGACTAAGTGAGGAACCAGGCTAGTCTGCAGGCTACTTCCCCAGCCAGAGCCACGGGAGGTCAAGGTTGACAGGAAATCCCCAAAGAGAAACTGAGGTGTTCAGCTGTACACTGGGAGTGTTGCCAGGAAATTAATTTTTTAAGGAACAGGCTTCAGTGCCATGAGAAGCACAGGGCTCTTGATAAGGGCAGAAAGGCAAGCCCACTGCCCAAAGTCTGGTATCCTCCTTCCAGAAAGGAAGCAGCACCTTCCATTTCACAACCTTGGTAGTGTCCATCTGGGGGCTCCCTTTCATAACCAGCATTCTCCAGTCAAGATCCTTTCCATGGTAACAACGGCCATTTACTCAGCATCAGAAATGAGCAGGCTTTGCATGTTCACACACACGTGCATATGCATGCATGTGCATACACACATGCCCCCATGTGGACTCAGGAGCTGAGACGGAATCAAGAAAAATCCAGAGAAATGGGCAAAGGCCAAGTGAAAATGTCCAATGCTAAAATGCAGAAATGCCAAGTCTTCAAAAAATAAAATTTGAAGTTATTTTAAGGTACAGAAAAGTCCAGAAGGGAAAACAAATGCCTTCTTTTTTTTTTTTTTTTTAAAGCTCAATTGCTTTTGTGAAAACAAAGGACACCATTTTATGTTCATAAAAAAGAGCCAGGAATTCATGCTGTCCTTAAATTAGGATAATCATTTCAAGTCTTCCTCTGTTATTGCCAAGTTGGTGTCAAAGGAGACTGGTAATTTTGTCTGGGAGGGAAAAGCTATGGAGCGTTGGAGGTTAAGCAAGCAATTAATCCAATATTGACAATGGGGTTTGCTGATAGACTGACAGGCCATGTGTGATCTGGCTCCTAACTACCTCGCACTTCTACCTAACTTGTATTAGCCATTTTCACATTAGAAAGCAAAGTCGGAAAGATACAAGAAATAAGCATTTGTCAAGGGGTCAGAGGATCTGGGTTTTAATGGCTCTAGAATTTCTATATATGAGGGGATTACAATAGAGCATGGAGAGAGTGTGGAAATTGGAAGGGGAAAGCTGAGAAAATTGTCTTAAAGCATAAAAAGCACGAAGCTGTCCTTGGATTATACGCGTCTGTGCCGTGGCTTTAAGGGGCTGATAGGCCGATGGGCACACTTGCTCCTTACTCGCCGCGTGTGACATTGGACAAGTTAGCTAACCTCTCCGAACCTCAGAGATCTATCAACATTTATCGAAGACCTACTCTGCGTTGGGCGTTATCTTAGACAATGAAGAACCAACCAGTGGTGAACCAGGAAAAGCTCCCACCCTCGGAGACCTTACATACAGGTGGGGATGAAGACAAAAACATAAATACATACTCTAATTCCACATAGTGTTAAGCTGGATAAGGAGTGGTGGGGGGAGAAGGAAAAGGCTATGTTGGAAAGCGTTCATCAAAAAGGTTTTCTCTGGGTGCCTGGGTGGCTCAGTGGGTTAAAGCCTCTGCCTTTGGCTCCGGTCACGATCCCAGGGTCCTGCTCAGCGGGGAGCCTGCTTCCTCCTCTCTCTCTGCCTGCTTCTCTGCCTACTTGTGATCTCTGTCTGTCAAATAAATAATTAAAATCTTTAAAAAAAAAAAAAAAAAGGTTTTCTCCGGGAATGCCTGGGTGGCTCATTTGGTTAAGCGGCTGACTCTTGATTTCAGCTCAGGTCATGATCTCAAGGTTGTGGGATTGAGCCCTGAGTCAGACACTGCACTGAGGTTGGCACCTGCTTACTATTCTCTCCCTCCCTCTCTCTCTTCCCCTCCACCCCGTCACATTTGCTCTCTCTCTCTCTCCCTAAAAAAAGAAAAAAAGAGAAAAAAATAGTTTTCACTAAGGAGGAAACAATTGAGCAAAGAATTGAGTGAGGTAGGGGTTCTCATCTTTCGTACCGCTGACACTGGGGGCCGGGTAACCATGTGTCCTAGAGCTGTCCTGTGTATCTAGGATGTTTAGCAGCACACATGGCTTCTACCCACTGGATGCCAGTAGCAACCTCCTCCATTGCGACAATCAGATATGGCTCTGGACATCTGCCAAATGTCCCTGTGAGGCAAAACTGCCCCCATGTGAGAACTACCAGAGCAGGGTAAGGGAGAAAGCAATGTGGTTGTCCTCCAGGCCAAAGGAAGAGCAAGTGCAAAGGCACTGAGGAGGTAGGATAAGACGGTGGTGTGAAAGAACGGAAGGAAGTCCAGATGGCTAGATGGCTGAGTGTTGAAAGTAGAGTCGGAGAAATGATGAGGGACTCCATCATGCAGGTTCTTAGAGACAGCACTGAAAGGTTTGGAATTTGAGGAGCAAGAGAAGCCATTGGTTTGAGCAGGGAAAGGATCTCTTCTGACTGAAATCTTGAAAAGATCACTCTGGCCGTTGTGAGGAAGATGGATCCTAGAGGGTAGAATGGAAGTAATGGAACCACTCATAGATGCTCAGGCAACTAGGGGAGATGCCGGGGCCAGAGACTGTGGTGATGGTGATGGCAACAGTGATGTGCAGAGGTAGCCAGATACAGGTTAGAGTTCAATGGAAGAACACCATAATTCCAGGATGGGAGAAATAAGGGGAACAGAAACCAAAGTATGTAGTGAGGGGCAGACTTAGTGGGGATGCTGCCATTATACTGCACTGGGGAGGACTGGGCAGAACAGGTTTGGGTAGAGAAATCAATAGTGTCTACTTGGATATGTTGACCTTGACACACTTCTTCAGCATTCAAGTCAGGGTTGTGGGCATTGCACAATGCTTGACACATAGCAGGAGTTGAACACATGGGGTGAGAAGAAGGTGGGGGAGGGAAAGCAGACACACCTAGGTAATCACAGTATAGAATTATTTACCTTACAAAGTCTTATAAAGTGTTCCTTTAGATTATGCCCTTCCCTTATACATTTCAATGAAGACAAATTTGGAAAGAAAATTTTGTCCATGTCATTCACCTACACGTTTTTGTTCCCAGCATTTTCGTGATAAAATGGGATCATTGAGAGAAGGAATTACTTGTGTATCTGGGATCCATCACCTGTGAGAAGCTGGCTTAATCTTCGTAATTGTCCCTGTATTTATCTGTTAGACAGTAAATCAGTAGCCGAGTTAATTGGAATCAATCTCTTGACAATATTTTTCTCTATCATTTCTTATATTCCAAAAAAAGTTGCACCCCAGAGAGAAGGATCACAGACTCTGAGATGTTGAGTACAGAGAAGAGTGGTTTTTCAAGGAGTTTAAGGATGATGCTTATATTTAGAACAAGCTGGGCTCCCTGTTGTTAAGAAGAGAAATTGCTATTGGTCATTAATTAAATACACCCCTGCTGCTTCCCTCCGTGGCGCAGGCTGCGTGCAAGGGTCCGTGTGCAAAACACCTCCACTCAAGGGAGTGGCTGCTATTTGGGGCACATACCTCTGAAACTTCAGGGTTTGCCTCTTATTTGCAATTTTTTTTTTCTCTGCCCTTGTCCATACAGCGCATCTCTTTCCCATTATTAGCACATGGAACCTTAGTTTTAGATTCTATGGACCCGGGGTTGGCAAACTTTCTATGAAGGACCACGTGGTATATGTTTTATGCTATCTATCTATCTATCTATCTATCTATATATATATATATATATACCATAGAGACTTTTCAGGCTCTACGGTCTCTGTTGAAATGATACGACCCCACAACTATGGCACAAAAGCAACCATAGGTAACATGCAAACAAATGAGTGGGATACGTTCCCCCCAGCATTTTACGTACAAAAACTGGCCATGGGTGGGATTTGGACCCATAGGCTGCAGTCGGTCAAGCTCAGCTCTGCAGAATTAATCTTTTTCAGGTGACGCTGAGTCATCCATAGAGTGACTTTCATGTATACATGACAGCTCATATTAAGGCATTCATTAGAATATAGCCTCCAGATCTGTTGAAAATTTATAGTAACATGTAGTTTGAACTACAACATCTTTTCCTTTTGAGTTTTATGTTAGAGACTTAAGTATTTGTAATTCCAGTAGCACACTGGAAATACACCAGCTCTATCTACTACAGTGAGACTATATAACAAATCTCCCCCCAAACTTAGTAGCTTCAAACAACAACAACAGTGTATCAGCTCTCCAAAATCTATGAATCACCTGGATGGTTCTGCTAAGTGGGCCTGGTTTGCTGATCTTGCCAGGGATGCTCACCTGTCTGCAGTCAGCTGGTAGGTTGTCTGGGGCTGGCTGGTCTCCCCTAGCCTCCATGAGAATGACTTGGTTCTTCCCCATGTCGATTCTCATTCTTCAGAACATGAGCTGGGGCTGGTTCTCTTGGCATGGCTGAAGTCTAAAGTAAGCAAGACCAGTTATTCCAGAAAACAAGTGATGAATGCAAAACCTCTTAAAACTGAGACTTGAAACTCTTGGGCCATCTTGTCCACTATATTCTTTTGACGGAGGCAAACCACAGGTCCAGAATCATATTGAAATGGGACTACAGGGTTTCAGAGCAAAAGGGATGAATATAGAGAGACCGGGGCAGCCTGTCTACCATGATGGCCACTCCAATACCATGTTACTAGTGGCATACCTTCTCAGGACTGGAGCCCTTCATGGTATCATGCAAACAGGGGAAGAGTAGGAAAAAATCAATTGATTGATTCAGATTCTTTGAAAACTGGTATTCTGATCTATCAATTTTTCATTTTTTTTAAAGATGTAAAAATGTTTTAAAGTAATCTCACCACCCAACATGGAGCTCGAACTCACAACCGCAAAATCAAAAGTCATGGTCTCCACCAATGAGCCATCCAAGCATTCCCCAATGTTTCAAGTATTTGGAACAGCTGAAAGATGACATTGCTTCTGTCCTCTCTTTAACCATGCATGGGAAAAGTAATTTCTAATTACAAGGGTAATCACCACAGGATACACTTTTTTCCCCAAATCTAGGACTTACCAGAGACAGGATGCCTTAAAAAATAAAATGCCATCAAAATACTCTATTTGGGTAGGAAAATAAAGGAGGAATATTTCAAAAAACAAAAAGGTTATCATCAGGAAACAAAAACACAAAGCATTGTGTTCCTTGCTGTCATCTAGACAGTCCTCCTGTGGGCATAGAGGGCTTTGTATTTGGCCAAAAAAAATCTTCCACCTGGAAAGTAAATCAAAGACATTTAACTTCTTTTGTAGCAAACTCCATGGAAACTATTTTCATTCTAACCCTTTGGTTGCAAATACCAGACACCACCATGAGCTGTGTAAGGCATGAAAAATAACACGGCATTATAAGAAAGCAGGGTGCATCTTAGAGCCCAGGGACAGAGATGCAGTCAGGCTTCTGGAGGAGGCTGGAGAAGAACCAGGAAGCAAGATCGTCTTCTTTCTCTTTCATCTCTGCCTACTTGTGAGTCTCTCTCCTCAGACGAGGGATTTCTGTCATCTACCTCACGTGGTTAGGAAAGATGGGGTGGAAAATGGCTGTCCCATTACAGCAATGTTTTGTTTTTCTTAACTCAGACTGAACTAGAATGTCTAAATCCTAAGTCCACATTCCTGACAGAGTGGATTTTATTGGTCCAGCTTGAGTCAGAGGCCCCCCTGGTCCAATCATCTGTGACCAGGGTTAAAAACAATAAACATGGAGCCCTAAGGCACTAATTCTGTGACTAAAAGGGGACTTAAGAGGTTGCAGGGAGTTATACAGGCAGGGAGTTAGCCCCGATATGCTTAGAATAGAAATTCTTCCCAGCAGTGCCCAGCCAGCTCAGTCAGTGGAACATGTAACCCTTAATCTCAGGATGGTGAGTTCAAACCCCACATTGGACATAGAGATTACTTTAAAAAAAATAAAAAAGAAAAAGAAAAAAGGAGTTCTCCCCAGGTTTCAATGAGTTTCAGTGAGAACGAGGAAATAGGTTGATCTGGAGGTAACATAAAAAGGCATTCTGAAAAACCCTCTTGATTCTGCACAGTCCCTCGATTTTTATGTTCTCTTACTCATCATGCACTAACAGCTGTTAATGACCTAACACACTGAGAAAAGATTACTAAGAGTTCACTGCTCTCTTTGGCAATCCCCAGCAGCAGACCCTGAGTCAAGGATTCCAAGGCAAATAGTTCATTTGGGAGGTGATCCCAAGGCAGAGCCAATGCATGAGTAGGAAAATGAGACAGACACCGAAAAGAACCAAAGAATGGTGGCTTAAGCAAATGACCGGTATAATCCAGATGCTTAATCCTGCTGGGAACACTAAGAAACAGTGTTGGTCATATACCAAAAGCCTGAGAAGTATTGGTTGAAGATCACTAGGTTTGGGACCTTTAATTCCCTGGCATTGCCAGCCTGTTGCTCACCATAAGAACCGGCTCCACTGGCCAAAGAAAGTTCACAGGCACCGAAGGTCAGGCTCTGGCCATGGGAAGTCCAGCTACTGTGCACGGCCATAAGCAGCGAGGGGACTGGGTGTGATGAAGTAGGGAGGGACCATCAGGTAGATGAGGCACAAGATCTGACCTACTTCTAATAAAGGCCCACACAAGAAGCGAAGCAAGTGTAGAAACAGCGAGGCTAATCGGATATCTATTACATTAGTCGGGGCTCAAGATGCTGGTATGTGGAAAGAGCATTAGTGGTGAGGAAGAAGAGAAGAGGTTGACAGGTGGTGAGGGTTATAAGAAAGCCTATAGGAATTACTAATGGGTTAGAAAGTGACAAGAATGGCTCTGCTTGTTTTTGTTGTTAGGAAGGGGAGGATATTGTAGGTCAAGCAGCAGCCAAGGAATCAGCAAGTGCCAGGACATGATGTCCTTTGGTCTGGGTGCATGGGAGCTCTGGGGGGTCGGGGGGCAGCTGCTGGAAAGTGAGGTGGGGGTCTGGCTTTGAGAGGTGCACCCCAGCCTGCCTTTGGCCGTGAGTGACCACTGGATGCTCTCACAGGGCAGAGTGACAAGAGCAGATCTGTGTTTGACAAGGTCATTTTGGACATTATGGAAAGGAGATGATCAGAGGAAACAGTAAAGGGGCCAGGTTACAAAGAGGACATGATCTCAAAGGCAAGAGAGGATGAGGGCAGAAGCATCGACAGAGAAGTGACAAGGAAAGATCCGAGAAGCATTTCAGGACAGCAGTGCAAGAGTCAAAGAGCCATGACGTGGGGCGGGGCGGAAAGAGAAAGAACTGGTCAAAGAAGGCTCTGGGGCCGCAGCCGGAGAGGCAATTCAAAGGTCATTTGCTCTTCCATAGAGTTGCCAGATAAAATGCAGGAGATCCAGTTATGTTGGCATTTCAGATAACCAACAAATGATTTAGGGGCATGAGTGTGTCCCATGCAATGCTTAGAACCTGTTTCTGCTAGAAAGTTATCCATTCTTTATCTGAAATACAAATGTAATGCAGCCTCCTGTATTTTTACATGCTACATTTGACGACCGTCCTCTATTGGACGTCCTGAGATGGAGGTGTCCATGGGACAGAGGGCCCAGGTGGACACAGACATCTCATCTTAAGGGGAGAGGTGGTGGCTAGAAGTGCGTGCCTAGAATCACATCGAGAGGATGGTTCATACCTTTGGTTCTCACCCATGGCTGCATTTTGAAATCACCTAGGGAGCTTTAAAAAACAAAACAAAACAAAACCCAAAACACTGATGATCAGAGTTTCCTATCTAATCAGTCTATGGTACAATCTGGGCGCTAGGAGGTTTTAAAGCCCGCCCCCCCCAGGTGATTCTGATACGCAGCAAAGTTTAGGAACCACTGATCTAAGCCATGAAAATGAATGAAATGTGCAAGACGGTCCCTCGGGGAGCCCTCGGTATCTGAAAGGCACATCGGGACAAGGAGACAACAAGGGCAGATGAGGCACAGGTCAGAGGGGAGGCAGCAAACACCAAAGGGAAAGGTGGAGAACAAAGAGGGAGTGGTCAGCTGTGCTCAGGGCCCCAGAAAGGGAGGAGGCGGACAGCAGTATATCGTCACTCAACTCATCTATTAGGACAGATGGCTTTGTGGGCTCAGGGTCACAGGGGGTCCATGGGAAAGCCAAATTGTGGGGGCTGAGGAGGGAGTGTGTGAGATCAGCAAGGTGAATTCACCCGGGGACTTGTTGGTATGCAGAGGCAAATCCATTACCTCTTATCGCTTTATCTGAAGAACGCATGATGGCGTCTTTCCTGCTAGACTCCGAGGAGGACAAAAGCCAATAAAAAGAGAGTGCGGGGAAAGTTCTTTAAGCTTGAGGCTCTAGAAAGAATACAACAATGACTTTGAAGCAATCAGTCCTGGCACCATTGCTTCCCAGCTCTGGGTCCATGGTGGAGTGGGCAGCTGTGTGAACCTCAGTTACTGCATCTGTAAATTGGGGCTAATCATACCTACCTCAAGGGCTGTTGTGAGGTATCCATGGATCATGAAGCCCCTAGGGGAGTGCTTGGCCTGTTTTGGCTTCAACTTTTTCCAAAGGACAAAGGTGATGCAAATACAGGAGGAAGGTGACAATGACAGTTGTTACAAGGGAAGAAGGAAGCCAACTCCAAAGGGGTTAAAAGACAGAGTCTACGCAGAACACAAAGATTTCCTAACACAGGTTGTGGTTTACTTGGGAGATCTGTAGCAGAGTCTGGCAAGCATGCTTTTCTCCTGGGATGGTGGGTGGGGGGGTTGGGGTGGGGGAAGGGGAGAGGTGTGGGTGGCTTAGAAAGGAATGCACAGAATGGATGAATATAAATGAGGAAACACAGCATCTCCCTAATTTACTTATTGGTGTTTCAAAGGTAATGCCTTCAAGTCTTCCATCACTCCTAAAGGAATTTTAATTACCCTTGGGGATGTTTTTCTCCTCCTCTTACCACTGAAAGAGAATCTGAAAATAGCCATCACATATGAGCTTTGCATCTTTCCACCGTGGACCACCAGTGCTTGTTCCAATTTTCTTCCTTCCAGTGAACTACCTGCTTGGGCAAGTGAGAAGGCAGGCAGGATCAAAGCCACCAGTAATGGCTAAAAAGTGCCTAATTTGCCTACTTGTAGTAGTTAGCACTCCAAGTAGGTTTTTTTTAATCTCTAAAGCACCTTACAAAAATTAACTTATAACACCTTTCGAAACACATATTACTATTTAACTCAAGGTGAGGCTTCAGTGTCGGGGGACGGGGTTGGGACTGAAATTTAAATCAAGGCCATCTGATAATGAGAAGTAATCCAGCTGAATATGTAACAAACTCAGGTTGGCTATAGGAGTCATGAACCATTCTCCAAGAATCCTGGTTGTTAAGCCTCTGAAATTGAGCAAACTGCTTTGGTAGTCATCTGAAAACAATAAAACGAAATTGTTTACTAATATACCCACCATTTCAAAGAAACGTTCAAATCGGCAATTTGGGAGACATGCAGGCTTACCCATGAATTATATCTTAGGCAAAACGAAGATGGCAATATTCTTTGAAATTATTTTCGCAGTGGCAAGACCCCAGCAAATTTTATCATTTGGCTTAGAGCAGCTTTTCTCAAGGTTGGCACTACTAATGCTTTAGGCCAAATACTTTTTTTTTTTATTTATTTAATTAGCTAATTTCTTTAAAAGGTAAACTGTTGGGGCGCCTGGGTGTCTCAGTCAGTTGAGCGGCTGCCTTTGGCTCCGGTCATGATCCAAGGGTCCTAGGATCGAGCCCCGCCTCAGGCTCCCTGCTCAGCGGAGAGTCTGCTTCTCCCTCTCCCTCTGCCTGTAGTTCTGCCTACCTGTGGTCTCTCTCCATCTCTCTAATAAATACATAAAATCTTAAAAAAAAAAAAAAGTAAACTGTCTACCCCACACAAGGCTTAAACTCCCAACCCCAAGATCAAGAGTCAAATGCTCTTACCAGATGAGCTAGCCAAGAGGTCCTGGGCTAGATACTTCTTTGTTGTAGGCTCTGTCATGTGCCAGGTAAAATGTTTAGTGGCATCCCTGGCCTCCACTCACCAGGTGCAGGTAGCACTCTACCCTCTTCCGCCTCCCCTAGTTGTGACCATCAGAATGTCTCCAGACATTGCCAGCTGTGCCCTGGGGGGCAGAACACCTGCTGGGTGAGAACCAGTGGCTTAGAAAAGAGGTTGAAGTATATCTTTCCAGTACAACACACATCCAGAGGGTCCTTGTAGATTTACCAGGAAAAATAAATTGCCCTCAATGGACAAAGAACTCCAGATTTTCCCATAACGTAAGGGGCCTTGGGTCTACTTGCACCCTCAGGGTTCCTAAATGGTGTGCAAATGGTGAATGTTGCATTTTGACAACTGGAGGCAACAACCCCCAACATCACTCCCTCCCACCCTGAGAGCTCTGTTTGGTAGTAGCTGGAACCTGTGCTGGGGGTGTCTGCCTGTGGCCTAGAGCATTTTTAGTTTCCCAGGCCTCTACTGGCAATGCTAATTTCCAGGGAAGACTTGCAGCCCACACAGGACATTTCTGGCCTTGGCTGCCTCCTCCAACTTTGCACCCTCAAATGCCAGATTCTCCCACTTTCTTAGCGGGGAAAGAAGCAGCTGAAAACTCTGTGGGCTAGTGAGAATGAGTAATTGGATATCAGCCGCTTAGAAATCAATTTCTCACTCTCCTATCCTTCCCCCTCTCCTTGCCCTCTCCCCTGCCTTCCCACACACCCCAGAGGCGAAGGAAATCTTGGTCTGTTTTACATCAAGAGGACAAAATCATGCACTTAAAAGGAAATGTAAAGGAATTTACCCTAAAGTCACTGAATAAAGTATAGCACATCCCTATTATTCGTTATGGAGTGAACTGTGTACCTCCACAGTTCATATGTTGAAGCCCAACCCCATATGACTATATTTGGAAATAGGGCCACTGGGGAGGTAAAGTTGAGTGGGGTCATAAAAATGGAGCCCTAATCCAATAGGACTGCTGTCCTCCTAAGAAGAGGGAGAGACACCAGGAGTGCGCCTGCACAAGGGGAAGACCGTGTGAGGATACCATGAGAAGGCAGTCCTCTGCAAGGCCGGAGGAGAGCTCTCACTAGACACCCATGCTGGCACCTTGATCCTGGACATCTAGCCTCCACAACAATGAAAAAATAGATTGCTGCTGTTTAAGCCACCAGGTCTGTGCTATTCCGAGCAGACTAAGACACTCTAGAATACTTTTCGTTAATTTAAGAAAAAAAGAAAGTCAGGGGAATTCTCACTAACCTGGTGAGATCTACAAGATGTATGATGTATTAAGTGGGAGAAAACAACACTGCCACACAATATGTACCTTATCAGGCACTTGTTATATAGACAAAAACAATCTATGTCTACATGCTTTCAGGCATTTGCACACATACAAGGGAGATGAACCATGAGAGACTGTGGACTCTGAAAAACAACTTGAGGGTTTTGAAGGAGCTGGGGGTGGGTGGTTGGGGAAGCCAGGAGGTGGGTATTACGGAGGACACGTATTGCATGGAGCACTGGGTGTGGTGCATAAACAATGAATTCTGTTACGCTGAAAAGAAATTAAAAAAAAAAAAAAAAGAGCCCCTAACAGTGCCTAGCTCCAAGAGAACACTATGATTGGACATGGGTGTGGTCAACAGGAACTTTCATCTGATACTGTTTGGATCTTTTAAACAAAGCTAAGTAGTGTGTATTACTTGTATCATGAAACAAATTTTATAAAAGGGGTTTTGTCTCATCTACTTTTTCCAGTCTTTTCAAAGTCTGAGTCATGTCCTTGGTGATGCCCACTTCCAGCCCCTCCTAAAAGTAGCATAAAATGGTAGAGCATATGGAATTGTTTTGGGTCTAACTTCTATAAATGGACCAGACCACTTCCCAACATTTGAGTATAACCTTCCATGTGTTATGGGGGAGGAGCACAAAGGAATACCATCTTCCTCAAAATCCAAAATAAAGTTCATTAATAAGAAGGACAATAAAGACATTTTCATTCTCTAGGTATGCGCCTGTGGGATTTCTCATTCAATTCACTTCAGTGGCGTTCAGAAAGAGAGAGAAAGCAAATCCTTAATAAAAATGAAGAATGAAACAGAAACAATCCAGATGAAACACACCAAAGAAATAAAAATAACCCCCCATGAAATAGATTGCTAAAATAAAACTGAAATAGGTTGAGGGGAAAGACATTAGAAGCCAGACTGGTGATTTCATGGAGTTCGTGACATTGCTCAATAATTTTGTTCATCTATCTACAGGAAATGTTTCCCTGTGTTACGAGTTTCCAATAACACCTGCCTGTTAACAGAAAGTGACTGGCAGAAGTATTCCCAGCCCAAGCCTACTTTCTAAAATCCAAATGCTGGCTTTTGAAGGAAGAAAAAAATAAAATATCTGCTCCTTTGTGAAAAGGAGACCAGTATGTGATTTTTTTCCCCTTCCCATACTTGTAGTTATCCTAGTGGGTTTTAGGATTGTAGAAATGTTGAATGTGGGCAGTTTTCACTGTTTTTCATTGTGGGAAATAATTTTGCAATGGAGGAGATGTGACTTGGTCCCCCGTAAATTGTTCCTTCCATCTCTCTTTTCTCTCCCATTGGGAATAGGCAGTGGGTCTCTGTCTCTAAGGCTCATAGGCACCGACCAGGTCTGGCTTCTAGCTCTACCTTCCTTGCTTTCCTAGATTGTTAGTCCCATAGATCTCAGCCCCACTCCTGGAATAAACTACACTCCTTTTGCCCAGTCTGGGAGAGCCTTTCACCCCCTTCCTTTCTTTGCACCATTCAGACCAAGTTCCCTTCTTTATAGACCTTCACGGGCACCACATACACCTCCACAGCTTTTACAACAATTTAATGCAATGATCTAATGTCTGTCTGGCTAGGTGCTAAACTTCAAGAAGTCTGGGCTTTTGTGACATTTGCTTGACACTAAGTGCCCAGTACCATGCCTGGAAAAATAGTCCTCGGTACATATTTGCTAACAGACTGCTTTGAACTAACCTATATTTTCAGGAAATAATGGAAGGAGTTAAAGTCAACTAAGACATAATTTCCAAGGATAAGTTGAGCATCTGCCTCATAAAATTCCTTCTAGAAGAAGTGGTTATAAGGGAGGGCTGTCAGATTGATAGGTTGGAGAGACAGACGACATTTCTACTGGTCTTGCCATATTCCACAGCCAATGAAGAAGGATATTACCTAGTTCTATATTTTGGGACTATTTTGCGTACATCTTTGAGTTTACCCTGGTCCTGAGTTGGGGCTTGGCATGTCAGTGCTGGGTCCTGCACCCCTGGGCTGGATCAGTGTCAGAGTCTCTTACGCAGATACCAGAGCTTCTAGGTAAGTTGCAATAAGGCCTAACAATATTGTCCCAAGAAGGTTGTTCCCCTTAAATTTTAAGGCATGTATGTTGTTTTGGTCATAGAAATGTCCCATTCCACTTATTCAGTCCTGGCATAATTACTTTTTAGCCCCAAAGTTGCCTGCTAAATGTAGTTACGTATGTGTTGGGGGTTTGGGGGGTGCATCAAAAATACTTTAAAAGAGGGGCGCCTGGGTGGCTCAGTGGGTTAAAGCCTCTGCCTTCGGCTCAGATCATGATCCCAGGGTCCTGGGATCGAGCCCCACATCGGGCTCTCTGCTCTGCAGGGAGCCTGCTTCCCCCTTTCTGCCTGCCTCTCTGCCTACTTGTGATCTCTCTCTCTGTCAAATAAATAAATAAAATCTTTAAAAAAAATACGTTAAAAGAATTTGTGAGAAAACAATCTTTCTGGGAACCTGAGTGTCTCAGTTGGTTGGGCTACTGCCTTCAGCTCAGATCACGATCCTGGGGTCCTGGGATTGGGTCCTGCTTTGGGGTGGGGGGGGTCCCTGCTCAGTGGGGAGTCTGCTTCCCCCTCTGCCCCTCCACCTTCTCATGCTGTCTCTCTCTCTCTCTCAAATGAATAAATAAAAAATCTTTTAAGAAAGAAAACAATCTTCATACTTATGAAAGCTAATCCCTAATTATTCATTATTATCTGACTTTCTGGTTAGATTTTCACATACCACATGCCCCACTTAATAAAAGCATTAAAATATTTCTCAGATAAATTTACATGAAAGTGCTCTGGCTAATGACTTTTGCAATTTGAAAAGCTTCTTTGTTTACTTTGGGAAAACATTCTCTAGCCAGCCTTCCTTTGAGCTGCTATTATGTTACACTGCAGACTAAAGAAGGCGACCTGTGGACACTGTGAAGAAGAGAGGACCAAAGCGGACCCTTTCCATCCCATACTGTCTGTAGGGTAAAAACAGATGGAGGACATGACTGCCTTTTGGGAACACCTGGGAACTTTAAAAAAGCCAGGCCACATCCCTGCCCAGTTACATGAATGTCTCTGGGGGTGGGCATGGGCATCAGCATCTCTAAAGCTCCCAGGTGATTCTGCTGTGCAGTCAAGGCTATCCGCTCTTGGCTTGGTGGCTACGTTGGGCATAGTCACTCTCATCTGATGAGACAGAGGTCTGTAGCCTGCAAACACTTTGCTAAAAACAGCTGTTCCCAATGAAAGCATGCAGAGTCTCAATAATATAATGTCACCAGAAATAAAACAAGCACTACCAGTCTCAATGGATTCTTTCAAAAGTATTTAAGCCAAACCACTCAAGGGAACCAAGTTTTATATATAAGGTTGCTCACTGCCACATGCTTTTTAATCCATAGGGACTAGGAAGATAGATGGAGGTTAACTTCAGAATGTGAAACTACTAAGAGAGAGCAGAATACTTCTATTTCCTGAGCACCTACTATGTGCACCTACAATAAATAGGATCCTGTACCAGGAGGTTGGACTTCATCAGATTTCAGGACAAACATTCTTGTCCTCGACGCTTACATTCAAGACAAGGTCCAGCTATATAATTTTTGAGACCCAGTGCAAATTGAAAATGTGGCTCTTCCTTGTCCAAAAATTACTAAAGGTTAAGACGGTGATGGTGGGACATTAAACCAAGGACGGGGCCCTCCTGAGTGCCATGGGTCCCATGGAATCTAAGCACGGGTTCCACGTCCACAAAGACAGTCAGATTCTAGAGGAGGGAAACAGGTGATAACCCATAAAGATAATAAATAAGTATATAAATTATCCAAACTGTTAGAAGTGGAAGTGCTATAGAGGGGAAAAGAGTAGAAGGGAAATCCGGCTGCAGTTTTAAATAGGGTGGTCAGCAATTAATCCTTGGGGAAAGAGCTTTCCAGGCATAGGCAGGGGCGTTAGCTAGAACGAAGGTCCTAAGAAGGCTAGAAGTGACCCTGCAGTATGGCTGGAAGGAATAAGGGCCACCCAGAAAGGACAGGCTGTACCACACAGTCCTTGTATGTAGCCTGGTGTCAGACTTTGACCTTTTGCCTGATGTTTTAAAGGAATCACCCTAGCTGCTGTATGGATGTGTGTAGGTGGACAAGGGTAAAGGGAGGGAGAAAAGTCAGAATGCTATGGCAATAATTCAGGAGGGAAAGGAAAGAGGATTGATAGAGAAATAGAATAAATGAGATACTTGAGATACACACATATATATATATATATATTCTATATTCTACATGTATATACATATCCAGATATGTATTCTAACATGGAAAACTGTCCACAATATATAAGATAAAGGCATAGTGCCTAAAAGCCTAAAATTGTATGTACTTATTGGTCCATTTTTAAAATTAATATATATTATTTGCCCCAGGGGTACAGGTCTGTGAATCACATCTTACACAATTCACAGCACTCACCATAACACATACCCTCCCTAATGTCCGTAACCCAGCCACCCTATCCCTCCCCACCGACTCCCCCAGCAACCCTCAGTTTGTTTTGTGAGATTAAGAGTCTCTTATGGTTTGTCTCCCTCCCGATCCCATCTTGTTTCATTTTTTTCCCTCCCTACCACCCATGACCCCTGGCTCTGCCTCTCAAATTCCTCATATCAGAGAGATCATATGATACTTGTCTTTCTCTGATTGATTTATTTTGCTCAGCAGAATACCCTCTAGTTGCATCCACGTCATTGTAAATGGCAAGATTTCATGTTTTTTTGATGGCTGTACAAAATTCCATTGTATGTATGTATACAGATAGATAATATACATGGATAAAGAAGATGTAGGATATATATCTTCATCCATTCATCTGTTGATGAACATCTAGGTTATTTCCATAGTTTGGCTATTGTGGACATTGCTGCTATAAACAGTTGGGTGCATGAGCCCCTTCGGATCACTACATTTGCATCTTTAGTGTGAATACCCAGTAGTGCGATTGCTGGGTCACAGTGTAGCTCTATTTTCAACTTTTTGAGGAACCTCCATACTGTCTTCCAGAGTGGTTGCACCAGCTTGCAGTCCCACCAACAGTGTAGAAGCGTTCCCTTTTCTCTATATCCTTGCCAACACCTGTCGTTTCCTGACTTGTTAATTTTAGCCATTCTGACTGGTGTGAGGTGGTATCTCATTGTGGTTTTGATTTGTATTCCCTGATGGTGAGTGATGTTGAGCACTTTTTCTTATGTCTGTTGGCCATTTGGATGTCATCTTTGCAGAAATGTTTGTTCATGTCTTCTGCCCATTTCTGGATTGGATTATTTACTCCTTAGGTGTTGAGTTTGAGAAGTTCTTTTTTTTTTTTTTTAAGATTTTATTTATTTATTTGACAGACAGAGATCACAAGTAGACAGAGAGGCAGGCAGAGAGAGAGAGGGAAGCAGGCTCCCTGATGAGCAGAGAGCCCGATGCGGGACTCGATCCCAGGACCCCGAGACCATGACCTGAGCCGAAGGCAGCGGCTCAACCCACTGAGCCACCCAGGCACCCAAGTTTGAGAAGTTCTTTATAGATTTTCGATATTAGCCTTTTATCTGATATGTCATTTGCAAATATCTTCTCCCATTCTGTTGATTGTCTTTTGGTTTTGTTGACTGTTTCCTTTGCTTTGCAAAAGCTTTTTATCTTGATGAATTACCAATAGTTCACTTTTGCTCCTGCTTCCTTTGTTTTTGGTAATGTTTCTAGGAAGAAGTTGCTGCCTGTGTTCTCCTCAAGGATTTTGATGGATTCCCATCTTACATCGAGGTCTTTCATCCATTTTGAGTCTGTTTTTGTGTGAGGTGTAAGGAAATTGTCCAGTTTCACTCTTCTCCATGAGGCTGTCCAATTTTCCCAACACCATTTGTTGAAGAGACTGTCTTTTAACCACTGGAGAGTCTTTCCTGCTTTGTCAAAGATCAGTTGACTATAGAGTTGAGGGTCCATTTCTGGGATCTCTATTCTGTTCCATTGATCCGTGTGTCTGTTTTTGTGCCAGTACCATACTGTCTTGATGATTACAGCTTTGTAATAGAGTTTGAAGTATGGAATTGTCAAGCCGTCAACTTTTTCTTTTTCAACTTTCTCTGGTTATTTGGGGTCTTTTCTGGTTCCATATAAATGTTAGGATTATTTGTTCCATTTCTTTGAAAAATAATTGATGGTATTTTGATAGGGACTGCATTAAAAGTGTAGATTGCTTTAGGTAGCATAGACATTCTCACAATATTTGCTCTTCCAAATCCATGAGCATGGAATTTTGTTTTTGTTTTTTTTTAAGATTTTATTTATTTATCTGACAGGCAGAGATCACAAGTAGGCAGAGAGGCAGGCAGAGTGAGAGAGAGGGAAGCAGGCTCCCCGCTGAGCAGAGAGCCCGATACAGGGCTCTATCCCAGGACCCCAAGATCATGACCTGAGCCAAAGGCAGAGGCTTTAACCCACTGAGCCACCCAGGCACCCTGAGCATGGAATGTTTTTCCATTTCTTTGTGTCTGCCTCAATTTCTTTCGTGAGTACTCTATAGTTTTCTGAGTACAGATTCTTTGTCTCTTTGGGTAGGTTTATTCCTAGGTAACTTACAGTTTTCAGTGCAGTTGTAAATGGGATCGACTCCTTAATTTCTCCTTCTTCTGTCTTGCTGTTGATGTATAGAAATGAAACTGATTTTCGTCATTGATTTTATATCCTACACGTAACTGAATTCCTGCATGAGTTCTGACAGTTTTTGAGTCTTTTGGGTTTTCCACATAAAATGTCATATCACTTGCAAAAAATGAGAGTTTGACTTCTTCTTTGTGGATTTGGATGCCTTTTATTTCTTTTTGTTGTATGATCGTTGAGGATAGGACTTCTAGTACTATGTTGAATAGCAGTGGTTATAGTGGACAGCCCTGCCATGTTCCTGACCTTTGGGGAAAAGCTCTCAGTTTTCCCCATTGAGAATAATATTCTCTGTGTGTTTTTCACAGATGGCTTTTATGATATTGAAGTGTGTACCCTCTATCCCTACACTGTGAAGAGTTTTGATCAAGAAAGAATGCCGTACTTTGTCAAATACTTTTTTAGCATCTATTGAGAGTATCATATGGTTCTTGTTCTTTCTTTTATTAATGTATTGTATCACATTGATTGATTTGCAGATGTCAAACGAACTTGCAGCCCAAGAAGAAATCCCACTTGGTTGTGGTGAATAAGCCTTTTAATGTACTGTCGGATCCTACTGACTAGTATTTTGTTGAGAATTTTTGCATCTGTGTTCATTAGGGATATTGGTCTATAATTCTCCTTTTTGATGGGGTCTTTGTCTGGTTTTGGGATCAAGGTAATGCTGACCTCATAAAATGAGTTTGGAAGTTTTCCTTCCATTTCTATTTTTTGGAAGAGTTTCCTAAGAATAGATATTAATTCTTTAAATGTTTGGTAGAATCCCCTTGGAAAGACATCTGGCCCTGGGGAGATTTTTGTTGGGAGATTTTTGATGACTGCTTCAATATCCTTATTGGTTATGGGTCTGTTCAGGTTTTCTATACCTTCCAGGCTCAGTTTTGGTAGCTTATTTGTCTCTAGGATTGCATCCATTTCTTCTAGATTGTCAAATTTGCTGGTGTATAGTTGCACATAATATGTTCTTATAATTGTTTGTATTTCTTTGGCATTATTTGTGAACCCTACTGTTTCATTCATGATTAATTTGGGTCCTTCTTCTTCTTTTTTTTTTTTTTTTTTTTAAGTAAGTTTGACCAGGGGTTTATCAATCTTATTAATTTTTTCAAGGAACCAGCTCCTAGTTTTGTTGATTTTTCCTACTGTTCTTTTGGTTTCTCTTTCACTGATTTCTGCTCTGATCTTTATTATTTCTCTTCTCCTGCTGGGTTTAGGCTTTCTTTGTTGTTCTTTCTCCAGCTCCTTTAGTGGAAGGGTTAGGTTGTATATTTGAGACCTGTCTTGTTTCTTGAGAAAGGCTTGTATTGCTATATACTTTCCTCTCAGGACCACCTTTGCTGTATCCTAAAGATTTTGAACAGTTGTGTTTTCATTTTCATTTGTTTCCATGAATTTTTTAAATTTTTCTTTAATTTCCTGGTTGACCCATTCATTCTTTAGTAGGATGCTCTTTGGCCTGTCTGTATTTGAGTACTTTCCAACTTTCTTCTTGTGGTTGAGTTCTAGTTTCAAAGCATTGTGGTCTGAAAATATGCAGGGAATGATCCCAATCTATTGGTACCAGTTGAGATCTGATTTTTGACCTAGGATGTGATATATTCTGGAGAATGTTCCATGTGCACTAGAGAAGAATGTGTATTCTGTTGCTTTGGGATGGAATGTTCTGAATATATCTGTGATGTCCATCTGGTCCAGTGTGTCTTTTAAAGCCTTTATTTCCTTGTTGATCTTTTGCTTAGATGATCTTTTAAAGTCCCCTACTATTACTGTATTATTGTCGATGTGTTTCTTTGATTTTGTTATTAATTGGTTTATATAATTGGCTGCTCCCATGTTAGGGGCATAGATATTTAAAATTATTAGATCTTCTTGTGGGACACACTCTTTAAGTATGATGTAGTGTCCTTTCTCATCTCTTAGTATAGTCTGGCTTAAAATAGAATTTGTCTGATAGAAGGATTGCCAGCCCAGTTTTCTTTTGATGTCCATTAGCATGGTAAATTGTTTTCCACCCCCTCACTTTAAATCTGGAGGTGTCTTTGGGTCTAAAATGAGTTTCTTGCAGACAGCATATGGATGGGTCTTTTTTTTTTTTTTTTTTTTTTTTTTAATCCATTCTGATACCCTGTGTCTTTTGATTGGGGCATTTAGCCCATTTACATTCAGGATAACTATTGAAAGATATGATATTAGTGCCATTGTATTGTCTGTAAGGTAACTGTTACTGTATATTGTCTCTGTTCCTTTCTGGTCTGTTACTTTTAGGCTCTCTCTTTGCTTTGAGGATGCCTTTCAATATTTCTTGGAAGGCTGATTTGGTGTTTGCAGATTCTTTTAATTTTTGTTTGTCCTGGAAGCTTTTTATTTCTCCTTCTATTTTCAATGACTGTCTAGCTGGATATAATATTTTTGGCTGCATATTTTTCTTGTTTAATGCTCTGAATATATCATGCCAGTCCTTTCTGGCCTGCCAGATCTTTGTGGATAGGTCTGCCTGCAATCTCATATTTCTGCCATTGTATGTTACAGACCTCTTGTCCCAAGCTGCTTTCAGGACTATCTCTCTGTCACTGAGACTTGTAAGTTTTACTATTAGATGATGGGGTGTTGATCTATTTTTATTGATTTTGAAGGGGGTTCTCTGTGACTCCTGGATTGTGATGATTGTTTCCTTTGCCGTATTAGGTAAATTTCTTTTATATTTTGCTCCAATATATCTTCTTCCCTTTCTCTCTGTCTTCCTCTTCTGGGATCCCAGTTATTCTAATATTGTTTCATCTTATGATATCACTTACCCCTTGAATTCTCCCCTTATGGTCTAGTAATTGTTTATCTCTCTTTTTCTCAGCTTATTTATTCTCCATTATTTGGTCTTCTATATCACTATTTCTCTCTTCTGCCTCATTTATACTAGCAGTAAGAGCCTCCATTTTTTTTTTAAATCACACCTCATTAATAGCCTTTTAAATTTCAACTTGATGAGATTTTAGTTCTTTCATTTCTTCAAAAAGGGATTTTATTTCTCCAGAACGGGATTCTCTAGTATCCTCCATGCTTTTTTCGAGCCCAGCTAGCACCTTGATAATCATCATTGTGAACTCTAGTTCTGATATTTTACTAATGTCCATATTAATTAGGTCCCTAGCTGCCGGTACTGCCTCTTGTTCTTTTTTTGAGGTGAGCTTTTCTGCCTTGTCATTTTATCCAGATAAGAATAGATGAATGAGACAACAAAATACTAAAAGTGTAGCAACAACCCCAGGAAAATATACACTAGCTAAATCAGAAGAGACCCAAAACTGGGGGAGAAGAAAGGAGAAATACACACACACACACACACATATATATATATATATAAGTTAGACTGGTGAATAGAACAGAGCCATGCACTTGATTTTGTGTGTATTTTGGTCTGTTAGAAGAAACTGCCTCCCAAAATTTTAAAGAAAGAAAAAGACATATATACAAAAATAAGGGTAAACATGATGAAGGAATGGAAGGAATATGATTGTAAAGATGAAAATTAGAAAAGATTCTTAAAAAGGAATTGATAAGAAGTTGGTTGAAAAAGAAAAAAAAAAGAGAAAAGAATGTGATCAGGCTGGAGAATGGAACAAAGGCATGCACTAGATTTAGGGTATATTTTGATCTGTTAGAAGAAACCGTATCCCAAAATTTGAAAGAAAGAAAAACCTATATGTATACAAAAAATAAGGTTAAATACAACGAAGGGATAGAATATGACTATAACAACAAAAATTTAAAAAGATTTAAAAAAAATATTGTGAGATACCTTTTAAAAGGTTAAGATAGGAAAGAGGAATCATTTAAAAAAATACAGTAAAAAAATTTTTTTTTAAGTTTAACTTTAAAAGACTAGAGAATCATGGAGGGAAAGCCATGAATTTTATGTGTTGCATTCCCTTAACTCTGAATTCTTCAGTTCTCATTGATCAATGGAATTTTTTTTTAAGATTTTATTTATTGATTTGAGAGAAAGAGACAGTGAGAAAGAGTATGAGAGAGCAGAAGGTTAGAGGGAGAAGCAGACTCCCCATGGAGCTGGGAGTCCGATGAGGGACTTGATCCCAGGACTCTGGGATCATGACCTTAAGCCTAAGACAACTGCTTAACCAACTGAGCCACCCAGGCACCCGGTGAACTTGGTCTTGGCTAGATGTTCTTGCTAATATTCTCAGGGAGGGGCCCTGTTGCCATGGTTCTCAAATGTCTTTGCCTGAGGTGGAATTGCACCACCCTTGCCAGGGGCCATGTTAAGTAATTTGCTCGGGTTCGCTTTTGGGAGCTTTTGTTCCCTGAGCGCTTTCCGTAGAGTTCCGGAGGACGGGAATGAAAATGGCGGCCTCCCAGTCTCCCTACCGGAGGAGCCGAGAGCTCGGGGCCCCACTCCTCAGTGCAGCCTCAGAGAAAAGCGCTCAATCCCTCCCGTCTCCCTGGTCTCTGGCTGTGCTCCGAGCTCACCCGGCCTGTGACCGAGCGTTTCTATCTCTGGCGCACAGTCCCGTTTGGAGTCTCCAAACCCAGCAGATTTCTGCAGCACGTTCCTGGGCTGTTCTTCCCACAAGAAGGTGAGTCTCCCTGGATGTGCCACTTGTGGGGTCCCTGTTTCAAGAGCAATAGCCCAACTGTGCCTTGGATCATGATTTAAGGTTAACTCTGAGCCGAGAGCCCCCTCCTCGGCTCCATCTCTGTAGTTGGCTTCCCCGCTCTGATACCTGGGGGCTCTGCCACACTCAGGCACCCTTGGTCTTTCTGTGTGCCCTACAGTTCCTGAGACCACACTGACCCCGAGAGGACCCCACCCCACGCTTAGCCTCTGGAGCGACGTCCCTCAGTGGAGCAGACTTCTAAAATTTCTGGTTTTGTGCTCTGCTGCTCCGCCACTTGCCCGGAAGCCAGCCCCTCCCCAACGGTCTCTCTTCCCGTCACCCCAGGACGTCCTACCCAGGACGTCCTACCTTCCAGAAAGTGGTTGCTTTTCTTTTCCTAGAATTGCTGCTTTTCTTCTCTTCGATCTCCTGTTGAGTTTGTAGGTGTTCAGAATGGTTTCATAAGTATCGAGCTGAACTCCTGGGACCGATGAAATTTAGGTCTCCACTCCTCCGCCATTTTGCTCCTTCTCCCTCCCTGTTGTCCGTTTTTGTTTGTTTGTTTTTTGTTTTTCTTTTTGCATAAAAACAAAACCCCAGGTGCACCTGGGTAGCTCAGTTGATTGAGCATCTGCTTTCAGCTCTTCAGTTTCTCATGATCTTGGGATCAAGCACCAGTCGGAGTCGAGTAAGGCTTCCTGCTCAGTGGGGAGTCTGCTTCTCCCTCTCTCCCTGCTCCTCCCCCTGCTCATGCTCTCTCTCTAGCAAATAAATGAGTAAAACCTTTAAAAAAATTCAAACTACATAAACATATACATAGTTACATATAAATAGAAAAAGATCATAAATGTCATGAACTAAGCTGTTAGTAATAGTTACTTTTCTGGACTGGGATTGACAGAGGCTAAGTAAGGAAGTTGCCTCTTATTTTATACTCTCCTGACATGCTTGAATATTTTATTAAGTATGAATTAGTTTTGTAAATTAAAAAACAAAAACAAAAACACTGCTTTTCCAAGTAGGCTATTATAAGAATGGTTCCTTTCTCAACACTCAAACACAAGGGATGTATCATACTTAATAGGGCTCTGTGGCTTGAGAAAAATGTGGTTTATCTAAAAAGAAAAAGAAAAAAGTAAAAACAAGATAACAAGGTTTGAAACCAGGGTCTGGAGAGAAAAAAATAAATGGTAGGGAGGTGGGAATTTGTAAACTCAGAGGGAACCAGGTGAACTAGTAACCAACTGCCTCTAATAGAAGAAACCGGATACTGAGTGTTCTGTAGGTATTTACAAAGGTATTAGGAAGAGAGGATATGGAAGGATTTGGGTTGGAAAGAAAATGAATTCTTTTTTTTTTTTTTTTAAAGATTTTATTTATTTATTTGACAGACAGAGATCACAAGTAGGCAGAGAGGCAGGCAGAGAGAGGAGGAAGCAGGCTGCCTGCTGAGCAGAGAGCCTGATGCGGAACTCGATCCCAGGACCCTGGGATCATGACCTGACCCGAAGGCAGGGGCTTAACCCACTGAGCCACCCAGGCGCCCCAAGAAAATGAATTCTTGTAATAGGATGATAAAAATGAGCCTGGGGACTTTTCAGCAGAAAAATCCTACAGTATCTAGAATGATTGCTGCCTGGACCATGCTAGAGCCCCAGACTTTCCCCCACCCTCCTCAGACAACTGTCCCTCCTGCTCAAGTTCATGTTCCTGCTGCTCAAACCTACCTCACATCACCTCCCCTCCACCCTGGCCTGCAGCACACACAGCTCACCAGGAGCTGTAACTCTTCAAAGGACCCTTGTTACTCTATAGGCTAAAATTCGGAACAAAGCTGCCTGGCCCTTCCTGGTGGCCTCTTCCTCTTCCAGGTTGGACAACACTCCCTCCCTTGCCTCAGGCTATACTTCTCCCTCTTTCACCAGTTAACTCCTTCTCTTCCTTCTAGAATCATAACCTTTCTCAATTTGGCTACATCCCCTATTAATTACTCTCATAGACCCTGCACTTTCGCTTGGTAGGTAGTTTATTTGGATCTGTTTGTTGGCCTTTCCCACCCAGCTATAAACTCTGGAGACAAAGAAGCAGGTATTTCTAGTCCCACCATGCACCGAGCATAGAGATGACCCTCACTATCAGAGGAATAAATGAGTAAAAACACTTGTCTATTATGGCTAAGAATTAGCAGCCTTTCTGAGCTACTTTCTCAGCAACCCTATGATCCTTTGAGATCAGACTT
Source organism: Lontra canadensis (assembly GCF_010015895.1). Taxonomy (NCBI): domain Eukaryota; kingdom Metazoa; phylum Chordata; class Mammalia; order Carnivora; family Mustelidae; genus Lontra; species Lontra canadensis. Next base: position 2,784,685 of record NW_022631028.1, read on the forward strand.
CATTTCCTAAGGGATGAATATACTTAAATAAGTGTTTATTGGTGTGTAGCCTTCCAGGCTGGAAAGAGCAACTTGTTATTTCTCCAAAGGATGTGACAATGAAGACTTTCCAGTTGGGAAGAACAGTGCTATTCTAGAAGGTAACAGTCACATGTAGCACCTGAGTATTCCTGTTAATGCCGCCTTGCTTCAAGGCACATGCATCCAAAAAGATCTTGTATTTTGGATCCAGCATTCCTCTTAATACCTGCGCTAGAGAAGAAAAAAACATACGACCGGCTCCCAATGAAGAGCCCAATACAGAAACACACTGAAGCATGGAACTAGTCAAAAACTTCTCACAGAAGGCCTTCTTCTCCAAAAAAACACCCACAATAATTGTGTTGGAAAGGGCCCAGTTTTGTCATTTCCTCTCTTAGAAGCGTGGAATGATGTATTTTTCAAAAACACTGGAATCTTATTGTGCTGAACACCCACAATGCTGATGATGTGGCCTGATTATAAGAAAAACCCCTTGAGGAACTTGAAAGGGCTCTTCCTTTCAAGATTCATGCAGACCATCAAAGGTGCTCTTGGGTTGCCCATCAGCAGGACGAGTCCAGCTATATTATTCAATATAATTGAGTCACAGCATATTCTTTTTAGTTTGGCTATTTAGGGCAGGCAAAGAACGTGGGGGGCATATGGGCTTTACAAATAGCTTCAATTATCGGGTAAGCCAGGGACCATTTTTGGTGCCATCTTTAACAAAAGAGATACTGGGGAAGTGAGCAGTGTCTGTAATTACCATGCTGGTGACAAAATAAAGGAAAATACAGCAAAAGGGATAGACTGTAGGAAGGCCTATTATTAAACACAATACCTTTTTGAATGCCCAGGAACAGGTTGTATATGTAAGCTGTAACTACTAAATGATACTGCAGGAACAATCCAAGAACTGTGAAGGGAATTGGAAAGTCACTGGAAATGACATGATCAACCAGGACATGTGTTAAGCCACTCACTAATTGGTTAACCTTTCTATCTACCAGGACTGGTTAGGCACATGTCTAACTCCACGTACATCTCTAAAAGTTCTGCTCTGAGACCATTTTCTTCTTAACTTTCACAGCACAGCATCTTGGTTTTATATTTCAAAACACTGGTAAGTTTAATTAGACTAAGTAGCAGGAGCCACACTGTTCATTAACTTTATAATTAAAACAGGAGGCCCTCTTCCCCATTTTAAAAGAGTGGGGATATATTTCTTCATTTTCATTGGAAAATATACTGGGACAATTGTCAGGCCGAGTATCCTCTTCCTTCCCCTCCTCAAAAAAAAAAAAAAAAAAATTAGAATCATCGACTAAGGATTGTTCTGATTGCCAGAGGTATGCTAAGCACTTTGCACTTTATTCTTACCAACTCTGAGATATGTCTGTTTAAAGACAAGGGAAGTGAGGCTTACAAAGAGAGGTTAAAGAACTTGCTCAAGATCATATGGGAAGTGATGAGGCACTTGGCTTAGCCAGTCTTGCTTTTTACCAGGGTTCCCTGCTATCCTGGGCTGTTCAAACTTCAGGTGCATTTGAATTAGCTAGGGAGCTTGTTAGAAGCACATTCTGACACAGTAGGTCTAGGGTGGGCCTGAGAGTCTGCATTTCTAATACCCTCTCTGGTGATGATGAGGCAGGCGGTCCACGGACCACACTTTGAGTAGCAGGGCACTGTACTAGTGCTGCATAGGCATAATTCCTTCTCTTTCGACAGAATGGGATGCTGATGAATTGGGTTGGAGCCAGACACTCTCACTTGATTACGTGACCCTGATAGATTTGAGACAACGCAGAGACAAGAAAGATATCCATCGAGAAGCAATAGTGGTTATGGAATGCATACATTTCCATGTATTTTTACAGTAAAAATGCATTAAAAAATCTTTCACAAAAGAAACTTAAAAAATACAAGTAGGGTGTTGAGTTCTCCCCCCACCCCCAACATTCTTTCAGGCATCAACTGTGTAATGGGTGGGAGGGGAATTCTTCAATGGTTTGATTAATCATACAAAATACTCATCCATCATCTCTCATCAAGACATTTACATGAAGTGGGGGATTAGGGAAAGTAGGCTCACAAGAGTCAGTCTGCAATTTAAGGTTACAGTAGTTCAGAGAAAACTAGATCTTTCTGCTTGATGCATAGTCCCTGTAGAGTACAATATTTCCAAAGCCAATCTGATGTGTGGAACTCAGAGGAAACTGCCACACCAAGTCTTCGCGGACTGAGCCAAGCCCCGGTGGGTACCACAAAGATTTTAAAATGTCAGATATCACCTCTGACAACAGGAAAGGCATTAAGATGTTAACCTCACGATGTACTCCCCAAATCCACCTGGATTTCATTTATTTAAAACAAGTGAGAGCATCGATCATTTAATATCACCGATTCTGCTAGAAATAGTGAGAACATTCCTAGCAGTGGAGCCTGAGGAATAAAATCCCCAAGTGGGCTCCTAAGGAAACTGATGAAGACCAATGTCCTTATTCTGTTGTGTTCTCCCTCAGCCTTACTACTACAGCTCAATGGAGGCTTTGTGTGGAAAACTCTAATAGAAGTAGCAGTCACAGACCTTCTTCCTCCTTTTCAGCTACAGGATGTACATTGTCTCTGTTCCAGGAAGGGAACGTGTTTTGTGCCTGTCCACACACCTGTAGGAACTCCGTCTACATTATGTATCAATCCAGAAATCAAATAAAGCTATGAACAATGTAATATTTATATATGCATAGTGTTTTATAAAAAGATTGGCCCACATACTGCTTTTCATCAATACAGAAAGAGCATTAAGTCCATAGCACACGGCAAGAAATGAGTGAGGAACAGAGAATGCGAACAAGTGCTTAATAATTCACAAAGCAGGCTCACCATGGAGGAAATGATGATATTCAAACCAACTAAAGCTTTAGAGAATTACTTATAGAGTCTCCCATTTTAAAACAGCTTTACATACCTGATTTAGTTTACATTAAAATATATCCCAATGAATCAATTTGTTCCATATTCAGAAATATAAACACATATCACATTCCTCACAGCTAAATTTTTTGTCATAAATTCTCTTTTATACAAGAAAAAAAGGCAACAGTTGTTTTTTTTTAATTTTTTTAAACAGGCTCTATTAATTACAATTTTTAACTCTGTACACACAATGATTGGCTGGTTTTCTCCATTTTTTTTTTCCTTTTTCCTTTTTTTTTTTTTTTTTTAAACAGTACCATGAGAATAACAGTGATTGACTTGCAAAGTTGTGTGTCTGTATGGAAAATGCAAAACAGTACTACAGAAATACACAATGCATTGTAAGCAGCGGTTTGCTGTAGTGGTCCAACAGGTACAAGCAAACGTTTGGCTCAGCTAGGCAGTAATCCATTCCAACCACATCCTGGGGCTACAAGCCGACCCAACCACACCTCCTGCGGGACTGCAAAAGAATGGGTCGTTTATAAAAAGAAAAATGGTTATGCTTTGTTCTGCTATCCAAAGACTCAAAGGACACTATCATGAGGGCAGAGGTTTGCCAACTTGATCTAGAACCACTGGGACTGTGTCTTTTTCCCTTTCAACCATCCTGGAGACTTTTACTATGGTTTCAAAGGGAAATCGGCATCTCTAGGAATTAAGCACCCCCAGACCTCACTTCTTGAAATATCAACAGAGAGGTAACTTCCACCAACACTCACTCCCTGGTCCCCAATTCAGCAAAGGGCAACCTTGGGCTTATGCTACAAAAGGGGAACACACCTTCCGTATGGAGGAGTCTCACAGCTCCCTTGCATTGGGCACACTGTTCCCCATTCCAGCCACTATTCTGCCTGCGATCAGACAAGACAACACAGAAGGTGCTCACTGTCCGTCTGTTCCTTTTAGTAGCTGAGCAAAGCTGTGATGGCACTGTCTTAATGAGATCTTATTAGATGTGGGTGATGCTAATGAACTTGACCATCTGTGCTTGGGCTACGTTTGGGTAATGGCGGCCAACCTTCTCCTGTCCATGCCTTGCTATGGCCAGGGAGAGTACGGAACTGTCTTCTGAACCAACTACGACTTGAGAAGGGAACATTTCTTTGTGCTGTGTAGTTTAGCTATAAATATCCTTCATTTGCAATAGTAGTCTCTTCATACAGCTTAATTTTAGGATCATCGGCAATCCTAATCCATCCCAAAGAGTCCTCAGCTTTTACAAATATAACTTTTGCCTTTTTGCTTTTTTTTTTTTTAAGAAAAACTCCTAACTACAGTATAGCACTACATCACTACATAACAATCTACATCAAATTAATTAAACTTAATAATTTCCATTAGAGAAAATGATCAACAGCCCTATTTAACCAGGAGAGAAAAAGATTGCCCCCCAAAAGGGAACAATTCTTGACAATTCTACAGTTTATGTAGAAACAAAATGTATATCCCTTCGGGGCAGCATTTGGCAAATAATTTCCAAAAAAGTATGCATTTAAAAATACTTTCTTTAATATTATACATCAGGCACAACACTTTTCATATATATATATTTTTTCTTAGAAGATTTCAAATGCATAAAATGTTTGTTGCTCTTCATAGGATCATCGGGTATTAGACGCTTCACCAGGTAAGAAACTAAATTATTTCAGGTTTGTGACCTTCCTCTTAGAACCTTTGACACGGTAAAGGTTGGAATGTGCCTCAGCGTCTCAGATACTGAGGTCGGTGCTACATTCTTTGTAAGGTCGCCTTCTCTGCTCTGGGGCATGTCTGGAGCTTCGGCCGGCATCCTGTTTCACACTGGGCTCTTCCCTTTCTCGGTGGCTGACTTTGTCCTCCTTGTTCCTCTTCTCCAAGGACCGCTCGCGCCTGCGCTCAGGGGACCGCGCCCGACGGCGGTCGGTGGACTTGGCCCTCCGCTCTGGCGAGCTCCCCCTCCTGCGCTCTGGGGACCGTTTCTGATCCAAGAGTCTCTCCAGGGACCTCCTGCGATGGTTGGGCGAGCTGTCCCTTCTGCAGGTGGGCGAGCGCTCGCGTCTCCGCTCCGGAGAAAGCTCTCGTCTCTTTTCGTGCTTCTCCTTCCTCTCCAAAGTGGTGTCTGCGCTGCGGGTGCCTTCTCTGCGCTTCTCCGGGGGCCTCCTCTTGGGGCCGTTGGTTACCATCCGCTCTGGGGGCGCCTCTCTCCGTCCCTCTGGTGCCCTGTCCTTGGGTCGGCAAGCCCCACTGTCGGGTTTTCTAGAAGTTCCATTCCATGTGTGATGCTCATTGGGTTGTCTGCTATACTCTCTGCTGCCTTTTGGGTCTTTCCCGTGTGCCCGCTTTTCCCCATGCTGTGATGATTTGTGAAGATCGGGTGGGTAACTGGACTCCAATGATGGATGCTGTCGGCGGTCGGGGGGCGCGGCCCTCACTTCCGAAACACCTTGTGCACGGGCGGCGGCGGGGCCGTGCCGGTCGCTGCTGGGGTCTGCCAGGAAAAGAAAGGAGAGCCACGATTTGGTATCGGGGGTCTTTGGCTCCTGTCCCCACTCCCACGCCTGAGGTTTCATTAGTCACAACAAGCAAACAACTATTAAAGCAGTCAGAATCAAAGCCGACTGAATCTTGGTTAAGTTTAACTGCAACTAGCGAAGATTAAAAACTTAGTACTTGTGGATTTCCGCATCTAGCTACCGATGGCTACATCCCAGACATAGATCATTAAGGAACTTACAGCGTAAGTCATGATTTTAGTCTTTAAAGGCATAATCCAAAAAGTGTATCTAGAAGTATGGAGAAGTCCCCATCCTAACTACCTCCTGCTCTTCTCTCCCACCCACCAAGCCCTCCCCCCTGTCCACCCTTCCTCCCGCCCAGCACCCCCACCAAAGAAAACATTCTTTTCTTTAAAGAATACTTGTTTTAATTCGCTTAAAAGTAATCTAGGTTATTGACCTGGAGGGGGATGCGGGAACTTTCTGGGGCATGTAAAGAGGCTATATTTTGATCTGGGTGATTAAAATGGGGGTTTACAGAGGTTTAAAAAAAAAACAAAAAACAAAACAAAACAACAACAACAAAAAAACCTGAGCCGTATACTCAGGCTTTAAGCATTTTATGCAAACTACACTCCTTTTTAAAAACACTTTTCTTAAAAAAAAAAAAAAAATACTCCAGGGTGGTGGGCAGTGTGTTCTAGAGGCAACATGGCCAGATATGGATGACTCCCAAATGTGACAATGTATGTGAGGGTCCATTAAACATCCTCTCTACCTTTGTGGATTTTGTTCAACAACTTTCTCTAATTTGGGGTGAGTTTAAGAAACTATTTGTAAAACATGGAGTTTCCTGCCAAAAGGGAGTGGAAGAGAGGTTGTCAGGGGCATGTCTGACATTAGATGGGGTTCAGATAGTCTTTCCGAGGCAGCTTTCCTTATGCTACACAGGTAGCCCCAGCTGCATCCAGGAGCCAAGGGCTCCCTGCACTTCTTCTTACAACATCAAGATATCTATAGACTTCAAAGCAGAGAAGCCCACGGGGGCGGATAGAGGGGTCCTATTTATTATTAAACTATTTGAAATGACATGGCCAATGTTTTAGGTGGCATCCTGACGTTATGAGAGGGCTTTTCAAGGCAGGGATGCTCTGTCGCAGCTAAACCCGGTCAGCCAGACACATTATAGGATTCCCGGCAAGACACCTGAAATGATGGGTTGCCGACTGAAGGGCAAACCAGGGTGACGGTCACGGAGATGAAGGAATCCCAGGAACTCTTTAAGGATCTTTCATGAGGCAACAAGGTCAACATTAAACAATCTGTTTCATGAATGATCTCCCAAAACCTAGGGTGGGTTTTAATTAAAAACAGGAAGATAGCCTAGAGCAGGGTTTGTAAACTTTCTGCAAAGGGCCAAAGAGTAAATATTTCTGGCTTTGCCAGCTGTGTAGTTTGTGAGAACTACTTAACTGGACCAGAGCGCAAAAGCAGCTGTAGAACAATTCAGAAAAGACATGGGTGTGGCCATGTGCCAATAAAACTTTACTTAAAAAAAACAGGCTGTGGACAAGATTTGGCCCTTGGGCTGTAGTGTCCCAAGAGATAGCTGACTGAGTAGGACACGTCACCTTTCTATCTTACCCACCTGGGGGAGGACTCTCTGGGATAGGAGGTTTGCTCTTTCTGAATGGTGGGTCCTAGAATTAACACACACAGGAGCTTGCAAAGTCGCTTTCAGCTTTGGGTAAGGATAGGTGCTTAGATCACTCTCACAAATCTAACCTTGGGGTTTCTTACGCCTACTTTTTAAGATAAGGGACAGTAAGACTTCAGTAGGGTCGGTGGTGTACTTACAATTCAAAGAATGCAGTGTGCTCAGAATGAATTGCCAAACATATCAAAATAGAGCTAAGCAGAAGCAATGAGGAAATTAGGCCACAGCACAGAAACACCTAGTATTGATTGAGCTACAAACCGTAGTTTGATTATGGCCCATAAGGTAGAAGCAAGCCTCCCCGAGCTTTTCATTTCTCATACATGCAGCGAGATTAGGAGGTATCATCGCTGTAGAAGGGAAGGGCCCAGCACCAAAACAGTCAGAGAGAAAGAGAAAGAGAGAAAGAGAAAAAGTTGAACATTTAGATTCCCTATAACAAAGAGGAAAGAAAAAAAAATCTGCATTTGTTAACATAGGGCAAAGAGAGTTTATTTGTCCAGTTAGACAGTCTAAGGCAACACTCAAATAAGGCTGCAGAGACCGCAATCAGAACAGTGACATTTTCTTAGACAGCCATATAAGGTGACTCGAGAACCCAGACAATGGATGCATCCTTTTTTCTTTTTTTTCTTTTTTTTTTTTTTTCAAACAACTGGAACAATGACAAGCTGGCATAGGAGAGCATTAACAATAAACAACAAAAGACCAAAGTTCCCTCCCTCCCCCACCCCTGAAGACCGCGGCCAGTTAAATTAAGTACAAAAAACTCATTACAAAAATAGCCTCACAGAGAAGCAGGTTCCAATCAAGTCAGAAAAATATTGGAACTTAACATATTATAACCCATTTGTGACTCTAATCGATAGAATTAGAGAGATTTAGTCCAAATGACACATGGAGACATTACAGCAGCACAACTCTGGCATGTTCAACCCTTCTTGGAAAAAATGAGTACTTTAAAGGATCTTTATTTTTAGCCCAAAGAACATTTGTTAGTGTTGGATTTTCATCCTCAGTGCAACAGACATAGGTTTTGAGAAGGTACACAGGTTACTGACGATGACTCTCAAATGAAATATCACATCCAACAGAAGCATAGGGGAGACAGAAAAGGGAGACAATGTTACACAGTTTCAGTGGCATTGATATACCTATGGTCAGAGGTTTAGTACAGTGCACAGCTGTGGCATCTCAAAGTCAAAACACCTCCCCCATGGTTGGCCATATCTACAGGGACCTCATCTGATGACCTTCCCTCCCCCCCACTTTGGGCCCCTCGTATTTTACACCTGTATATGAGGGTCCAACACCTGGGAAGGCTGTCCTTTAAAAGGGTTATCCTTCTCTTTGAGCTGCAGCTGAATTAAGGACCTCACCAAGTCCAAAATGCAACTGGGAATTGTGCAGAATGACTTTCGGAAAAGGGGGTGATAACAGATCAATCCCTAATAAAGGGGACCAACGTATATGGGGACCATTCAATCACAGTTTCTATAGAAACTTCTGTAGACCTTTGGTTGGGAAGAAAAGCCCTACATCTAGGGCATAGCTTTTTTTTTCTTTTTTAATTTTAAACAAGACCTCAAATAAATAGGACATAATCATTATAATATACAATATTTTGCCATCAGAAGACTACGCTACGTAAAGATCATTGCTGTTTACTCAAATCATGTCTACACATATGACAAAGGAACTCTATGTATAACCTGGCTTTCCCCATAGGAAAGGTATAGTAACGTGTTTCCCTCATGATGAGCACTGGGAATCTATTTCATCCTTTTTCATCTAAAAACATATGGCTACTATATCAACAGTTTTGTTTGTCTTCTAGTAGTGGGCTCAGGTGGTCTGACTGGGGATAGGGACCAGCAACGGGGATATGCAGAAGTGTCATATACAGCGCACAAAGGAGGTCAGCAAGGCCCCCAGATCATCTCAAAAATTTCACGCCTCTTAAGCAAAAACATCAAGTAATCAAAAGAGAAAAAAATAAAGGAGAATTGTGCCTCAACATATCACTCAGGAAACCTGCTTTCCTGCTTCTGAAAAGGAGTATAGTCAATTTGTGCTAACAATTGGGTCTGAGAAACAGTTTGGCACAGTTCCAACAAACATTCCTTCGCTCTTGGTTGGACTAGACAAAATGTTCTCTCTGATTATCAGAAAGGGGGCTACAAAGATCTTGTCTTAGGCCACGCCCCGGTCCACATAAGCAAGCAAAAGGATGAGATGTGTAGAGATTTCAGAACAAGCGAGGCAAATAATCACATGGTGCGAAAGGCTGGTGAGACACTGGTGAATAGGGGAAAACAAAAAGACTTTCCTGCTGCAGTTCTGGAGACAAATTCATGGAGTCATGCCAGGGAAGGAAGGAAGGTTTTCATAGTTTGACCCACCATATTCTGGTACCGAGCCGTCTCCCCGCTTCAGAAACAGACGGACCCTGCGGCCGCCATTCTTAATCAGTTCTATAGCCCGAGAATGCTTCATGTTTTTGGTGGTCTCGCCATTGATCTCTAAAATTTCATCACCAATCTGCCAAAACAAGAGACAACAGAGTGAGGACATCACAAAGGATCTGACCGGCTGTCAAGGTGCTTTATGCTTTAAAATTCTTTCAATGAGTGATTTACTAAATATTTATTGAGTATATTCCAGAAAATCTCCTGTTGCTTAGGATCCAGCAGTGAAAGAAACAAAAATGCCTGTCCTCGTGGAGATGACATGCTAACGGAAGAAAATTAACAAGAAAGTTAGAGACATATGTGTATGTTAGAAAGCATAAGTGCTATGGGGGAAAAAAAAAATGAAGCAGTAAAAGGAATATTAATGTCGAGGAAAAGAAGATGTGGTAGGCAGATGCTCTCCTCCCTATATTCATATCCCATGTCATCTCTTTCCCTTCGAATGTGGGTTGGAAGAAGTGACCTGCTTCTGGCAAATGTGTTGTGATATCAGCTCAAAGATGAGGTTACAAAATAATCCTGGCTTCTGTCTTATATGCCCCTCTTTTATTTTCCCATTTGTTCACTCTAACGCATGTAGTGAGCTGCTCCGCAGAGGTCACAGTAAGGAGATGAGGGAGAGCTAGGGTCAACAGCCCAAGAGGCCCAGAATCCTGCCAACAACCCTGTGGGTGAGCTTAGAAGCAAACACTTCCCCAGGTAAGCTTTCTGATGAGACCACAACGGTGGCTGATGCATGGATGTGGCATTTACTATGTGTCAGCTACTGTTCTAGGCACTGGAGATAAAGGAGTAAACAAGACAGGCAAGATTGTTACTCTCATGGAGCTTATTTTCCAGAAAGCAGAAGAGGAAAAGTACTGGCTTTGAAGATGAAAGCCTTAAATTGGAGTCCTATCACTTACGAGCTAACTGATCTCGCTCAAATCCTTTAAAATCCTGGAACTCACTTTCTCATCCATAAAAGGGGGTGTTAACAACCCATCCCTACCAAGGTGTGAGGACCAAATTGGGTAAGTCACATGAATGTGTCCTGTGAACTATATAATACAAAATACCATGATAATGATAGTTCATTCAATCGGAAACTTTTTTCAGTAAGCAAAGACATGGAAAAGCATACCCCATTGTGTTTAAAATTTAAACAAAAGCAATATACAGTGTCTCTAGTCCTTTGTGCACAAGTCTTGCATATAATTGCATAAAAGAATATGTAAGAAATTGGTAATCCAGTTTGACTTTGGAAACTGTATTTTAAAATATGGATCATTTTCCACTAAGTTTTTATAGCCATATTCATGGTCTACTTTCTCAATTAAAAAAAAAAAAAAAACCTCATTAAAAATTCAATCTGGGGGCGCCTGGGTGGCTCCGTCAATGAAGTGTCTGACTCTTGATTTCAGCTCAGGTCATGATCTCAGGGTCGAGCCCCGTGTCAAGCTGGCGCTTAGCCGGACGTCTGCCTGAAATTCACTCCCTTTCCCTCTGCTCCCCCCAGCTCTTTCTCAATAAATAGACAGGTAGATAGATAAATACAGTGCTTCAAAAGCAATCAATCTGAAAAAATTTAAAAAGCAATATTATGCCTTAAGTACAAATATTAAGTTCCCTACCCTTGGTCACTTTTTTCCCTCGTCGCTCTGGAACAATTCCATGCACTTTTTTTCCTTTCTGGACCTGGCTGTCTGCTTTCTTTTCATTTGTAGCAAACTGCTCCCTGTGCATATGCCTCAATCTAAGTGACCTCTCTATAATGACGACACAATTTTTTTTTAAACCACGTAATCCCTCCCCTCCCCCCACCCCCAGAAAGGGACATATGCATACACAGTAACAGACAGTAGATACCTATACAGAACAGAGTGATCTTTTGGCATTTGAAATTTGCCGCTTTGACTACCATAGAGACATTCATGCCACGGAGATGCTGTGATGAACTGACCTGCTCCTGAGGCTCAGATAATACAGCTCGTGACTAGCTAGAGCCTGACTGGAGCTCACCACCCAAAACCAACAGCACTACAAGCCCCTCCTGCTCTGTAAGCATCCTAGTGTACCTTGGATTTCCTGTGAAGTGATGTCCCTGCCTTATAAGATTAAGTATAAGGACTGTGGGACTGGGATTGGGAAAGTATTTACTTCAATCTTTCATTTCAGCTACCACCAACCATGCTTTAGGGAGAAATTTATCCTAGGATGGGAGTCATGCACCTACAGTGTCCTGAGAACAGTAGAAAATGCACTTCTTAGGAACAAGAAGGTTCTAGCCACGTAAGGTCAAAAAGTCGCTGCAGATGACTTTTTTGTCCAGAATCCTCTTCCTACTTACCCTCATCTTTCCACACCTTTCTGCTGGACCGTCCTCTGCTAAGCGCAGGACATAGAGGTCCATGTTATACTCTCGGCCCCCTCGAAGACTGAAGCCAAATCCCTTGGCTCCTCTTTCCAGTTCCACAGTGTAAAAATCTTGCTCCTATTTAAAAAAAAACGAAATGCAGTCATTTGAGGTGAGTGTCTGTCTATCTGTCCATATTTCTTCCCATCTCTTCCCAAATATTCTCTGTCAGGGTGATTTGACAAAAAGGCATGGTCTCTACCCTTCTCTTGGTAATTCCCCATGGTTTAGTAACGGTCATCCATCTTAGAAGGTTGCAGATGCAAATTTGGAAACATTCATGATCGTGCCTGCAGACTGCACACCAACATGCATATACTAAAATTTCATCAGGGAGGCCATAAATCGTATTTGTGGCAGGAAAGGTCATTACATGATACCATCCTGCACAGTGCTGAAGTTCAGCCTCCATGCCCCACACCTGCAAAATGGCAGCAGTGTCTATCACTAGGACCCCAACAACGACCTCCTCACACCTGGGGAGGGGCCGCTACCCTGGCTGAGGAGAAGCATGAATGGATTGTTGAAGGCTCTGAGAAGGCCACTCAAAATTAACCCGTTTAATCATCCCCCAATATTTCCCAAATTTGCTTCACCTCCATGTTTGTGCGCTCCCTATTACCACCCTGCGGGACGGGCAGTTAGCTCTGAGCGTCTCACCCGAAACTCACAAGGCCGAGAAAAGCCTTAACAACAACAACAACAACAAAAAGACATTTTCTTGGCATAAACACAGTTGTGAATACCATGAGTAGATATCCACGATTTTGTCTTTCTCTGCTGGCCAGTCCCTGAGGCAATTATGGTTTTTGATTTTGTTGTTTCCCCACCTAGGAAAGGATATCTAGGAATATTTTTCAAAGGTAGTAAAATAAAATGTCATTTCCTAGACAACTAAATGTGAGTATATATTTAGTATATCCTCTCACAAAAGGTTATTTATTTTAATTGAGAGTATCTTATAAAAGATATCTCATAAACATAGCTTCAGAAAGTTGGAAGGAAATGTGCGAAGCAGAGAAAAAAGAAGAATGGCCCTCACCTGTGTTGCCTGGGATGCTTTGAACTCAAACTGAGATTCCGGCTTTGGTTTGGTGGTATTCCTGCCAAAGGGAGAGAAATAAATGTAAAAGCAAACCATGGGGGAAACGGGAAGGGAAAAAAAAATATCAAGGATGAGTATCGTCAGGCCAGGAGTTAGTTTTTTCCCTTAAAGCTAACAAAAGCAACTAAAGTTATGTCTGACCTGGTCTCTTGGGTGCCTTGCTGAGAAGGGGTGTGTGTGGTCGTGATGGTGGCAATCTTCTCTGCATTGGTCAGCAAAGTGGCATTTGAAGACTCTGCAAGGAGAGACAGAGCATAACAGAATGAGGGCCCGGAAGAAGGGATCAAACCAGGAGGGAAGAAGAAGTCCCATATCTGAAAGACAAGGCTGGTTTCTCTGTCACTGTTTGAAGCCGTTCTGACTTGAACTTCTAAACAATGAAGACCTAAAAGAACCGTTCTAAGATCTGTGATATGAGGCATGTAGGTCTCCATTACCCTCCTCCCAAGTGATATCCCCACAGATGAACTGAAGTGTTTGCCCCAGAACATGCTACTGTAGAACTGTGCCCAGAGGACGTGTCTCTCCCTCCCTGACACTTAAAAATGGCAGAGTCCCGTCAAAACACTGCACCACGCCCGCACGGCTTCTCCCCAGAATGGTACTGGTTAATGGTAATAAACAATAGTAAAAATAGTAAATCTCTACTAATGTTTCCCGCAATTTGTCAGCAATGTTTCGTGAGTCTGCTTGGTTTCCTCGGGTGAATATTAACATCAGAAGTGTGCTAACATCTTGTTAACTACACGCGCGCACACAACGTCTACCTTCTTCCTCCCTGCTTCTAATGAAGCATGACTGGAAATGTGGGGTTCTTCGCAGATCTCATCTAGCATCACTGATGGAAGATGAATTCCAAAACTTGCATTAGTTAGAGCCAGAGTTTGTAAATATAAGTTGTATAAATCATGAAGCCACCTAATGTCATGAATATGATTACATTCTTATGGAAATGGACTTTCTTCTCCACTAACCACATTCATAAGCAACTTCATTAATCTCTAGAAGTGTGGAGATCCAGAATTTGAAAATGCTCACAAGCGTGCCCTATAGACTGTACACCAACACGCATATATTAGCATATATTAAAATGTAATCGCTTACATAGTAATGGTTATATAGCCTTTTACTAATTATTTCTCCATTAAGATCAAGGCAGATAGCACGCAATTATGAGCAAGTTGCACTTTTAGATTGACTGTTTGGAACTTGGCATACATTTTCTTATCAAGAAAAATACTAAAGGGGTGCCTGGGTGGCTCAGTGGGTTAAAGCCTCTGCCTTTGGCTCAGGTCATGATCCCAGGGTCCTGGAATCAAGACCTGTGCCGGGCTCTCTGCTCAGCAGGGAGCCTGCTTCTCCCTCTCTCTCTGCCTGCCTTTCTGCCTACTTGGGATCTCTGACAAATAAAAAAATTAAACAAATCTTTAAAAATTAAAAAAAAAACTAAATGTAGTCATTAGGTTCTCAGATTAGCCTATGAATGCCTATTTAAATCACAGTGTGCAGTGAATTCTGCAAATTCCTAGGAGTCCACCAGTTCACAGTAGGCACTCTAATGCTTGCAGAATACATATACTCACCCTAATGCATAACAAAGTTTCTATGGGAAAATGTGTTAAGTAGTCCCACCTGGGATACCTGGACTGCATCTCTTCTCCATTGTAATCCTGAGTGACAGGGCATCCCTGAAATCCCAATTCCTTATGGTCTATCTTCCATTTTAATTTCCTAAGGATATTAACTCAGCTTGGGTCTTGCTTCCTGTTATTTTATTGCATTACACAGTTAAAATCATGGCCTTGAGATCCAATCCCCCTTCCCATTCATTAGCTGTATGCCTTATTTTCTTCATCTGATGGAAAGGGATGATAACGTAGCTCTCCTCTTTGATAATAGTATATGGAAAGCTTCATAGAGTATGACATACCATAAGCACTCCATACACCTTTATTGTACCTATGGCCCTTGCTGCCTCTTCTACTTTTGATTTATCATGGGAACTTAAATGCTCTGCAAAATGAGAAAGCTGAATTATGATTTTAACAATCTATATTCCACCCATAAAGTCCAGGATGCTGAGAGCTAAGGCACAAGTTTAATAATAAAATGTAACTAGATCAAGTAAACTGTAAAGTGAATCCAATTCATCTTTTAGGACAAGTTTCCCGTGGTCTGTTTAAACCTACAGATTCTGCGGGAAAGGAACTTGTGGTCAATTAAGGATGAGAAATAATGGGCGAAATAGAGGGAAGTGTTTTTGTGTGTCTGTATTTTGTTTCCCTACGAGCATAATCAGAGCCTATACTATGCCAATGTACCTTGCAACCCCCCCTGAGCTGGGGAGGTAGTGTTCCTCAGGCTTCATGGGAGGCAGCTTAGCATAAAGTCCCATTAGGAGGTCAGCTTCCAGACTCAGAATGTCTGGCATTGTGCACCCCCAGCTCCATCATTTATAGGCTGGGACTTATGCAAAGTCACGTAAACCTCCTATGCCTCAGTTTTCTCGTCTGTCCCTGCAGGACAACAGAAGTAGTCAAGAAAATTCGTGTAAAGATCATCTGAGAGCAAAGTGTTGGGGATAGTGCCTGGCACTTAAAAACGATGCAAAAGACGATTAGCACATTTTTTATTGGGAGTATGTATTTATTACTGTTATTACAATATTAAAACCGTATTATTAGTACATTTTGATGAGTGCAGTTAACTGGCACAACCAAGTGATAAATCTATGTGATTTTCCATAAAGTACACCCACCGTGTCAGAACAACAGACTCAGAGGCCGCACTGCCTATCAATATGATTCACTAGAAGTTTCATCAACCCCTGTATTGGTCCTTTAAAAAAATTAATATTGCTCATTGTAATTAATTTTATGGCGACTCTCTGGGAAATCACAAGATTGTTCGGGCCGTGGGGAAATCATAATCAGGATACCAAAAAGAACGTTTCCTTGTAATTAAAGTGATTATAATTACTGAATTGTGCAGGAGTTCCCCTTTTGAGTTCTTGTGTGTTTTCGGTAGCTAGGGTTTTTCAAGGCAGATCAGGTCCCATTCTGAAACTTTTTTTTTTTTTTTTTTAAATTTCTGTGCTTTCATGAGTTGATGAGTTATGACAGATAATCACTCAATACACATATAAATAGAATTCTTTTATTAATGTTCCTCCTATCTTTCGCTTGCTATTTTCTGCATATTTATATGCAAATCTGTTTTGAAGATTAACTTTAAGCATTTAAAAAATTAACATTTATATGCAAATGATTATTTGAGCACACTGAATTTTCCTCCTTATTGCTGTATTTCTTAATCTCTGAGCCACCACCATTTCTTGATAGTTTACAAAGTGCCAAGCTTTGTGCTAAGTGCATTTCCACATGTACTATTTCATTTCATTCTTACGACTCAATGAAATTGGGGCAGTTATTCCCCCACTTTACAGATAGACACACTTAGGTTTAGGAAAGGTAGGTAACATGCCCAAAGTCATCCAGAGTCTTATTCCCACTGACAAGGGAATTGTGTGTCAGTATCAAGGAAATCCTATCTAATTGGTTGGTGTGTTCCTTTCAAAGAAGCAGTGCCTTTATCTTACTGCATAAATACCACCAACTATCACAGCTTAATTAAAAAACAAAATACTTGGGGCGCTTGGGTGGCTCAGCGGGTTAAAGCCTCTGCCTTCAGCTCAGGTTATGATCTTAGGGTCCTGGGATGGAGCCCCGCATTGAGCCCCGCATCGGGCTCTCTGCTCAGCAGGGAGCCTGCTTCCCCCTCTCTCTCTGCCTGTCTCTCTGCCTACTTGTGATCTCTGTCTGTCAGATAAATAAATAAAATCTTAAAAAAAAATAAAAAAATAAAAAAATACTCTGCTTTGACTCAAGATTTCATGAGCCATCTTCTAAGCACTTCAATAATTTTTAGCATACCCCGGATTTCCAGGATGCTTTTATATCAATAAAGTTATACTTATTTTTATTAAACTTTCAAGTCTTCATTTAGAATTATACCAAGACTTTATGTGTTGAAATTCTCTCTAGCTTTTTAAAATACAGAGATAAAGGCCATTATCACAGATCTACAGCTCCATCCCCAAAATAAAACCTGCCCCATAAAACAAGGGCCAGATAAAAGAGCCTCCTCCAGCACAGTTATTATGAATGGATGTCAATGTATTTGACTTTTAAAACTCCAAGATAGATGGATAGATTGGCTATTTTTATGATAAATTCCAGAAAATGTCCTCTATCATTTATTAAACAGTGTTTACACCTACTTTAGTTCTCTCAGAGGAATGAAAATAGATATTACTACACTTTCCATACCAATCACGTCTGAAGCAAAGCATATGCTGGATCTCAAGGCAGTATCATGGTGTTGTGCTGAATCAGGGCACTAACTTCTGACAGGAGCTTCTACCTTGGGTTTCAGTATCTCTGTGACAAGTGATTACAGTTCCAACCTAGACCCCATGTTAATACCTTTAGCGTGCGGTATGGAATCCACACTACAGAGCCAAACAAATCAACAAAGGATACAATCATTTCTTTCATAAATATTTGAATGCATAAACACACATGTAATAAATATCTAAAGGAAGTGTTTGAAAATTTGAATCCCATAAATATTCGAAGCTCTGGGAGACTTCCAACATGTGTTATGGTTGGAACCCTCTTCCTTTTACCCTATCCCTTTGCAAGCTATCGGAACCACAGAGCCTTCTATTGAGATATTTATACCATTCTATGCCTTTGCCAAGGAAATAGCCACATTTGGGTTGCCATGCCCTTACCTCCTATATAACAAATACTTTGAATCAGAGTGGCCTGAATTTAAGACTTAATATAAGTAACTTATTTTAAGCTTATAAATATCTAGAACTTGATTCATATGGATGGTTCTGTGTTAGTTTGAATAAGCCAAGGGTTTGCCCTGTCTGATTAAAGTCTCATTCCCACCCAGATTTCACAGACTATTTCTACAGAAGGTGACTGGTAGGAAACGTGTGGCTTGACTTGTCAGATGTCAAGTTCAGATTCAGTATGTTTGGCTGTTCCTCTGGGCCTTTCTGTGCTGCCTTTACATAGTTATTATCGTCTGCTCACATCTCATAGGACAAAATGTTCTGCCTCCGTTGCACCTCCCACTCTGGTCCCAAAGATAGTTAAAAGCAGACAAGGTGAGGACCCTCGATCTAGCCCTGTCCAAGATGTGGGAAGGAAGGCAGGCCTTCTAGGAACAGAGTAAGCCAAATAAAGGAAAAGTCATGTTTCCCAATCTTTGTTTGAAGGGGGCAGAGAGAAATGGGAGAAGCAGAGTTAGGGAAAATACAGAAATAAGTTGAGAAAGTACAACAATGACAAGAAAAAAAGAATTAGGTACCAGGAGCTAGGGAAAGAAGTGGATCCCGAGTGGGTTCTGTGCTCTACCCAAAAGACAGCGTGTTTTCCCATCTTCTTAAAGTGCCTCCCAGGGTTTCTGACGAAAGTACTTGGGATAACATGGGTTTCTAAGAACTTCAGTCTCCTTGCAAGGACCACAACACAAACTGTCTTTGGGCTACTTGATGAATTAACCATTCATGTGAAAGGTGTGAAGGAAGGCAGAGGTCCCTAACAGAAACTCCCTTTTATTCTACAGTTCTCTACTTCTATCACACCTTTGCAGAAAGGAAGTGATCTGCCATGTGTTTCCCTTCATCAGACTTTCATTCATGGTCACTCTGTCTTCTAAGTGTTTGCAAATTTCTCCTGGATTATTCCAACATTTCTCCAGAAATCCGACTCCCCTGCCTCAATTTTAATTTCCAAGGCAGCCATTTTTGGCCCCATTAAGAAGAGGAGCATCAGAAATCCACCCTCTGTCAAACTTGATTTCCTTTACCTGGCTTCTGAAATTTACAGAGTAATTGATGAAGAGTTTTATTATCATGGCAATGAACTACTGCAGAATCTGGGGATGAAATCACATCCTGGGTAGCACATCGGTCCTCAACTACATTGTATCAGCTGTCACATTTACTTCTCGCCAAGAGAGTATACGATGTGTCTAGCTGAATTTCCTAATTTTTAAGTACTGAAGTTTTAAAAAATGCCTTTTTACTGACAACCGCTACTGGATAATTCACCTTGCACTGTCTTTTTTTGGGTGTTCAGATTTTTCTAAAACTTTTCCATTGCATTTTATTAAATTAAGTCAATACCTAGTATGTGCACAGTAGTATAAGTTGCTTTTGCATCTTTGTATCTTTCCTGATTTCAAACTCTTTTTCTAAGCCCTTCCCTCAAGGAGTTACCTACCTTCCTTCCTTCCTTCCTTCCTTCCTTCCTTCCTTCCTTCTTTGGACATTATCCTTCCCACATTAAGACTGACCAATCTAGACACAGCAACTCAATGCTTGTGTTGCATTCCTCTGGATTCGTTTTTTGAAATCTCTGTACGGCATGCAGATAGATGTATCTAAATTTATATACTACATTTGGCTCTCTTAACCACTTCTCACTTAATTTTTCTGGCTTCCTTCATCCTTTCCATTAGGAACCTATGTTCTATCACCCTGTGATCACATTTCTAAATTGCAACTGCCTTCCAGAGTGATGAGCTGGTGGAATGGACCCTCGAACCACATGGCAAATTACCATGCATCTGAGGCAGGGTGAAGGAGAACAGCAATCAAGGAGCTATTTTTTCCTCCACATTTGGTATGGGGTATTTTTGGCTCAGAGAAAATTCTCTGGTTTTGGAACCGACAATTTTCAAATATTTATTGTTTGGCTTAGGATTTTTTTTTTTTTCTGAAAGGCACAGTTTACACCACTTGTATTTGAAACTAATAGGGATTGCTTTCTACCAACTATACAAATATTCATTTGGTGAATTACTTTCAGATAAAATCTCTGATTTTCTTATTTTACAGATCAAGGACAGAATTTTTTTTTTTTTTAAAGGTCTTCTTTATTTATCTGAGAGAGAGAGAGCATAAGCAAGGGGGAGGAGCAGAGGGAGAGGGAAGAGCCTCCTCCATGCTGAGCAGGAAGCCTGATTTGGGGCTCGATCCCAGGACCCCAGGATCATGACCTGAGCTGAAGGCAGATGCTTAACTGACGGAGCCACTCAGGTGGCCCAAGGACATAGAATTTTTATCACACTATCTCCTCAAACCACATTTCTTCTTGAAGAATACTGACTTTTAGAACACGTATTTTATTTTATAACACATATAGTAATTACAAACAAAAAAGACATGGAAACATTTGAGACAAGTAGCACTTTCCTCCCAAAGGCAAAGTCTGCTTAGGTTGAAGTCCGTATTCAGGACTTAATTCTCTGAAGAATGTATATTTAGCGACATCAGTGTATCAACTTCATCTTTATTGAATATGAATAACGAGTGGGGCGCCTAGGTGGCTCACTCAGTGAAGCGTCAGCTTTCAAATTTGGCTCAGGTCATGATCTCAGGATCGTGAGATCGAATCCTGTGTCAGCTCTGTGCCCAGCACAGTCTACTTGATATTCTCTCTCTCCCCCTCCTTCTGACCCCTGCTCCTCCTGTTCACTCTTACACCCTCTCCTCCTAAAATAAATAAGTCAATCTTAAAAAATAAATAATGAGCATTGATACTTTCTGCTGTATAACTTGACATTGTGTGGGGCTATCCTATATGCTGTAGGAGGTTAGGAAGCATCCCTGGCCTTTAACCGCTAAACCCCATTAGCACCCACTCCAGACAGTGCCAAATGTCCCCTCGGGGGCAGAATCACCAATGGCATAAAAGAAACAAGATTTCAATTTAACCAAATAATCAAGCAAACTAACAAACAAAAACAGGCCTAGTTTAATGCAGATATAACCTATCAAAAAAGAGGTTTTACTCTTTTTTCACCCACATGCAAAAATTAGACAAACCAAGTAGGCACAAACCCTAAGGATCTCTTATTCAACAAAAACCTTCCATATATTCACTTATTCTGGGGAAAAAAAAAAAAAGGATTGGTTCTGAATTGTCCCCATGTAGGTTTTGTGGTGTCCCCATATCATACAGTTAAATTTTAGTTTTTATTTAGGGGCACCTGGTGGCTCAGTGGGTTAAGCCTCTCCCTTTGGCTCAGGTCATGGTCTCGGGGTCCTGGAATCGAGCCCCGCATTGGGCTCTCTGCTCAGCGGGGAGCCTGCTTCCCCCCTCTCTCTCTGACTGCTTCTCTGCCTACTTGTAATCTCTCTGTCAAATAAATAAAAAAAGTCTTAAAAAAATTATTTTATTTAATTTATTAGTTTGTCTTTAAGTAAGCTGAACTCACGACTCTGAGATCAAGAGTTGCATTCTCTATTGACTGAGCCAGCCAGGCACCCTTCATACAGTTAAATTTCAGTGATTTAAAACAAAACAAAACAAAACTTTAATGATTTCCAGATAGAACATCAGAGGATCTTTACCGCCTGTATTCAAACTACTCTATCATTGTAAGGACAAGGGTACCAAAACCAAAATAAGACGGGGAAAGTTAAGGTTTTCTGCAATGTTTGTATCTGCAGCAACACAGGGTCACAGGCAGAGGATTACGTAAAAGAGAGGGGGGCGGTGAGGTTTAGTAATGGTGGCTTATATCTGTAGGATGGGTATGCTCCTTAGGGAGGGGTGAAACTGCCTCTCAGTCAACACTCTTCTATTACATGGATCCTGATGACAGGGAGACAGAGGGAGAGAGAGAAGGAGAGACCCAGAAAGAGCTCGAGAGGGAATGAGAGACACAAGACGTATACTTTACCATCCCCAGGAATGATGCGGAGGGTAACTGTGTTTCCTGCTTCCTTGATTAGGTTGACAATATCTGAATGGGACTTGTTGGTGATGGAACATCCATTCACTGCCAGGATCCGGTCTCCCACTTTCAGCTTGCCACATCGGTCTGCAGGACTCCCCTCAATAATCCGACCTATTTTGTGAGGCATAGCCACACATGCATTGCCTGCTTTGGTATTGAGTTTTTATTTTATTTTTTTAAGTTATGTGGGAATATAGCGAAGGGAGGAGAAAAAGGGTTGAAAAGGGAAAGAGAAGGTTAAGTGTTAATTAATTAAAGCATTAAGCAAATGTTATTAAAGGAGAGCTCTGTGCTGATGGTCAAAACATGGGCAACACTCAGGGCCTGCGTGGGAGGGGCTGCCGCCCTACGGAGGCCCCTCCCCACTGTGCTCCCTGCCCCGCTCCAAATGTGGGGAAAACCCCAGCTTCCCTCCTTCCATCACTGACAAAATCAGTGATATTTAGCAACTTCAGAGATTCTCAAAAGCCCCAAAATAACTCGCCATCAGCTTATTCTGGGTCTGCAAATGTGAAGCCCGGCGCTGGGATGGATGTTTTTACACATTCTGTGTTCGTGTCACTTCATTTTTGCCAGCTGCTGTTTAAGCTTCTGCCAATGTTTTGTTCTTTCTCCATTTAGAAAAAAATAATCACTAGGCGTCTGGGGAGGCATGAGTGTCTGCTACCACCAAAATTCCCCTGAAAACACCTAATGGACAAACACTTAGTCTTGCTGCCTTCTATCCAGAATGATGAAAGCTTTAGGAAAAAGGCACAATTACAAGACATAAGCCAACAAAGCCATCCAAGCGTGACCCCTATTTCTCCTTTTATGACCTTTGTTCAATCAGCCCATCCCCTATGCTTTCAGGGTAGCCCCCCCATCCCCCAGATGGCTCATTAGGTCTGAAATCCTCCTCCTTCCTCACAAAAATCCCTTCCTAGGACTCTGAAAACCTGGTATCTACTCAGGCTAAGGACAGTGATCCAAAGCTAGGTTCAAATCCTTCTTCGGCCCTCTCCTTTGATCATTTCCTTTCTCCTGATCAGTGATTGCACATCTATGATGTGAAAACCAGGAAAAATACATGTGAAGAGGAAAGCTTTCCATGCACTCTGAGGCACCCCATGTCACAACCACAAGTACTGCTAACTTCTAGAGAGGGTAGGGAGACTGGCTTTGAGTCCTGACATAGGGTCTGCTGTCAAATGCATGTTTACCTATTTTGAGAGTTCATCTTTCTGAGGACTGTGAAGCTAGTTATACAGGGGAGTCACCTTTTGGAAAGGATGATAAAATGAATGTGGGAGACACTGAAACTAACCAAGCAGGCACTTCTGTCATAATTTGGACCTTGAGGATAAAATGGGGGGGGGTAATTATAATTTCTTTGGTTTTTCAGCATCTTTGCTGAGTGTGTATCATTGCATATAAGGTCAAGGCCACAGAATCTTTAAAAAGGAAGCTAACGGTCTTTTGGAATCCAAAAGGCAGGTCTGGTAGGCTTCCATACTCAAATCCAAGGTCCAGATTAAGTGGAACCCCTCTCCATGGACAACCCCCGTGAGAAAGGTATCAAACAGCAGGTGTGAGGAAAGCTCTGCGTAGTTTGAAACAGAAGTCTCGTGCAAGGTATTAGGGAAAGCGGAATTTGTTTAAGAAGAGCCAGAGGAAAACGATCACAGACCAGATTGTGAGAAGACACTGATATTCATTAAATAACAGAGCCTCCCACCTGACATATCTATCTCATTGTAAAATTGAAACCGGCCATTCAGAAATCCTGAGGACATAGGGGGTGCATGGGGACAATCAAATCGTAGATCTGAAGATAGCAATGGGAATTCTTCCCCCCTTGTCTTTCTTTAGATTTTTAAATTAAGCAGAAAAGTCCCCCAAATTAAGTTACAAAACCCCCAAAACCTTGCCTTGGTGTCCAGTCATCCATTCATGACATGCCGTGATAACTCTGTGGATGGAGCTCTCAAAAGCACTGTTAGTAATGGTTTTTGTTACTGTAGCCACACATGCATAGATTGGACTGACTCAGTCTCCTAGTGAACAGACCTCAGGGGAAATGGCTTTAGCAGGAAGCGACATACAAAGACTACATGACAGTAAAGGGAGTTCTACTGGATCAGAAAGCTGAAGGGAAGGAGCACCTTGCCTGATCTTAGTCACCAGTGACCTGGGCCACTGGTTATCAGACTCTTGTGGACAAGTCATTTGGGAAACCGTGGAGTAAATTTCAAAGCCTGCATAGCCCTTCCCCATCTCCCACCCTACTTGGCATTTAATGAACAAATGTGCTTGGGGGATTAACAGGTGACTTTTTATCTAATGAGGAAGATGGATCATTTTTAGAGTACATTTTTATAATCTGTTAAAAGATTCACAGATTGCTAGTTTCTTGGACTCATGTGGGTCCTGTTTGCTTTTGCTAGTATACCCATCAGTTAACCTTCTGAGAGGGTGACAACTGCATTTCTCCACATTCTGCTAAAACCCCCAACATCTGGATAAGATGAGAAAAATCAGCCCTGCTGGGATTCAAGGGCAGTGAAGACAAATGGCTCTTAACTCAGATCTTAACTAGATTCTTAAGCAGATAATGGTAAAAATATTATTTTTAACATTTAAAAATGTCAGACGTGGACAGAGTATCGAAAGGACACAGTAAGGTGGACCAGGCACTTCACGTGCTGATGTTGACTCTCTATTGGTACTATTCCCTAGGCATTTTTATAGCCATATGCTTATTCCGAAAACTTCTGCCTGGTGAGCTCTCCTACTCAGAACCTCACAAAGGCATTCTTTGCCCATGATTTCTCACGCTACACTGTCAAGGGGTCGCTCTTCAAATTTCAAGCAAATTTCATTTATGCTTGAAGTTGTGTGCGTGTGAACACGCATCCTGCATGGAAGTCGAAAGGTTAAAAGGAAAGAAATCCAACCTTCAGGAGGGGAAAAGCTATGGAACAGACTCTCCATCCCCAATTAAGACTTTAATTACCTGTGGCGAAAAGCATGAAGGCATTTCTGCTAATGAGATTTTGGCCCTCTTTCCTTTGCAGCACAACGCCCTTGCGCTCGCCGCGGGCAGCCCGGGAAGCTTCCGGGGGAGCGGACGGGACACTCACCGAAAGTCGTGCCGGCCTCGGGCCTGCTCACCGAGGACACGATGACGAAGCCGAAGCCCTCGTTCTCGCCGCGCCGGATCTCCACGTCGTAGGGCTGCACGGCCGTGCTGACCACGCCGCTGCCGCCGCCGCCGCCGCTGCCGATGCCGCTGGTGCTCCCGCTGCCGGAGCTCACCGTGTTCAGGGAGTTTTGGCTGCCCTGCGGGGTGCGCTTCTCCTCGGTCAGCGACGCGGGCTGGTTGCTGCTGTGATGGGAGGAGGCCGGCGAGGGCACCTCGTTCTCGGCTTTGGGGGCTGCAGGAGAGAGAGAGGGTGGGGGGCCGGACTCAGCCACCCCCCTTCCTGCTCCGCCTGCCTGCTGCCCGCGCGCCACAGCACTGCAAGGAGGCCCCAGCCCCTTGTCCCTTAAGTAGCTCGCGTCCAGCAGCTGCCGCCAGGAGCCCACGGGAAGGCAGCCCAGGGGACCACAGCATACTGAATGTCAGCATCCGCTCTCAGGTTCCACGTGGCTGCCACTAGCCCCTCTGAACTGCTTCCCAGGGCACGAATCAGAGGAAGGGGAGCAGAAGCGCGGGTGTGGCCCGCACCTGTGAGGACCCCCACTTTTACAGCACAGACCTCAGCGCACGTTCACCTGTCATTACCCTCAAGAGTCACACGGCTGCTCAGCCTGCCAAACAGCGCTGCTTTCCATTTTTCCATCACACCGGACTGGGCAGGTTGACTGGACTATTAAAGTTACCCTACAGTGGGATTCTTGACAACACCCGTCAGAGGTACACTTAGGTTCTCTTCCTACTTTCCAGATGTCATTGTCTACTCTGATCACACTCTTGGGTACGTCAGCCTTCCTCAGAGTCCCCATTTTATTGTTCCATCAGGTGACAGGATAAAGCACACCAAAATAGCCAAAATAATAAGCAGGAGTGACCCAGGTTTGATGCCACACACAAAATGTGTGTCTTGTGTTAAGACATTTATTCTCGAAGCTTCTCCCTTCATCTATTTCTTTTTATTGTGGTAAAACATACACAACATCAAATTTAACACCTTAACCATTTTTAAGTTTATAGTTCAGTGGCATTAAGTCCAGTCACAGCAACGTGCAACCATCCCCACCATCCATCTCCAGAACCTCATCTTCCAAAATGGATGCTCTGTACCCATCAAACACTAACAAACCATCCCTCCCTCCCCCAACCCCTGGCAACCACCATTTGGCTTTCTGTCTCTATGAATCTGACTACTCTTCGTCTATCATATAAGGGGCTCACACCAGGTTTGCCCTTTTGTGACCGGCTTATTGCACTCAGTCTAATGTCTCTTACAGATTCAACATGCCTTTGACTTAGTGCTAAAACCCCCAAATATTTAACATTTAAGAAACAAATCTGAAACAAACAAAAATCACACAGCTCTATTATTTTTATTTGGATCAGTGAAATTGAACGTTTTCATTCTATCTCAAAAGCCATTTCTAACTGACTGCTACTGACTGTGCGGAATACCATTTTAAGAAATATTCTGAGGCCATCAGTGAGCTCTCTGGGCATAATCCATGACTGATTAACACCGTTTTCCACGGTTTCAGTAAGATAGGACTCTCACACTGGAATCTGATATCTTAATTCTATAATTAATTATATGCCACGTAAGTGAGTTAGACAATTTTTTTTTCAACAAAAGGCCAGTTAATTTCGTTTGTAAACATCTGTTTCACAAATATTAAAGCTCTGAAGAAATGACAATATTTCATGTCCTATTTCTTCAGTAATTCAAGTGATACAACAGTCTGCTTTTTCTGCATTCTGTCTTGACTATTTTGAGCTGGGGGCTGCCGACAGTGAACATCCCATGTGGCGTGTGCTTTCAAGATGTCCGTGAGTGAATGGGAGGGAGACGGTTACACAACGAGCTGTCTCAAAATGGCAGATTCTGATACAAAAGGAAACCATGATTCACAAAAATGGCAAGGAAGGAATGCCAAAACTGGAAGGCACTTGGAAGGAGGAGGGAACTTCTGAGGGTTTCACAGGGAAGGTTTTATTTGAGTTGAGCTGGAAAGGGTGTGTATGCTTTGAGAACCCAAATACTTTAAAGCTTGCAGGCCGGGGGAAAGGGTCAAAGATGGCCAAGAACCAGCCATCTCTACAGCTTTCTTACAGAGGAAACAAATACTGGCTTCTCACCCATGACAGCAACAGCAGAGTAAGGCATCACTAACTTTTTTTAAACTTATTTGGTGGCACAAAACTAATTTTTGTTCTTGTACCTTGAAGCTATAGCATTCCTGCCTTTTATAATGACCTTTTTGGTTGAGAATTAACATCAAATGGAGAGGTGACTAAGTTCTGGTTGGCAGGGAGATGAGGACAGGGAGTATATATTCAACTAGTCCTCTTCTAGAAGGTTTTGCTGAATGTGCATGAATGGCACTTTAAAGTACTTCTGAATGACAGTAGTTTTGCCGGATTTGAGAGAAGCAAACCATCTGGAAAGTCTGAGCTTAATCACATTTGCAAAGATTTGCTAAAATAGATGCTGGAGGAGGCAGACGCAGGAAGGGGCCTCTTCTGTGCATCCAGTGACCAAGCGCTGTCTAACGGGATAAACGAAAACATACCTGCAAACACCACTTTACGCCGCACCGTGAGGTTGACGTGGCCTTGCTTGGCGGCTTGTTGCATAAGCTGGACCACAAGCTGGTGTGATTTTCCAATTACCGGTGTCCCATCCACACAGATTAATTCATCCCCAGACCTCAGACGGCCGTCTGTATCGGCAGCACCCAGCGGTACGATGTGACCGATATAAATCTGTTGAGTAATTGGATGATGGATGAAACATTGACCTTTTGGTTTACTATTATAATGATGGCCTTCACATTTCTGAGAACAAGTCAATTCATTTGTTCATGTCTGCCTCTGTGCCCTAAATTTATTAAGCACCCACTGGGTACCAGGCCATGGTGATAGGTGCTACAGTAATTCTTAAATGGTGGAAAAGCAACTATTTCTTTTTTTTTTTTAAGTTTATTATTATTCTTTTTAGTCATCTCTACACCCCATATGGGGCTCTAACCCACGACCCCGAGATAAAGACTTGCCTGCTCCACTGACTGAGTCAGCCAGGCGTCCCGAAAGTAACACTGTTTCTTGGTTGATTCCTTGACCTTTATCTGGGGTCTGGGGAGGACTCAGTCTTTTTCCCTTTTGCAGAAATACATTGCTTTATCCCTGCATTTGCAAAAATCTCTTCTCCTTCTCTATTTACCTTAGAACCCTCCTTCTGGAACACTCTGGAAATTGTAATAGTAATACTACTTTTCTTTACAGGTCCAGCTCTATGCCTAGCAATAGGGAATGTACTGTAAATCCTGCTCAATGAGGCAATGAATCATGCAAAGTCTGGTTTGACATCCCATTTCTGTACTTTCAGCAGTGGCATGCAGAGCTGTCTTTATAGTTAGTGTCTGGTTACCCTCACCCTTCATTAAACCTTAGTGAAAATATTTGTGTTTTCCTTGCCTCCTCACTAGGTAGTAATGCTGTAACTACCTTTAGATGGTATTTACAGTTTACAAAGAACTTTGACAAAGGAGTGGTTAAGAATGTAGACCCTGAAGTCAGACCCTTTCCTGTCCCTCCCCTTTACTAAGGTTATGATCTTGAGTACATTAATTAACCCTTCTGTGTCTTTATTTGATAATTTGGAACCTGGGGCTACATTCTGAGACTTGATGGAGAAATGAGAAAATGCATGTTAAAAGCCATTAGCGTGGGTTCTGGCACATAGTAAGTGCTCAAAAAAATAACAGCTGTTTTTATGATAAGGAAATTAACAGTGTTTATCTTTAGTTTTCTCTTCTCCTTTTACAACATTCCTGGATTGTGACACAGATTTATTCTAAAGGTGAGGGAACAGAGGGTCAGGGAGGTAGGATGTCTCCTGATTCTTGTTCAGGGTTCTTTGTCCACCTTTGTGAAGACAGTGGTCCTACGGCCTCTGATCTTTCAGGTCTCCTCAAGCGCTCTCTATGCATTAGCTCCTCAATACTCAAAGCCCACTCCCTGCTAGCCAATTTAACAGATCTGGCCGGAAGGGTCGGGCTTCCAACTCCATGAAACAATGGAGTTGTTTTATTAGTTGATGCCTATTATTTTGCTTTTTGTTTTCATTTTCTTGGGTGGGGAGCTCCAGGTGCTGGAGCTGCCACTTTTAATATTGCCACGAGTACAAACTTTAAAGAAGGAAACTAGTCTCTTCTTCCTCAAGACAAAAGGAGCTCCACAAAACCCGACAGCTCACCCACACTTCTTGAAATGCAACCACAGTCCCTGTTGCACCTAGCTGGACTCAAATCTTAGTGATTTGCCACTGCTGCCAATTTGCGTCGCTATCTTAGAAAACAGAGGTAGACAAGAGACTCACAGGTTCCCCTGGTTCATTTCCACCCAGAATCCTAAATCCAAATCCAGTCTCTTTTCTCCACAGGAAGATGTCCTGTTCTTGGTAGTCCGGAACTGCAGAGAAGAAAGAAGGAAGAGGGAGGTGATTTCTCTGATCGAAGGAAGCATACCCTTAAGGTGAACACAGTTATAGGAATAATCCTGATGATGCTTGAGCAGATGACAGCTTTCCAACAGAGAAGGAAGCAAAATAATCTGGGTGGATAAAATTACAAGAGGACACTAGGCGGAAACAAACAGTGGGAGCGGTCACTGAGCCCTACGTTTTTTCAAAGGACTAATCACTGTTTGATAATTCCTAATCAAGCCCAAGCCATTATCCCGGACTAAGCCAGAAGTCAGTGTTGTCCACCGTCCTTGGTATTGTTGCCAGAGAATTTAAGTAAATTAAAATCACCCTGTGCTGATCCACAAAGTGGGTGCTCACATCTGAGGAGGGAGCTCACGCTGAGTCACAGTGACCACGGAAACAGAAGCTCACTCTGGGGACTCAGAAGCCCTGATAAGTCATCTGATGTTATACCAAGTAGCGGGTGAAAGAAAACAGCCTGAGCAAAAAAGAATTTTCAGCTTTTGAAAGACGTCACTTTTTCTTGCTTTAGAATAATCAAGATCGGCAACCCAATAATTTGATTTTGTTAGATCATTTTTGCCAAAAGTTACTCTTGGGCATCCTAATATTTCCAGTTTTCAAAGTTTATTATGATTTCAGTTGTATTACCAAAAAGGAGCCAGCCTTCCATATTCTCAACACAAATGGTGACTACAAAAATGTTCAATCTCAAATTTCCGTATTTTCTCATTTTATCGCTGGAATGAGTGCTTTGCTCCAGAATTTGCCTATGATATTTTAAAATTGTAAGTTTCAACTTAATATCCAATAGCTTGGTATTTTACTCTGAAAACTCAGTAAGGGCCTGAGCTATAAAATAAAAACCTCATTTATTAGAAGAAAAATCATTTCTGTAAGACGATGCTCACTTTACCTGAAATTTACCTGAATCTGTTCTATGTACCACGACTCTGTCACTTCACTAAGGTAATACAAAAGTTATTTCTCGTTAATTCTTCTTTCATATTTTAATGTATACAAGAGTGTGTTTTATGGTCTTTGAAATGATACATCTTTTACTTAAAGAAAAAAAGTGGTTCAGTGGCAGTGAACCCTAAAGGAGAATTTCAAATACTGTTCTACCTACTTTCTGGTTTACTTAATTAATTGGGTTCGGGATTGCAGGAGTGTGTAGGCCTGAAAGTTTAGTTCTCGTCTTCTTCAATTTTGTGCAATGAGGTAGGGAAGAAGACAGTTGTTGGGATTTCAAGTTGGCAAGAGTGACTCATCCACTGCCTTCAAATGTACGGTATATGAATACACAGAGAGAGAAGAAACTAAACGAACAGTTAAGTACAAGTCAGAGAAGTTGAATCCAGTATTTTTGCCTGAGCTTTC
The DNA here is from genome assembly GCF_010015895.1 of Lontra canadensis. Taxonomy (NCBI): domain Eukaryota; kingdom Metazoa; phylum Chordata; class Mammalia; order Carnivora; family Mustelidae; genus Lontra; species Lontra canadensis. Next base: position 2,815,714 of record NW_022631028.1, read on the forward strand.
TTAATGCCCCGGGCTTTACAGGGTGCTTTATGCCCATTGCTTTTTTATTGTAATTGCGGAGGCTAAGTTGTAAGACCCCACGGAACGTGCAGTTAGCTATGTCAAAGGACTCCCCTCAACACAATCGGAGAAAGATATTTTCTTGAGCACACTAAGGTAATGATATTTTCTTTCTGTTCGAGGAGCTGGCTACAGGATATTTGCTCTAATAGCCTCACTGAAACAACAAATTAAATCAGGTTGGGACTCTGTATTGGGTTCACTCAGGCAGGAGGATTATTTCCAAAATAGACCACGGGTGCTTTCCGGCCAGCACTAGGTTCCTGGCAGAGTCTGCCTTAAGTCTGCTGAGCCCTTTGCAAACAAGGGAAGGATCTCTGCTGAGACTTCCAGCCTCTCTCCATTTTTCTCAGCATCATTTAACACAAGAACACTTGCTCATGCTACAGGGACACCAAAGGTAGTGAGTTTCTGCCCTCATTTGCTCGTTTAGGTGTCAGATGTCATGATATGTATGGGTGGTTGTGGCCAAAAGATGTAGGCTTATCATACAGTTTAGTCCATCGGAAAATAGCACTTGCATCTGGGAATCAATGGGGGAAATGGCAAATTTATTTGAAGAGCTTCCTGTTGAAAAGGAAGATGTCCAAGGACAACAAAGATGTTGCAGATACCAATGATGAGCTAAGAAAACACAGACACAAACACAATACACCAACGCAGACATGTTACAAAGAAAGTCTTTTGGCACCTGGACTTTGGCATTTTAACCATTATATTCTTCCACCAAACAAATTCCATTTCCATGCACCCAAATCTATAACCTAGGTGAATAAAGCAGTGGGGAACCGTGTTACAGAATTACAGGATTTCTCTCTTTTGTGTTCTCTGCTGCCACGTCTTCTCAGGGGCACTGAAGATTCCAGACCACCCCCCGCCCCAACAAATGTTTTAATCTTTTCTTTATTTCGGGCAGATTTCACAAGAATGGAGTTTTCAGGAGGCAGCAGGGAAGAATTATCTTTCTGATATTAATATCACCCTTTTCTTTCTTTCTTTTTTTTTTTTTTTTGAGTGAGACTGAATCAAAAAGAACTAAGAAAACTTTGTCCAGTTTTCTTCCTTTGTAATCCCCTGCAGAGGGGACAATGTCTGCAGTTACCTCCTTTAGTAATGCCAGGGACAACTCAATAAAGCAGTCAAAAGACTTCCTTTGATAATTACAAAGAATGGAATCACCAGGTTTGCAGAGAAACCTCCTGGTGTCTCCATTACTATAGACACAAAGTTCCAGACTTAGATAAAATGTGCCCATCACGTTTTATTTCATTCTGTCTTTGGTCCGTGCGTGGTCAACAAGAGTGCCATAACACTTCTGTTCAGAGTAGTTCTCTTTCTTCCCTCCCGCTTCTGAGTTTTTCCCCAGCAACCCCACGCCCACCCATGGCAACATCAGACAGTATGAATAATAATGGAGAAATAAAAGTTTTCAGCGGATCCTTACTCTGACATTCTCCAAAACTCGTGGAATTGATCTCTCTTTCTCTTTCCCCCTTGCTCAATCCCGATGCAGGCGAAGGTGACATAGCTGCAATATTAATTTCACAGTTTTGCAAAGCTTAATGTATGTGCTTTCTCTTAGTTCATTTTAATTTAGGTTTGATTGATAAGGAACGTGCACTTAAGCTTTCACAGTAAAGGTCACGGCTGCTGTGGATTTTAAAAGACTATAGTTTGATTCTGGCTCCCCCCACCCATCTTTTTTCATAGCGCTTTTCTTGTCAAAAGCCGGTATTTAGAGTTGTTCCACTGAGAATTTCATACAACTACCGTTACCATCTCAGACTCTTCCTATTTAATTATACCCTCAAGTATGCATTTTCGTCTGACCTTGTTTTAATCAAGTCATGAACTTCAGGTTTGTCTAAGCCCTGATTTCCTTTTGGAAAAAAAAAAAAATTAAGTATACTTCTGTTACTGCCACACCAAAGCATTTATTTAAAGATTCCGAATGGAATTCATTTTTGCACTAATACCTGTTCAGATGAATTCTTGGCAATTCAACCAAAGTAGTCTTTTAAAAAAAAATTTTTTTTTTTAAGGTGGGGGGAAGGGGCAGAGGGAGAGGAAGAGAGAGAAACTCAGGCAGGCTGCGCACTCCAAGCGCAGAGCCCAGTGTAGGGCTCAATCGATCTCATGACCCAGTCTGAAATCAAGAGTCAGACGCTTAACCGACTGAGCCACCCAGGTGCCCCCAGAGTCGTCTTTTATTTAGAGACACAAATCATCAGATCTGGCCAAGAACTGAACAAAACACAAATAAGAACTGTCATAACAGCTCTTAAAATCTAGAAGTACGACTAACGTCCTTAAACTTACTACAATAAAGGATCTCACTGACCAATTCCAAATGTGTAAGCATGTTTCTCCTGAATAGGACAGGTCTACAATGTTGGTACAATAGCTTTTGACTTTTTTCTTTCTGAACTATTTTGTGAACAGGTGCTGTTTCAATGGCAAGCTTTAGACTTTCTGTTGTAGTACACACTGGTGTATGCTAGCTGGTCTTCCTGAACATGTACTAATAAGATTGCATCAGTTTCATTTTTCAAGACATGTGAGCAATTGATGTGTTCCTAGAGAAAAGACAAAGCAGGCAACATGGCTTTAAAGGACTTCCATGCTTGCCTTTGTTTTTAATTAAACATTTAAGCCCTTCATAGGGTTTTATTAATACATCTGCAATTCAGACGGATTCATTTTGACACTGGTGTTGTGACAGATGGCCCTTCAAGAATATGGTGTTTTTGCACAGCATTAAGACCACGTGAAGGAATCTGATCAGGGATGATGTTAATCTTCACACTGCCCTTCACAATAAAATGAAATAGAAGACGAATATATTTTCAAAAAGAGGATAACTTGGGTCCAACTGAAGTGTTATTCCTGACTTCCACTTCCTTGTTTTTTTCCTGGAGTAGGATGTTGAGTATGTCTTGGGGGAGGGGCAGGGAATCCCATCTAACAGGGCTACATATTCTATTCCACAACCCCTCCCCCCCACCCCAAAGGACAAGATATAAAACAATCTAAGGGAATAGGAGAAAAAGATCTGGGATAAAACAAAATACAAATAAAAAGACAAGACTGAGGTACATTCATTTGCAGGTACTGTGAAAATTAGAAAATCTGTGGCAGAGACCAAACAACTACCATTGCGGGGAGAAGTCTTATCATTACCCTCATTGAGTGGTGAGGGAGAAATCCATGTGAATCTTAACATCAATTAGGTTGCTACGATCCCTCAATTATGGAACCTCCAATCACCAAAAAGAAATTGATTCTCATTTGGGTTGCTGGATCCTATTCCATAGATGTTACAGAAAGTGAAGACAAAACTGGCCCCATTCCAAATATTTCCATCTGACAGCCACCTGAATAATTTCAATGCTTAAATAAGCAGCTGGCTGTGGGGTAAGAGTACATATTTTACTATTTACTTCTGGGTAAAAAAACAAACAAACAACTTTTTGGAAAATTTGATTAAACACCAAATTTTTGTTAAATACCAAATTTCTTAAGGAATTCTGCTTCCATCAAGGTGAAAATGGCATTTGAGCTGAAGTCTCCTATTAAATGGATGTGTTAGGGTGGTCTGTCAATCCTTGATGCCGACCAGGATTTCAGAACACGATTTATTTTATCCCAGAATTCACACATGAGAAAGTCATAAACATGTCCTGTATTGAGAAAAGCCAAAGCCTGGTCAATAAAGCAATATCTCAACATCAACTGAAGTTGGGCCATTGATTGGAGGAGCCCCATGGTTAGAGAGAAATGCAAAAAGAATGTGAAAATATTCCTCTTTGGGAAACATTCGTTCAATGAAATCACTACAATTAGTGAGAAGACACGGGGAGAACAGACTCCAGGTTCAGACTTCGCAACAATGCTTACGAGGGATGTTCCACATGGAACTTCATTTCCTCTGGACTGGCCTCAGGGAGACTCTGGGGGGGTCTTCCTAGACTGAGGACTAAATAAATTCCTACTCAAATTATCTGGCTTTTGTCAGCATAGTGAACCCTTAGCCAAAACAGCTCATTTAATTCCCCACACTGTTATACTAAGAAGGCAATGACATTTCTCCCTTGAGGAGGAAAAGGATGGAGGGACTCCTGAGTGACTTCCAAAATTTGGTAATCATCGTGACCCCACACTTGCCTTGTGCCCCCTAACTGTTCAATTTCACCCCGCAATGTGGCCAACTTTCCTTCTCAGATGGGGATGCTGGCCTCGCTCCCCTGTTTTGTTTGAGTCACAGAGGAACTGCTCCAGCCAGCAAAGGAAAGGCTTCAGAGCCAAGTCTGAGTGGGTGGGCAAGAGGCTGGGGCCACGGGGGCTTTGCCTGAGAAACCACCACAGCTATGGCTATAAAGAAAACTTGTGCCAGGACTAGGGAATGGGAGGCGGGGGTAACAAAGAGGATGGACAGAGTGATTCTCTTCTCTTCCACTTTTACTCAGACCCTCCGCCAGACCTCATTAAACATTCTCTCCAATTCCCCGCCCCAAAGAGAAAATGAAGTGCACGTCCTTCCTCCGGAGCTGCTTCATCCTGGCCAACCACGCACACGAGAAACCGTCAGTAAAGCAACCGCCGAAATGGGTTAGCCTGCATCCCCTAAGATTAAAGCACCTTGGGAGCTTTTCATTGACAATGGTAGGATAAATGATGATTAATTTACTGGGAATGGTCCTTGGAATCATTTCATAATAAAAAGTAAGAAATGAAACAAGGCAATGTTAGGTTTATCAGGGCCAAAAAGTTATGACGTATGCTATCCCTAGTTCATATTTATCGAAAAGGTGAAGCCAAAGGAACACACTTAACCACAGTATAAATAATTAAAGTGCAAACCACTCACTGCTTTCTTTTTTCCTTTCTAAGGGGAATGCTTACAAAGACTGATAATGATATAAAAAAAAAAAATTACCAGTATTCTTAAAAACTAGGAGACCACTAAGAAAGCATTTAATCTCATTCTCATGACTCCTGCAATCCAAACCAATGATATTTATGTTCTCTTGTACATCAGAGCTGTTTCACGAGAACATGCCATAGTCTCTACACAGGGAAGAGTTAATGAGATAGCAGCTCTTATCTGCCACTTCTTTTAATGGAAGGGAAAAATAAATCCATTTTTATCCAGGCCCTTTATCTGACCACCACCCACATCTTGTCCACCCCAAACAGAACACATAATGGACCTCCATGAACATCCAGCAGATTCTGTCACTGTTCTGAGAAGCTTTCGCCTCTCACTGTGATTTACCTCTACCCTGTTTATACACTGAAAAATCAATTTTCAAGAAGCCCCAAGAGACAGCTGGAGCCTTGGGTAGGGGTCTTGGGAAGACAGGAGCCAGGGTGCTACTCACGTCGGTTTTCATACATGCTCCTGGACTGGGCCCAGATTTTAAAAGGATCTGGTTTCTTCTGCCCAGAGCTGTCGCTTTGATCTGGAGTGGGGGCCTCTGCAGGCGGGTACTCGGGGAGCACCTGTGTGCTGTGGCCTGGGGAGGCCGTGTGCAGGCTCCGGTGGCAGGAGACGCTGTGCTGAGAACTGTTCTGGCTGTCTTTTCTTTCCAGTGGTTGCTGAAAGCAAGCGAGCGAGAGAAGCAAGAAGAGGAGACTGTTATTGGTTCTCTGAGTGGGTGTTTCCATTGGCTTGTTTTTGTTCAGCACGTCTATGCACACATACATAAATATATCAACAACATTTTGGCTTCCATCTTTCTCCAGCTAATGCTGCATGCAGATAAATCCCCAGGTGATTGGCAGACAGAGAGAGGGGTGGGCCAGATGGAAAGACATAATCACAAACCATATTGCTCTCTGGGCTGTGGCGGAAAACAAATCCAGTTTTCATCACAGGTTCCCAGCTAAGACACTGGGTGCGCGTATTACAAGATGTAACAATTCAGTATCCTTATTTTTGGTCACCCTTGCTCTTTTAAAAGGTCGTAGGGCAAGGCTAGAGGTGGGGAGACCTTGGGAGACTGCTGTAATTATTTGGGTGAGAGAAGATGATGGGTTGGCCCAGGGTAATGGGGCAGAGATGGAGACAAGCAGTCAGATCCCGGTTATATCCTGAAGGTTGAGCCAAGGGATTGGCTAATAGGTTGCATGGAAGGTGTGAGAGAAAGGAATCAAGGATGGCTTCAAAATGGAGGTGGGGGGGCGGTTATGCTGTTTTAACTTCTTGGAAGACTGCAGTAGCCTTTTATGGATACAGCAGAGATGAGGGGATGATCACTTGGGTCTCTGAAAATGGAAGAGTTCATTTCTGGACTTATAAATTTGAGCTATTAGACATCCATCTGGAGATGGCCTAGCAACTGAGTACATGAGTTTGAAGTTCAGGGGAGAGATAAAACATGTATCAATCACTTCCACACCCTCGTGTTTTTGACAAAATATGTTAAGACAAAATACCAGGGGTGATTTATCTGTAAGGCTGTAACATCCAGAAGAAATACAATCAGGGCTAAAAATGTTCTTGGTGACTTCTCATTTTGCATCTTTCTAATAAAATGCCCAGTTTTTACCTGAAGATTTGCCAGAAGTTCTTCTACACTATAAGGAAAAGGGATGAGACCTTTCAAAAAATCATGCCTAGCATTCTGTATGAACTGGTACTTATAAGCATATAAGTAATTTTCACGTGAAGAGCTTCCATAATTCTTAGCTAATCAATTTTGCAGATATTGCATTTCACCTCTTGATCTCCTAACACTGTTGTTGCTTAAAAACCAAGACCAAACTTTATGTATGGGTTGACCTCAAGAGGTGGCCTTGCCAGATTTGCAACCTGTCCGAAGTCCAAGCAGTTTTCAAAGGGAAAGAGTTTCATTAAACTTCAAGAGAATAAGCAGGTTCCTGTTCCTTAAAACCTGCTCAGCAAAAGACCCTTCTCATTTTATGAAATGCTCTTTCTTTGAATGTTGATTGAATGCAGAGCAAAACCTAGTGGGAGGAAAAATACCTGGTAGGATACGAAATAACTTCAGTTCTTATTTTCTTGAATAAAAGAGGGTGGTAAGCCCAGGCGTTTAGTTTCTCCCATTCAAAATAAAAACTCGGGAATCCTGCCTCTCCCTCACTGGATGCTACATCCCTAGACTTACCTGCTTAAGAGCATCGTCAAGGGACAAGAAGGGGTATCTCCGTCCTCTCTTACAAAACCTGTATGGCATATGCTTTTTAAGTGGTTTAGAAGATCTTTGATCCAGAGCATTTCAGGTCTTTCAAGTTCAAGTATAGCATCAAAATCTTCCCCTTGGTCTTACAATCAATCCTATCAAAACTGTTCCTTGCTCTCTCCCCAGGTATCCTCCACTTTCACTCCTCATCTCCAAAGAAATTTTCAAGGTCCCCTTTGTTTAAATCTCAACCCCTCGACTCCCTCCCGTTCCAGTCTATGCTTTGAAATTAAGTATCTGAAGTAAAGCCCAAGGAGGACAAAAACTCCATTTACCCCTGACTATGAGAGATTACAGATTTGAATATAGATTTTGGTAAGGCTTCAAAGCTGAGGAAAACTAGGCAGGCAGTTAATGAAGCAAGATAGACCACATACAATTGTATTTGGTATGCCTGAAGGAGAAATTGGAGGCCCATATTCTAAACTAGCAAAGAGGTCTTGGTAGAACTAGAAGAGGCTTAATTCACTCAGCTCCAGTGGTACTGGGAAAACACACTGAGGTTTGGATGGGAACAACCACCACCAGCCCCCATGTCACCACTGCTCGCTTTTGAGGACGAAATGCTCACGTTGGACCTGGTTGGATCAGAACTTCAAAGACTTGGAGTAGAGCCTTGATTCCGCCAATATCCAGCAGTCGTCCCCCCACCACCAACCCCCACAGCAAACTTGGCTCTTGGGGCCAGTTGTCTGATTTCTGCCCCAAGAAGCTCTCTAGCTGCCTTCTTGCTTCCCCTGGAGGCAGGCTGAAGACTTTCAGAGCCAGGAAATGTTCATGACAGATACATCCCCCCACTCTCTTTCCCATGTGGGTGGAAATCTGTGTTTCTCTTCACTGTGGTCTTTACAAGGGTCTCGATTATAAAGAAGCACATGCAGCACCAGCCCATTTTTGGTGTGAATACACTAGCATAGAAAGAAAAAAATGGGATTCGGGATACCTTTCTCCCCCCTTATACCTTCCTGTATTGTCTACTTTTTATAATGCATCGTTAATGCTTGTTATAGTCAAGACAAAATTTAAAGCTATTTCTATTTTGAAAGAAACCCTGATAAGGAGAATTAATGGAGACTGTTACTTTCTCTTTTTTTTATATATATTTTCTTAAGATTTTATTTTTAAGTCATCTCTACCCCCCCAACGTGGGGCTTGAACTCACAACCCCGAGACCAAGAGTTGCATGGCGCCACCAACTGAGCCAGCCAGGCGTCCTTCTTTTATACATTTTGGTCATGTTTTGGTTTTGTTCTCCTCTCAGGAAAGGAGGAAAAGATAGTCTAAATACAGAAGCAAATAATTCAACAGGTGAAGGAGCTCTGAGTTCACCTAGAGAGTTGTATCCCTCCAAGTGCCCACCTTGGTTCCTCAAATGAGTAGCAAATGCCAGATTGTGGGGATTGGCCCATTGACACTAAATTCATTTCCAGGTAGCCAGTTGCGATCCCTGCAGCTTCAAGCTCCCCCTTGTTGAGACCGCCTGCCAAAGCCTCCCCGGGACCCAGAAGGAGCCGCACTGCAGGGTTATATGAGAGAACATCATACTCCTCTTTCCCGGGGTCACTCTGTTGTCCCTGCAAACCTAACTATAATCTCAGCCACTCACTCCCTCCTCCTGAACTGGAGAAAAATTTCTTACTGGCAGAGTTGCCCCACTGCCAGAATCACATAAAAGGCTGGACTTCTCCCCCAACCCCCCACAGAGAACACACCTGTGCTTTTACCCACACGCCCACAAGATGCATGTGCTCGGATTCTGCTTGTCACATCACAGCTTCCCAAGACCGTTTGACGACTGTCCCACTGTAACACATCTCTGACACAGAGGATGGGGAAATCTCAGGTTTAACCAAAGACCTGGCTTTGCCATTACCCAAATATGCAAATGAAGTCTGCCAGAAATGGCTCGGGCCACTTTTCAAATTTGAACACCCTTTCTCACCTCCCAATAAATGACTCACTTCGGTCCAATTTAACATAAAAATGACAGAATGTGGAATGAGTTTGTAAAACTGTCTCTGAAATTGCATTTCTGCATCCCTTTTAAATGCCATCTAAACTTTGTTCCAAATTTGGAAAAGAAAAGTAAAGCAGCATCCTGAGAATATGCCCGAAAAATGATGCCACCACTAAAAGCTGTCACTAAACGACACATTTGAACCCATACTAATGGGCTAATGCACAACAATCTGGGAGCTGTTTGGATTTTTTCCCCTGAGAAGATTTAACCTCACTCTGTGCTTCTTCCTAAGTTCAATTATGGAAATGACTTAATTTGAAGATGCATTCTATATTTAATATCTTGGTACTCTAAATTTTTTGAAGCTATGCTCTGTTTGCACAAGAGTTCAAAATATGCCTTTTGACTTTCCATGAGCATGCTAATTAGCTATGACGTTGTCTTTTATCCGATGAGAGCCTAGAACTCTCCAGGAGAAATCAAGATTATGTATCTTTCAAATTAAAGACAACTGGTCCCCTTTACAGCAGCCTGGATGATCTCCTAGGGAAGACCTGGAGCATGAAAACAAACTCACTTCTCAGCTAGTTACAGCCCAGGGTCAGAGCTGCTTCTGATGGGACTGTCTTTCTCCTCATTTCTCTAAGTGAGAAACAGGCCCAAAGAGAAATATCTGCAGTTTGAGATACATTTTCAAGTCTGTTATTCTACACATACTAGCGCCATGCAAGCATCTGGCACCCAAATGACCAAACATCCAGACGAGGCCCCCTTATTAGGAACTACCAACATTACATTATTCACTCATCCAGTAAATACATACTCATCACTTCCTATGAGCCAGATTCTTGTGGATACAGTGGATAAGAAAGAAAAAGATGGTACCTAAACTCTGAGAATTTATACTTGTGTATTTAGATGTGTGTGTGTGTGTGTGTGTGTGTGTGTGTGATGGACAGTAATCAAATAATCTTAACAGTTTGATAACAACGTATTGCATTGTCCTTTAGATAGGTGGTAGGGAGAAGCTTCTGGAAGAACAGCCCATTAAGGGAAGCAGCATGTGCTCAGTCTTCAAAGCAAAAATGAGTTTGGACGGTCTGAAGAACAGAGAGAAGGCAGAGCGACACAGCAAGGGAGTAGGGTGACGTGAGATAAACTGAGAGACCAGATACCGCAAGGGTTTGTGAGCTACTTTCGAGTTTGGGACTCATTCTTAGCTCAGGGGAGATGAAATTCACTAATGGACTTCAAACAGAGATTGCCAGGAGCCAAGCGACTTCTAGAAAGTTCGGTCTGATTACTGAGGGGTGACTAGGTTGGTGTGGACAGGAGTAAAAGTAGGGCACTGGTCAGGAGGCTACTGTGTGGTCCATGGGAGGGGCCCGAGGTGGTTTACGCTAGGGAACAGCAGTGATGATGGGGAGGGACAAGTGACATCAAAGACTTTTGGGTGCAGATTCAACAGGCATTCCTGAATGACTGAGGGGAGGGGAGGCAAGAGGAAAAGGAGGGGGAGGACCTCTTAGAAACATGGATTTCCACCTCCCAGCTTTCCAGCTCGAACAACTAGTTGGAAAGATGTGCCACATACTGAGATGGATATTTCCAATGTTAGCTCTTGTCACTATTCAGACCTTTGTGAAGGACAATTTTTACTTTTAAAGATCAGATCAGTTGACTAGGATGAAAGAAATGGGTTGAGTTTTCAAAACTCCATAAAAGTCCTTGGCCACACACTGGCCATAAACTTGTGTCATAAGACCTTTTAAAATGAAACAGTACCAATCTCCCAGCATGAATGATTTCTTAACTATTGACAGCCCAAGGAAATTGGGAAGATGCAGTGGTTTTTGTAAATGGAAATGGGGGGGAAATCAACTCATCAGTATTTCACAGAGTGATTTCAAAATGAAGGTCCTTATAAAGTGAGCTGAAAATATTTGCTCGGAAGAGCAAATGAATACAGACAGCACTTAGGAGCTTAAATGATGAAAAGAATTCATGTGGCTTAAAAATGACAAATCGATCCATTTTAAAGCAAAATTATTTACAGTTCACTTATCCGCCAAGACTGAAGGCCACTGCAGTGATTTACATGGACAACAGGAAAAACTCCAAGTGCTGATAATATATTAGGCCAATGTCATTAAAGGTTGTGCAAAAATTAGGGACTCCATTCCAAGCCAAAGCAGAGGATGGTCCTTGTCTCTTCCTTTCCTCATTTATGGGTCTAAGTCAAATAATCTCTTCTAAAAGGGCAGAGAAGAGGAATTAATGGGAAGGAAAGGAAGGTACCGATGGATACGAAAACAAATTTTGGTTCACAAGGGATGTTTTAAAGAAATCTGATAAAAAGGCAAAATTTATTTTCTAGACTCCAAGGGGTTGAGGGTATGAGTCGCTGTAAGAAGTTGAGGGGCAAGGAGACTATAGCAACGATCCTAATTCTTCTTCCCTCTACCACTCCCTGATTCTCTTGGGAGCCTGCAGGAGCTTTAATGACTTGTACTCTTGCCTCTTTGTGGGACAAGTGGCTCTGAGGTGTTATGACAACCAGGAGAGTCTGAGAAACAGTCAGGGTCCATGAAATTGGGTGATTCTGGCTGGGGTCACTTGCTAGGCATATTCCCTGAAGATCTCTCCCTCACATCTCTTAACAACTGGCTGTCAGCAAGTGTCCTTAGGATCCCTTCCAGGGGAAAGGAATGGAGGACAATGGAAAAGAAACCTGACGCTACTGATCCCTTTCAGCTTGCTGCATTTGCTGCAAACAGTTCCGTGAAGAGGACAGGCTTCCTTGGTCTTTCCCATCTTTTGTGTCCCCTGTATGAAAACTTTACATGAGAAGTCTTTTAGTTAACTGGGAAAATTTTGTGTCTTTTATGGATATGGTATGCCTTCTTGGATCTGACAGTAACAGCTAAGTAGATATGGTTTCCTACATTGCTCAGGCTGCTGGGGACCTTGGAAAAATTCCACAGTTCAATCACAGTATGTCAACCTTGGGTCCTTTCTCTGGCTTTAACTTATACTGTTGTAATTAAGAGCTGAGTGATTTTCATTATGTTTGTCCCTGGTTCTACATGATCTTTCTGCTTTTTATTTTTATTATTTATCATTTTTATTTTCTTTAAGTAGGAGCCACACCCAGCATGGAGCCCAATGTGGGGCTTGAACTCACAACCCTAAGATCAAGACCTGAGCTGAGATCAACAGTTGGATGTTTAACGGACTGAGGCACCCAGGCACCCCTCTCTGCTTTTTGAACTTTTGAAAGTTTCAGACTTTATGCCCCATGAAGCAGATCTGTATAGATCTGGCTGTTTATGTGGGTACCGTTTCTCTCTCCCCAGCTGCATGAGGGCAGGAATGTTTTCTGTCTTAGATCCTGTTGTATACTGACACGAGGTCTGGCATATAGAAGATACTCAATGAATACATGTTGCTGAAACAAGCGCATAAAAATTATGGTGATTTGAGATGATGGTTCCTTTTTTTGAAAGAAGCAATCAAAACATCTTTTGTTTGTAAACTGCCGAAGAAAGGCATCTGACCAACTTACTTATCATAGTATTTCCAGTGCCTCCCACCAAATCACCACTTACTAGATTCCTGATACTAACTGCTAACTAAATGGATGGACAGATGGATAGATGGGACAGATGAAGGAAGGCAGAAAGGGAAGGAATACTTCAAAAAATGATGTAGTGAGAAAACAAAAGTGAAAACTGCCTTAAAATTCAGGGTTTGCTATTTAGAGTTTGAAATTCTTTTTTTGTCGTTCCCTCCCCCACCAGTTTCTTCTTCTTATTTTTTTAGTAATCCCTTACACCCAACATGGGGCTCGAACTCACAACTCTGGGATCAGGAGTTGCATGCTCTACTGACTGAGACTGCCAGGCGCCCCTAGAGTTTTAAATTCTTACAAAACTCTCCTGTGTGATTCAGAATGAGAGTCTCAGTTAGATAAGTTTCCAGCCAGGATGATTAAATTGGGCCTCAGAATCCGTTTCCTAGTGAGGTCTAAAATCTGACAGCAACTATTATTTTTACTTTTGTCTTGTTTTTGTCTCTGCCATTTGGCAGGAAAATTCCTAATGTTATGGCTGTCCAGGTATTAAATTAATAACATTTTATTAAGACACGGCCATTGTTCCCAGTGAGAATAGAATCCATAAACTCAACATTTAAACTAAATTTAATAGAAGAAACTGCTTATGAAAAGTAAGCTGTAGAGGCTGCCCAGAAGGGGAAACAAGATCAAAAAGACCCTTTGTTCTAATAAAAGCCCAACTACTTAATTATTGAAAACATTAAAAAAAAAAAGAATGAGGACAAGAAGGAGCTGTCAGTCACATGAGCAAGCCAACAATGTCAGGAGCCTCGAAGAGAAGAAACATGGTCCCAGGTCAAGACAGTATATTCACAGAACTAATGGTAAATCTCAGCATATCACAACCTCAGGCACTGTCCACGTGCATTCATTACGTAGCCTGCACAACTAACCCTATCTGCCATTGTGTGACTGGCTGTCTGGGACCACGACATCCAGCTTTCCCAGGGACTCCCCCCTACCCCACCAGAGAAATCCCATCATCATCTGTCTCTCTGGCAGGACATCATAAAAATTCAAAACTGGGGAAGGGAACCCTACTTTCAACCCACCTGTCCAGAGCTCCCACGGATCACAGATGTTAGCAACGCTCGACCGCCAACAGCGGACCTTGGCTCAGAGTTCCGAATTCTGTACGGCAGCTGCCCGGGTGTGCCAGCAATGCTGTGAAAACCATCATCCCCGTCCTGGCACAGAAATCGGGTAAGGACAAGCCCCAGGCTGGGGGCTTGTTCATCTCGAACCCAGCAACACACCAGTCTCTTAGTTTGTGGTAATTAAGAGCCAGCAGACTGTGGGCAAAGCCGTTAAGAACGCTTTTTTCCTAGGAATGCAGCCGGAGTAATTGGCTTGCTGCTTGCTAATGACACGGCTTCTACAAAAATAAACTGTCACAGGGAATTCTCTTAACCGATTTGGTGAATACAGGCTCTATACCTGTTTGATATTCCTTCGAGTTCAGCAGTGAATCCCCAAACACTTTGGGGAAGAAACGATGCAGAAGAAATCCTTCGGCCAAGGAAGTTTAAACAGGATGCAAACCCGAAAAGAACCCCTTGGCACTTGATGTCGAGCTCCCTGTGCAAAATTCATACTCCACCCCCCCCATGCTCCTTGTTAAGACTCCATCCCCGTTGGGTGTGTAAAAGAAGTCCGTGCATCACACGGCATGCTTGAGGGTGTGGGAGAAAAAAGGCTGGCTAACTGAAGCGCCTGTGACACGTCTTCCAGATCTGCTTCTTTTCTGAAGGCTGAATAGGCTTCTATGACCGAGGGACAAGGACACACATATGCCGTGTGTGTGCCTGTACACACACACACACACACACACACACACACACACAGAGGCATCTCTGTGGTTCCGATGTCGACACCTACCAGCACTTTTCAGCTGAAACATTAACGCGAACTGACAAGGATAGCAGCCCTAGAGTCACATGTTCCGGTCGCCACAGCCCTGTGCCACTGGAATCCCATCAATTATTGCAGGTTTTTCTCTTTGGACAACTTAGGAACGGAGTTTAAGAATGCAGGAAGCTCCCTCTCTCATCTCCTTAATAAACTTCTTCCTCTCGCCACCAGGCTTGCAGACAGGTGGAAAGAATCCCGCTGCAGCCCCAGTGAGCTGCAAAGTTTTAAAGGTTCTCCTTCCCTGGATGGCAGAAAGCTACACATTTTCCCTCTCCCCAATAGCCCAAGCCCCGTGAAAGTACCCCCTCTCTGTCCTAACATTAATGAATGGGGGAAGCTTCTTTCTCCCGGATCAATTTCACAGGCATTGTAGTTCCAGATTTTGAGTTTTGAAGTAGCATTTTAATTTGTTGTCAGTGCCCTGGGAGCAGAAGCTCACACCACCAAGCAAAACACCACAGCCTCTAAGCTATTAGCTAACATGTCAACTAGGTAATGCATCTTCAGGGAAACCAGATTAGAAAGGACAGCAAAACATTGATTTTTTTTTTTTAATCCTATACCTGCAGCATAATGCTGCTAAAGCTAGCAAAACAACAAAGGACATTTCGACAGCAAGGAAATGTCTTATTCTCAGTGCTGGGGCAGTGAACGTTGTTCCATGTGAGCATGGATATATATATACAGGGCAGGGCAATTCTTCTTTAAACCTGCAGCCTTTTTAATTTTGTAAATAATTCATCGTCCAATGCATAAGAAAGCTCAGGGAGAGAATCTGCCCATGTGAAGGGATGGAAACACCAGTTAAGAGCAACCCTACTCAGTAAGCAGGTGGAGCTTTCCCCAACCCCCCTCCCAGAGGAAACAATAGCATTTGTATGAAGTTAAAACACCGGAGAAACTCATCCATTTGCAAAAGAGTTGTAATGCATTTATACAGAGAGGATTCCAAACATGCATTCTTTAACCTGGCTTCTGCAGCATGCCCACAAATCACTAGACAGTTAAAAGATAAACCCAATACCGTCTCTATCAAAAGGACCCCCAGAACTTAATAAAATGAGTCCGGGCTACTGTCTCCTCCACCTATTCTAAAACACGTTTCGTGAAGTCAAGCCAGACAGCGTCCCTTCCCACCACCAGCCCCACCGCCCCTCCCACCCCCCAACAAGAACCAAGTAACTGATAAGTCCTTACCGACTTTGGGCTCTTCTTGGGAACTGGCAACCCTGGAAAAAATGCAACAAGGAGGGAAGAGGGGAAGAAATCATTAGCATATAAATGTTACCTTTTCCTTAAAGAACAATCCCCAGGTGTTTCATGGCAACCTAGCCATCTGCAGAGTTATGTCAGATTTCTCCCCAGCATCGGAGTTACCAGGCTGTTCATATCGAATCAAAGCAGAGGGAGGAGGAGAGCGAGAGGCAGGAGATCTATCTGCATTAGCTATGCTGGCTTGTACTGCAGCAGCCTGGAGGCTGGGAAAAGAAATTCACAGACCTCAGCGGCCTGGGAAATTGAACACTTGGACAGAATCTCAAATGCTCTTCTGGATTAAGAGAGACTTAACTTACAATTAAGTCCAGGATATTTCCTTTCCACACGATCCACTTGTCAATCGAAGCGGACCAATCAGGACAGAGGAAGGGGTGTATATTTAGTTGCAGAGGAGTACATGGTTAAAATTAAATTTTTCTTTCCTTTTTTTTTGGGATCGTTTCTTTCTCCCCCCACCTCTGCTTTTCAGGAGAGGAAATGCCTTCTTTATTTGGATGAGCTGAACACCAAAAACAAAAAAGGATGCTCTTTTGCCAGCAGAGAACACAAATTCAACTTAGTGTAGGACCCCCTCCAGATCATGGGCACACCTCTCCGTGCATGTCAATCACCCAAGCACACTCCTATTTAGCTTGGAAAGGACGCTAGCTGGTGTCAGACCCTTAAGGGGAAAGGAGATTGTTGGGGAGTGAATGAGAAATTTCATGGAGCTGCGAGAAGATGAGAAAGGCAGAGGAGAATAAGGTATTCACTGATCCTTGCTGGCTCTTCCGGAACCCTATCCTTCGTGGGAGGGGAAGAGCTGGAAGGGGCTGGTGATTGCTTCACACTTCTAGAAAAGTCAGCAGCGATTAGGAGCAGACATATGGGAAATCTGCCAACTGGGGAGTGCAGCAAAAGAGGGCTAGAAAGGAAAATAAAAGCATATAATGGTGTTTCAAAGGTAATCATTTCTGCAAGCTGCCCTCTCATTTTTTATTTATTTTTTATTTTGGGTTTGAGCGAGGGTTAGAATGCAAAATACGGATTCCATCTGGACTGGGCACCAAAGATATACTCGGGATCTGAGGATTTTGCACTGGCAACTTCAACCTTTTTTAAGAAAATGATCCCTCTGTAGTGTGATGATTTCCATGCTTTGGGAAGTGACTTGTTAAACCGTGAGCTGTGCTAAGTTCAGCACAAGTAACACGAGGCAAGGGAAGTGGGTGAGTAGGAGGAAGCCATCAGGGGAGCACTGCTAATGTGCCCACTGCAAGTGAGGCATGACTGGCCATGGATTACTCGTCCCCAAAGGCACTGCAGACACTCTTCTTGCAAGGCTCATCACATCACCAAAACGAGGTCACCACGGTCTGGCCAAGTGGTTCTCAGACTTCTGAAGACATACAGAGAACTTGAAGAACTGTTATAAAGGCAGAATCCCGGGCCCCACTCTGAGGAGGGCCCAGGAGTCTGCAGTATAAACGCTATCTTCCAGGACATTCTGACAGGACTGAGGACCACATCTAAGGAGACTATTACATTTTCAAGTTGGGCGAACTCAGACAGGCAGCCTGCAGTGGGTTGCCTCAGTGCCTCAGTTTATAAAATGGAGAGAGTCAGGCTCACATCACAGGATTACGACAATCTGGACAAGGAGGACAACACATGTGAAAGCCTCATACCTGGCACAGAGTAGGCCCCTCAAATGTCAACCATGACACCTTACCTTGTGAATTTACACCATTTGGAAAGGAAGGGGTTACAGTCACCTTCCTCTAACTAGAGAAAGTCATTTGCCCAACATGCTAACATACGGAAACCATAGGAGGGGAAATACTTTACCTGTGGAGGAGAGTAAGTGTTAAGCAATTTGGTTGCATCATTATTCTTCAAAAACTATTAGGTGCTTTATGTGTTCATTAATGTGATTATTAATAAATAATAATAAAAAATAATTTTATTATTTAGTGTCAGTCACTGGACAGACTTCAAAATTGTATACTAATACGTCTTCGAATTCAGATGTTTTTCTAATTCAGACTGACCTCCTAGCTGACTGGAAGAAGCACCATTTCACTATAGTTAGTTTTTACCAGACTTGCCTTCACCCAGGATCCCAGTGACCCTCTATAAAAATGTGTCCGGAATATCCAACTAGGTAGGAGTCAGGGAAAATGGCTTTGATCTATATTCTGCTTATCATGTACAAAACTGACCATCTTAGGGCTGCCTAGATGGCACAGTCAGTTAAGAGTCAGACTCTTGGCTTCAGCTCAGGGAGTGATTTCAGGGTCGTGAGAACGAGCCCCGCATCAGGCTCATGTTCAGGTGTCCTAGGGACTCTCTTCCTCTCCCTCTGTCCTTCCCCCCTTCTCTCTCTCTCTCTTTCAATGAATAAATAAATCTTTGTCCCTGTCTCTTAAGATTTCATTTATAAAATAAAGGTCCTTGTCTTTGTCCATCAGAGAGAAGTACTCGCCCGCTGAAAGGTGCAGACACAAGGATGCTCACTGCACACCGTTGGTATAAAGGAAAGCTGGAAAGGACTAGAGGCTCTGAACAAACTGAGCAACATGGAACCCGTAAGGCAGTCTGCAGAGGTTAAAAGGCATGGGCTATCTCTACATGTAACATGGAAGGTCTCCAAAACACAAGGCAGAGTGCAGGCAGCGTGCTGCAGGTGGAGACAGGTGTTAAATACACGCAAACACGTGCACAGGCTCCGCTCCCCATGACCGTCCACACCAAACTGATGAGCTGGCAAGGAGGGACAGAGATGGGAGGGGCCGGTTTAAGCAGATGTGGCCTTTATCTATAAGTCTTTATCAAGAATACCATATTTGTGGGTGCCTGGGTAGCTCAGGGGGTTAAAGCCTCTACCTTCAGCTCAGGTCATGATCTCAGGGTCCTGGGATCGAGCCCTGCATCGGGCTCTCTGCTCTGCAGGGAGCCTGCTTCCTTCTCTCTCTCTGCCTGCCTCTCTGCCTACTTGTGATCTCTGTGTGTCAAATAGATAAATAAAATCTTAAAAAAAAAAAAAGAATACCAAATTTTATCTTGCTGAGGCAAGAAAACAGCTAGCTAGAAGTAAACATTAACTCATGAGTGGCCCCTCCATTAACGGCACAAAACCAACCAGTCCATAGCACCCTGGGATGACAGCTACAGTGGCTTCCTCGGAGGAAGCAGTTCATACAACATTCCAAAAGATCCTGAATCAACAGACACCGCAAGCTGTATTTTAGAACAAACAAGAAAAACTTCTTTTAATTTAAAGAGCAATTTGTTCCACTTTGCTACCTTCTTTTTAAAAAGCCAGTCCTTTTATGGGAGCCAAAACTGGCCACAAATTAGTATTCAGAATGTCAAAACTCGAGAGCCTCTACTTGAGTGCTTTTTAAAAGAGAAATCAAGGATCTGCTTTAAGTCCACACAGTCATTAAATCTTAAAATCTAATGAATATGAATGCTGGAACAAAGCCCCTGATTACGTATTTTAGCCAAAACCACTCAGATGGTTTGAAAACAGCTGGGAGACCTAATGGAAAATATTCAGAAAAGGTCACCATGCAGCAGAATATTCCAAGACCTGACATAGGATGGGTGACACAAAGCAGCAGGATCCCACACTTGCCAGCAAGACAGTGGTTTTCACAGGACAAATTACACTTTGTGCCTCCAGGGGTGGCAGGAAGCTTGTGTTGTATACGTTGTGTCACATACTACAGACAAGGCTCAGATGAAGAGACAGCGCCTGTCTTCATGGGCTCTCCTGTTTCCTTCAGAGAAAGGAAGGGCAATTTTGAGAAGAGGCAGAAGAAAAAGTCTGTGGATGGTACTGTCTGCTCTTTGAGTCTAGAAGGTAGCAAATGCTATTTCAAAGGGGTCCCAGAAAACTTTACAGTTCAAAGGTGAGTCTAAGTGTGATTTATATAAGTGAGAAATGTTGGGACCTGAATTTCCCAAGTCCCCTACGAAAAAGATGTCCTTTTGGAGAAAACAAATGGCAAAGACTATGCTAGGAACTAGAATCTGACCAAGTAACAGGAAGAGAACTCTTTCCTTCTAAATATCAAAACCATAAACTATGCTACTGAACATGTTCTCCTAGAACTAAATGGTGAGTGTTATTCTTGGTGAAATTTTATAATGGTTGTCTGCAATAATTTATGTGAAACAAGTAAAAATAGACTATATATGCATTCAGAAACAAAGACTGGTAGGTTACATGTCAAAACAGTGCGTTCTTTGGCTCACGGGATCATGGATGGTTTTATTACCTATTTTAGTAACTTCTACAAGAAGAAAAGCTTTATTTATTTATGAACACACACACAGACACCGATAGATACCACAATAAAGAAAAGCATATACTGCCTTTTTTGTAGGATGAATATAGTAAAATGCAGAACATTTTACCGTACTTTTAAATCTCAAGAGCCATCACTTACCTCTACTTCCTCCAAGAAGTGATAACTTCCCCCCCAGATGAATGTATACGTATGGCTTCTTTAAGTACCACTGTTGAGATTAAGACTTGCGTTTATAGGCTGACTCAAGGGACACACGGAAGACATCGATAGCTCAGCTGTGTTACCAAGAGAAGCCAAACAGAAGGCAGGCACTGCCCTTCCACAACTGACATGAACAAGCCTGAGTTGTAGGAAAGAGATCAGGCTTCTTTGGACCTAACTTCCTCCAGGTTAAAGCAAGTGAAAATGTCAACCAGCCTTACCAACTGAAGGAATGAAGAGAAATCACGCAAAAGGCTTTCCAGGGGTGAAGTCTAACATCAGCGCCATAAGCGAAGTGGAACTACAAGTTATAAAAATGTACTGTGCCGTCAATTCACATTTTTTTCTTTGTGATATTCATTCTGCTTTGTACTTGATCTCTAGATTTAAGCATTTGAATAGAATCATGTCAGCTTCTTCTTTAGCATTCCAACACACACTAAGTCACTAATCCACATATCATTGAACACATGAAATTCCTTAGAAGTTTGCATTGCAAAATGTTTGATTGAAAGCAACGCTGGTGTTGAATTAGGTAATGCAACATTCAAGGAGTTGGGAACTGTTACCTATATCGAGAGAGAGAGACTGACAGATTCATGGATTTAAGCAATCAGGTAGTTAATTCATGGAGACCACTGAAAGCCATGGAAAGAAGACTAAGAACTTGGTCTGGGGCTACTCATAGATTTCAAACAGAATAAAACTACTCCTGAGCACATTTGCATCTCAGACCCCACTAACTTTCTTTCTTATTCTAAAATACAACAATACATAATCCTAAATGCTGGACTCGAAAACTACAGCTGATTTTAACCCAATTAAACTCATCATCAAGAGTTTGTATTCAGGAAATAGAAAAAGATTTATCTAAAAAGATGTTCAACACAGTATTCTTTAAAGAAGATAAAAATTGGAAACAATTTTTTTGGAACAATTTTGGAAACAAAAATCTGAACTAAGAACAGAGGACCAACCAAACATATTGCTATAGCAACAAGATGAAAAATTCTGAATCCATTAAAATAGGCAGTGATGTACATAAGACGTGCAAAGCAGGATAGAACTTTGTACATAGGATATAAGGTCATGGGGTGCCTGGGTGGCTCAGTCCTTGGGCATTTGCCTTCAGCTCAGGTCATGATCCCGGGGTCCTGGAATTGAGTCCTGCATCAGGCTCCCTGCTTGGTGGGGAGGCCTGCTTCTCCCTCTCCCATTCCCCCTGCTTGTGTTCCCTCTCCCAAAGTCTCTCTCTGTCGAATAAATAAATAAAATCTTAAAAAAATAGAAAAAAAAGAATATAAACTCATTGTTTAAAAATAGGTATATGTGGAACACCTGGGTCACTCAGTGGGTTAAGCCACTGCCTTTGGCTCGGGTCATGATCCCAGGGTCTTGGGATCGAGTCCCGCTTGGGGCTCCTTGCTCAGCAGGGAGCCTGCTTCTCTCTCTGCCTCTGCCTGCCTCTCTTGCCTGCGTGTGTGCTCTCTCTCTTTCTCTCTGACAAATAAATAAATAAATAAATAAAATCTTAAAAAAAAAAAAAAAGGTATACGTATATATTGCACACATACATCACACACCCAAAGACTTAAAGAACATGTATTAAAATAGTCTTTCTGAATGCTAGGATTAATATGTGATTCATATTCTTATTCTCAGTCTTTCCCAAGTTTTCCAGATTTTACATATAAGTACAATTATAAACAGAGAAGCATTACTCAGTGTGCTTGGACAATGATAAGTATTTATTAGTTTTAGTGCAGTGCTAGATTAAAAAATAACAGGAATTTGTTCTAGCTCTCTTTTGGCTCAATGGCTACCATTTCTACTTGAGTGTCTGTGCTATAAATCCTGGGCCATGGCCTTGATTGAAAATAGGATAAAAAAAGCTGTTAGAGCCTCTCTCAAGCAAAGAGGAACAGAAGTAAACAATTTAGCATATAATTTCAAGCAGTCTCTGAAACCTTAACCAGTAACCCTACAAAGCCAATTCTACCGAGTTCTATGACCATCAGATTAAATCATCTTGTCCAAGCATATGGCTATGGTGTTAGATGCAACTCCTGGGGTGAGGCTGACTTCCGCTGTTTGGGTCTCTAATAAGGACAGAGCGTATAAAATACCTTATCAGCAAACAGAGAGGGTAATGAGAAAGATCAAGAAGAAAGAGAAAAGTTTTATTGCTTGCTTCTCCTTCCTTCTTGGGAAGATTTAAAGGGCACGTCTAAAAATTTTTTGAGGAGGGACACTGCATTAAAGAACTTTGCAGAACACTGATATCTACCAGCAAAATGTTGCCGCATAAAGGAATAACACACCCAGCAGGGTAATGCTTTTATGGGCGGGGAGGGGGAAGGGGACAGTATGAGGATGGATCAAAATACTAAGAGATACATGAGGTACAGATGGAGGGGTGCAGGAAGGTGTAAGGTTCC
Source organism: Lontra canadensis (assembly GCF_010015895.1). Taxonomy (NCBI): domain Eukaryota; kingdom Metazoa; phylum Chordata; class Mammalia; order Carnivora; family Mustelidae; genus Lontra; species Lontra canadensis. Next base: position 2,838,681 of record NW_022631028.1, read on the forward strand.
CTTGGCCATGCAGAAGTGATGATTACTTCACCGCAAACCAGTGACTCGACACAACAAACATTAATGGCCAGTATCCCTTCTTACAAAAGCCACCCACGGGGTGCCTGGGTAGCTCAGTCTGTTAAGCATCTGCCTGTGGCTCAGGTCATGATCCCGGGGTCCTGGGATTGAGCCCCGCATCAGGCTCCCTGCTGAGTGAGGAGCCTGCTTCTCCCTCTCTCTCTTCCCCTCCCACTTGTGCATGCAGGCGTTCTCTCTCTCTCAAATAAATAAAATCATTAAAAAAAAAAAGCCACCCACAACATCTCTACCAATTTTTTGTTTGTTTGGTTTGTTTAATACCAAACATGTAAACCATGATTAAATTTAAACTGCACTTCCCTACTGATAAAATGCTAAGGACGGTCCAGAAAACTGAAAAAGGGTAGAAGACTCAGCCCTAACTTTTTCCATTGGGGACTGGAAGGAAATTAGGGAAAATTCACTCCCTCATTTCACCAAACTGTACTAAAGTCCTGCTATGTGCCAACAGCTGGCATGAATTAAAGCAATGAGTAAGATCTACAAGGTCCTATTTTCACAGGGCTCACATTCTGTGGGAAAACAGAGAATATACAACTTAGCAAATACTTTCAGAGGAATAGCTTCAGTGAAGAAAACCGAAGCAGGAATGTGAAAGAGGATGTGCCTGGGATGCATGGCTAGTTTACCCTTGGGTGGGGTGGGGGCGGGGGGATGTCAAGCTCCTCTTTCTTGAAGAGCCAGTATCTGAGCTAAGACCTGAATCATGAGAATGAACCATCCGTGTGACTACTCACCCATACAAGATTTATTGAGCTCTGCCATATGCCTACCGAAGCACGGCTGAAGAGATAAAGGTAAATCAGACTTGGCCCTGACCTGGACGAGTTCATAGACTGTCTTACAAAAAAAAAAGGCACAACAATGATAATTGCACGTGGTCAGTGCTAAGCGCCATGCCAGAAAGAAGTATGATCGCTCTGGGGAGCATGAGCAAAGAAAGCTAATCCAATGTGAAGAAGTAGGTGGAGGGGATGAGCCCTGAAGGAGGGCTGGCGTTTAATCACAGGGTCAGGAGGTGGACGGCAATATGCGATGATGGATGCTTGATTGAAAAATGATGATGAGCTTTTTCAAAGTTCTTTAAAAAAAAAAAACAAAACCCTAAATCAGTGCGCCAGTTTAACCTCAAGGCCAAGTTTCAACTAGAGTACCTTCTCACGGAAGGACCTTGCAAATGCCGTGTATCATAAAATTGAATCCATAAAACAAAAATTTTAAAAATGGTTCTAGTGTAGAGATGCTTGCTTTTTATCTTCTTCTTCCTCGGGTCCAATCTCATGCTCAACCCTGTGGTATCATATCTCAAGGCAAATGTGATACTTACTGCCAAGAACAAGAGCATCGCACCCAACGTCTCCAAAAAGATGAAGACGTTCTCTCCTTTGGTGACCTAAGAGTGGCCGTCATGAAATATTGGCCATCATATATTTTTTTAATATTTTATTTATTTATTTAACAGAGCGAGAGAGCGATCACAAGTAGGCAGAGAGGCAGGCAGAGAGAGAGAGAGAGAGAGGAAAGCAGGCTCCCTGCTGAGCAGAGAGCCCGATGTGGGGCTCGATCCCAGGACCCTGGAATCATGACCTGAGCCGAAGGCAGAGGTTTAACCCATTGAACCACCCAGGTGCCCCTGGCCATCATAATTTAGAGAGATGGTTGGACCCCAGATCCATGGAATAAGTAGCTCCTGAGGTGTGTCACCTGTAGCATCTGGTGAGAAGAACATAGTTCCACAGCTTTATGGGGACAGAGAAGTCGGCTTCAATTACACAGTACGTACGGTCTAATAAATATGTACCAAAGAGAAAATAAATGGCTTGCAAGTCTGCCGGCTGCTAATAGTTTACAGGGCCTTTCGCCTCAAAGTCATAAGCCTTGAACCGGCACAGGTGAGGAGAGACCCAAAGTCATTAATACTTTGGAGCCACTCACAAGTACTGTCATAGTGCAATTCCTGAGAGATAAATGGTCACTTCAGAAACGGTGTCCACAAAACGGCATGGATAGTGCTGTTGTTGTTCTCTCCCCAAAACACCACAAAGGGTTAAAAACTTGGTTTCTTTTCTCATTTGTGTATTTTTAAAAAGGGGGGGGGCAGAGTCTGTAGAAGCTAGAGCTGAGAGTAGAGTAAACTAACAAGAACTGAGAGCTTGCCTTGGCTGACGTAAACTCATTCTTCTCAACTGCTGTCTGCGTTAAGTACTAATATCATCCCAAGTTTACAGATAAGAAAACTGGGGCACTGACGATTCAGTAACATGGCCATGGTCAGCTGAGAGGAGACCTGGTGTAATGCCAAGACTGTACTTTTTAACGTTGGACTACATAGCCTCATTCAGAGGTGCTTAATCCATTTGGGATCGCATCCCATTATGAAAGGGTATATACACATAAAAATACATTCATAAAAATTTTGCCTACAGCTTCAGGGATATATGGATAACATCCTGCAGGTTAACAGGTCAAGGTATCTTGAACCCATAACTGTGATGTGGGTTTAGGAACAGAATTCCCTTTCTAGAGATAGCACTGGAGTCTAGGCATAGCCAATCAGGTTCTTAACATGGTCTCCGATTTTTTTTTAAGGTTTTATTTATTCATTTGACAGAGAGGAAACACAGGCAGGGGGAGTGGGAGAAGGAGAAGCAGCTTCCTGCCGAGCAGGGAGTCTAATGCAGGGCTCAATCCCAGGACCCTGGGATCATGACCGGAGCCGAAGGCAGATACTCAATGACTGACCCACCCCGGCGCCCCTGGTTTCTGATATTTTACCCCAAGTCACAGTACCTAAATCATTAATCATTCAGGGCTATGCATACTAAAAATATAACAAGATGGGTCTCCGAATTGGGGGCAATGAAGCAAGTCTTCAGAGCTACACAACTAGCAGGCTGGCTGATGGCCAAGCCCGATGAAGTACGGTTTCCAAAGCAGGCGGGCAGCTTTTTCTACCTTGCATATGTATTCCAACACTATGTAATAACACGACTTTTTTAAAAAAATGGGGTGCAGGAAAAAGATGGAGTGAGTAGAGTGAGTTATGGCGTCTTCTTTCCAGAAGGGAAAAGAAAAAGAACTTGTCAACTGAAAAAGACCACTAATTTGTCATGATGTACCATGAGGCCAATCTTTCTTCTCCAGAGAATATTCCTGTCCAGGTCTACTTTGTTAGGGGTAGAATTAAGTCAGTTTCTCAAGTGGCTCCAGGGAAGCTCTCTCACTCCATGTTGGTTGGAAATATTTGTCCTTTGGGTGTTTAGGTGTATGGTCTTATCTTAGTCTAGAAAATGCCTCTACCTCTGAGGCAGACTCTCTGTCTGCCAGACTGAGAGCTTGACTTTCCTAACACCAGGATTTCAAGTCTGAATGGCTCTTTGCGTTCGTGCTTAAGGGTTGGCCCTGTTACCCACCCCCCTTATTTCCCCTTGGTCACTGAGGTCTCCCTGGGATAGGTGATGCTACTTGTAGCCCCAAAGTTCCAAGGCAGTTCCTGTAAGGCTCCAAGTTTCACTTTTAGCTGCTTAGGATGTGTAGGGAGGATTATGAAAGAATAGCTCAAAATAGCTCATTGAAAGAAAAAACCAATAAGGATTCCTTTTCTGGGTTGGACAAACAGGATGCTGGGTAGGCCCTTATTTTAAGGCCACTGGCCCCGAAGGGAAACCTATCACTGTAATTGGTGCTGAGAAGTTTCTAGGTTAAAAAAAAAGAAAAAAAAAATACATGCCAGGATCCTTTTCTACAGGGTTACTGACTTTTAGGATGATTTTTATCCTGGCTGCTTTATTTTTAGCCATGTAAGTTAGGCACAGGACCAACAAAGAGATCCAGGAGAGTCTCCTGAATTGTTTTAACCTAATAGGACAGTAAACCCCTGAAATGTAAGGCTCTTTTGGAGGCTTCTCTTTCCTATGCAATAGGTTTCCAAAATGTATCCTGAACCCATTCATGTCCGTCCATCTCCGCTGTGAGCCCTTTCCTTGCTAGATGACCATTAAGAACCTAAGAATTGGTATCTGCTTTATTCTTCATCCCCTTTAATCTATTATCCACACAGAGGCCAGAAACATCTTTCCAAAGCATAAATCAGATTATATGGACTGCAGGATACATGTTTCTGTGGCTTCCCAACACAGTTTCATTGAAGTATAAGCTCTTTTCTGTGTCCCACGAGGCGTTCCTCGATCTCCGCCTGCCTACCCCTGTGATTTCATTCCCTAGCACTCTTCCCCTTGCCCATGCTCCAGCCTGGCACTCTCCACTTCTGGACTAATTCCTTCCATTACTCTGAACATCTTCACTGGCTGTGCCCTCTGCCTGGAACACTGTCCCTGCAGACTTCCACAGGTGGCTTCTCGTCACTCAGGGCTCTTGTCGAAGGGCACTACTCCTGAGAAGACATTCAGGGAACCATGCCATCAGCAGATCCAAAGTGAGCCGCCTTCTTCTTTTTTTTAAGAGTTTATTTTTAAGCAATCTCTACACCTGCCATGGGGCTCGAACTCACAACCCCGAGATCAAGGGTTGCATGCTCTAGGGATAGAGCCAGCCAGATGCCCCTTGAGATGAGCCTTCTTCTTTTCTTTTCTTTCTTTTTTTTTTTTTTTTTAATTTTTAAGACTTTATTTATTTGACAGAAAGAGAGATCACAAGTAGGCAGAGCAGAAAGGCAGGCAGAGAGAGAGGGGGAAGCAGGCTCCCTGCTGAGCAGAGAACCTGATGTGGGGCTCGATCCCAGGACCCTGAGATCATGACCTGAGCCGAAGGCAGAGGCTTAACCCACTGAGCCACCCAGACGCCCTCGAGGTGAGTCTCCTTATCACACTTTACTCACACAGCCCAGTTTCTTGGGTTTTCACAGACCCTGTGGTTCTCTCAGATTATTCTGTTTACTTGTCTATTGTCTATATTGCTCATCATTGTAATTTACTTACTTATTGTCTCCATTTCATGGACCAGGTCTATCTGACTGTCGGGCTGGAGGCCAGCCCTAAAACAGTACCCGGTCCCCAGGTGGGCAAATGCCTCCTGGAAGAACGTGTGACTGAGCACAGCTCACAAGATGCATTTGTATCTTGCGGGCAGCAGGAAGGGCTGATGAGGCAAAGGGGCGGGGCAGCTCAGTCTTCCCTTGGATCGTGTCATTGCTGCTGTGACTGCTTAACAGCCCTTGCTTCTTGGGCAGCTCCTTGATTGACTGCTGAGCTGCCAGACCCTGCTCAACGCATGGCTGCCTCCTTGCACGCGGAGAGCGAGGTCCTGCTTGTGCCACCTTGTGTTCTAAATTCCCATCACAACGGATGGCTCTGGTCTCAGAATTAACTGCAGACGCGCAAAGAAACCTCAGACCCCACAGCTCTCAGCTCCAGCAAATGCATCTGTTCTCAGGGACTCTTCCAATCTCAGTAATTCTTCCGTTAAGGGTACCTTCACATCCTTCCTTAGAAAAGCAACTTTTATGCCAACACTGGGTTAAAAGACGCCAGATGCCTTCCCCTTCCCCACAAAAAGGAATATTTCAGGTCCTTTCCTTCAGCTAAATGCATGAATCTTTTGAGCAGTTTTAACAGACTTAGGGATGTGACAATCATTCTTCTGTCACCACGTACTTTCTGCAAAATGGGAGGGAGATTTTCTCATTTGCCCTGGAAGGGTATCTATAATTTGGTCATCTCAATTAACTCTATTACCACACTGCTTAATTGTGACTGAAGGCAGCCGGCACCATATCAAAGTTTACCTCAATCTCTTAAATTTAGGGAACTATATTAGCTTCGGAAAACACAGGTCACAGTTAATAACAGCAAGGCGATCCGACTTGGGAGTCCTGCAGCACTACATTATTCAAACTGTCTGGAAGTCAGACCTACAGAGCCATTTACTGAAGGGTCAGGTTTTTCCAAAGAGCAAAGGCCATGTGATGAACAGCTCCATTCATCTCCCTTGGCGATATTAGATGTCTTTAAAATCTTCTTGCTGAAACAATATCTGAACCTGTCTAAGTGATTATGTGAATTACAAAGAAAAAAAGCTGTTTGCTTGACTTTGTCAATTTCTAATGAATTGCTGCCCCATATAGCTTTGGGAAGTAGTGGAAATTTAGGCCTTGTTCAACTATTAGATTTCAGGTTTCGGTGACTCAATACTCATTTTGCCAATTGCATTTGCTTAAAGGCAGAATACGGGAATCTGTTTCACCTCCCCCCACCAAACACACACCCCAACATACACACACACTGTCCCACTCAGGATGAATCTCAATTAGAAATAATTTACAGGTCAAGTACATTTAAGATGTAGGGAAAAATTCAAGAATTGCAAGGCTATTTAATGAAATATTTTATCTGGGAACAGGATATATCACAGGGTCCTACCTTGAAGGAATACTTTGCATTTATGGCAAGGAAGGGTAAGTAACAGAAATTCACTGGAAATGAAATACTTCCTCACCCACGAAGTATTTTCAGGGAGGAAGATACTCAAAAAATTCCTCACAGTGGGGACTGACTACCAGGATCCTTTGCTTCCTCTTGTATCTGACTCTGGCTGGTTCCTACTGCTTTAATCAGGCTTAGAGTCAACTCAGATGGAGAACTTCAGGCAAGAAAACACACTGGAAAACGATTTTTTAAAGCTATCGTGAAGTTTCTGAGACTGCTTTTCACATACAAGAAATCAGCCATGGGTATTCTGGGGTGCCCCATGCATGGCTCACCCAACTTTCCCCTTGCTATTGGAGTTAACATTCTCAGGACAAAAGAATTCATGGAAGAATCTGACTGACAGGGGTGCCTGGGTGGCTCAGTGGGTAAAGCCTCTGCCTTCGGCTGGGGTCGTGATCTCAGGGTCCTGGGATCGAGCCCTGCATCAGGCTCTCTGCTCAGCGGGAAGCCTGCTTCTCTTTCTCTCTCTCTGCCTGCCTCTCTGCCTACTTGTGATCTCTGTCTGTCAAATAAATAAATAAAATCTTAAAAAAAAAAAAAAGAATCTGACTGATAAAGGTAATATTATGGAAGGGCAAGCCCTAGGAGAGTTGTGGAGCCACTGTTGGTCTTGCACCCAAACATAGCCTCCCCCTAAAGTAGGAGGCCATGGAAGCCATAGTCAGGGAAGGGGAAAGTTCCCATTGTCTTACCTATGGCTTGGATTCCGGAACCCCCCTCATACATTACTTTGGAGCCTTTTCCTTCCTTTCCTGTCTTCCCTACCTCCTGAGGGCCTCCTGACCTGCATCAGTGATTTCCAGATTTGAGATTTCATGAACCTCTAAATTTTCATAAAACAGATTTGAGCAAATGACCACAATTTGCTAATTCCTTATTTGACAAACTACAAATATTAAAAAGGGGGACAGATAACAATCAACTACCCTTCCATAAGTAAAAGTATATTTCAGCAGGAAAAAACAAAAACAAAAAAACCCAGGAAGGATGTGATCTCTAAAGGACAGCGCTTTGCACCTTGGAAAAACTTTGTGACAAGTACTGTTCTGTCCTGATTTCACCGCCTCTGTCTCACTTCACTGTTTCTGAAAACCATGTCATCACAGATCAGAAGGAACATATCCCCAGCTACTTTTTCCCTTGGCGTTCCTCCTTTTCGCCTTCCCTTATCTTTTCTCTATCGCAGAAAATTACGCCAGACGTATTGAGAAGCAGGACCACCTGAGTAAGTCCTCCACCTCCTTTCTCTAAAATTCTATCTAACGTGCAGGACCAAGAACAGCGTCCATCAGGACAGAGCAGCACTGCAGCTACCACGAGCCCTCCTCTTGCTCCGTCCTCCTGACAATGCTGAGGAAGGTACAGTTGGATGGCAATGCAGAGGCCCACAGCTGGACGGGGATGCACTAGCTAGTGATAGAGAAGAGGACAGAAGCACGATTCTGACAACGGACCACGCTGCTACTTCCATTCCTGAGCAGAAGCAATGACTGAGAAGAAATGGGGAATTCTTATAGGAAATTTCTTCCACCCAATTCAACCAAAAGTAGTCTACAAACTGATTTCATTAGCACTCCAAAAAAAAAAAAAAAGAAAGAAAGAAAGAAAGAATATAGCATTTTCAACAGCAAAAACAAGATGGGTGCCAAAGGGACAAAAGCAGTGCTTCCCAAACAAAGTTGATGTTGCTCTTCAGGGGACACTGGCCAGGTCTGAAGACACTGTTGGAGATTCCCATGAGGGTGGAGGAGAGGCTGCTATGGCATCGAGTGGGTACAGACAAGGGAAGCTGCCAGGAAGCCTGTGCTGCACAGGAAAATAATTATCCAGTCCATGACCTCAACACTGCCTAGTTTGAGAAATTCGGAGATTAAAAAAAACAACCACTTCTGGAGCACCTGGATGGCTCAGTTGGTTAAGCTTCTGACTCTTGGTTTCAGCTCAGGCCATGATCTCAGGGTCATGAGATCAAGTCCCCCAAGTTGGGCTCTGCGCTCAGGGTGAGTATGCTTGAAATTCTCCCTCTCCTCCTCCCCACCAGCTTGTGTGCGCTCTCTGTAAAAACAACTGTTTCTTCCTTCTTCCATAGCCAAGTCTAAGTGAAAGTTGCTCTGCAGCGGGGGCAGACTACAAAGAATCCTGTTAATCAATGGGCAATTCTGTGATTTTTTAATGCAATCATTTTCCACTTTGGCAAATGGTATCTATGGCACAAGCAATCACAGAGAACATTTTTAAAAATTAGAACCAACATACATCTCTTATCTAAGGGAGCACTGACCTAATTCCAGATATCTTCAAATGATTTTAAAGAACCGATTAGTGTTTATGCAACTATACAAAAGCTTTTTAAAACACAGCTTTTTAGACAAATACAGCGTGCCAGAGCCCTTGAATCTACCAACTACTGAAATACAAGTCTAATAAAAGTACAGGTTGCTGCATTAGGCGAACTGACAGCCTATACAAGGGACAGAAAGGGAGTCCCTCTATTTCGGAGTCTTATAACCAGTCCATGTTGCAGCTAACTATCATCACTACTGCTCTATGACACGGGTGAAAGGATCTTTCAAACAATTGTGCCGCAAATATGAAAATCATGAAAAAAAGATATATTAGCATTTTTCATGGCAAAGGTAATTTATCCAATGAGATTACTAGAAAAAGAATTAACCATGAGAAAATGGGGAGGGTGTGATTAACCACGGTGTATTTTAAATGTTCACTTGCCTGTAATTTATTGCTAATGAGAGATTAGCACAGGGCTAAGGTTCTCCGGACGAAAGAAAGAATGAACAGCATTGACTGCATAACGTGAGAAACAAAAAACATTGAGAATATTCAAAACACAGTAAGAACAGGAGTATGAAATAAACCCAGGTAACAAGGTGGCATGAAAAGAGGCATGTTCCAGGTTGCCAGTGGAAACTCAAGACTCCTAAGGACCCAGTGCTATTCTCAAAGACACTAAGATTCTACCAAGATTTCTGAACCCAACTGGATTATGTTCACAGACAGGGGACGTGACTAATATCTGAGCAGGAACACGAACAGGGGAAATACCAGGTAAGGGTATTTAAAACTGCAGGTACAGGTTCAGTTCAAACCGTGTCAACGACTCCACTCCAGATGGTGGTAAAGAACGTGTGATTTAATCTGAGGGAAATGAAGGAAGGTGAAAAAAATATTACCCAGAGTAAACACTCGGCCCCACATCACAGTTTGGGAAGATGCTACGAAGATGCCTCTTGCAGTAAAGAGAAACTCAATGCAGTAAGGTCGCAGAACTATTATCGGAGAAAGGAGAAGCTACCATGATCACGTCCGTCACATGGGAGGCGGTAACTAATTCATTAATTTTCACATGGAACCCAAGTAAGATAGTAAGAAAATTAACTCCAAAGTTAAGAAAAAGTGGTCTGAAGATACTTTGTTTCTTTGGTTGGGTAAAAAAAGAAAAGGATAAAGTCAACCTAAAAGAAAGGAAAGCTAGCCAGTTTCTAGAATTTTTGAGACGATGACGGCAAAAGGCGATTCCAAGAAAATGCGTCCACGGCAAGTCTGTGCACCCCCGTGGGCATCTTCACGCTCACTGTGTTTGGGTCTCAAACTCGGTGGCCGGTGGGCTGTGCGCAGGCGCGGCCCGAGTGTACCAGGCCGGATGGGAGACAAAGGGAAAGGGGAGGACTGTGCAAGCTGGAGTTGTTGGTGCCAAGTAAGTGCACTCACATTTTTAAGAAATTTAAAGCGAGACTACTGAAAAATACATGAGTGGGTCAGACGGAATACTGCTCATGGGCCACCGGTTTGCAACCCCAAACACTTTTTATATTTCCGAGCTCTAATCCAATCATATTCGTACAGGGCAAATTTGCCCCCAAGGGGTCATTTGCAGTATCTAGAGACATTTTTTTGTTGTCACAATTTGGGTGTGGTGGGGTGTGGAGGGTATACTATTGGCATCTACTAGGTAGAGACCAGAAAAGCCGCTACACATCCTACAATGCACCTGGTGGATCCTGGCAACGAAGAATGATCTGGCCCCAAAAGTCAATCTTGCTGAGGTTGAGACACTGCTCTAGCCTCATGTCAGACAAAAAAGGCTCCACTGTCACCCTCCCCGCCAAGTCACCTGTTACCCACATCTGTGCCACAAATTCCAACTGTGGCGTGTTACTGCTGGTAAAATTCATGTGTTAATCTTGTCTCCCTAATTACAGTGCAAGTACCCTTGTTTTCTCTCTCTTTATCTTAGAGCTTGCACAAAGGATGTGCTCCATTCTTGACTAAGAAGACCAGGAATGATTCAGCTGGGAAGCAGCGTGTCACAAATACTATTTGAACTATGAAATTCAACAGAGAAGAAAAACAGCTATGCACAGCTCTCACTCTGAAGTACACTCACTGATAGGACAAACAGCTCCCAAGTGGCGCTCTCCTGCCCTAATCTCGCCATGACAGAACCCCAGACCCCAGATAACTGCCCGTGTTTCTGCTCGCTTGGATGTCCCATGAGTATCCCACAATTCACGTGCATGAGAAGGAACCCTGGATTCCTGAATTCAAGGTCTGCCCACTCTTGCTTCAGTAGCCAAATCCTAGCAAATGGCCCTTGTGTCCATCCAATTGTCCAGGCTAAAACCGGCCGTCATTTTGGGCTCCTCCCCTTTCCTTTCCTTCCTCAGGAGAGGTCAGCAAATTACAGCCTGTGGACCAAACATTAGTTTCCTTGGGACACAAGCAATCCATTTGCTTATGTGTCATCTGCTACAAGGACAGAGTAGAGTGGTGGGGACAAACCGTCAAGCCCATGAAGCTATAGTATTTACCATTTGGCCCTTTACAGAAGTCTGTTGCTCTCTCTTTGGCAGCCCCCTTTCAAGTCCTGTTGACTCTCCTAAAGCCATCCTAAATCCCTCACTCCCTCTGTCACCACTGGCGTCACTCTGGTCCAAGTTGCCAACACCCTTCTGAGACCACTGCAGTGGCCCAGAGAGGCCGCTCTCTTCCACACCTGTTCTACAAAATACACTCCATTCATATATGCAGAAGGACTGTCAAAAACTGTCAACAAGAGCTTGTCCCTTTCCCTGCTTCACTGACACTAGTCCTCACAATAAAAATGGAATTTGAACTCCTGGTCCTGGGTTACAGTCTCTGAGGGCCATCCCTATGCCCTTTGTTCCTCTTCCATCAGCCACCATGGCCCTCCGTTCAATTTCTTCCTTAGGGCACCTGCACTCACTGTCCCTTCTTCCTGGAACAGCGGCTCCCTTTGTACTGTGGCTTCCTTCACTGGGGTCCCTCAAATTTTCTCGCCCAATCACAAGGAGCCCTCTCACTCCGACCCCACCACTTCCACTCACTTTACCTGGTTTTGTTTTATTATCTCTGGCTGATCGCTTCCTGTTCTTCTGCTCATTTCTGCCCTATCTCTCCTTCCTCTAGAATAAAAGCTTCATGAAATCAGGAGCTTGTTTGTGCTGCTCTATTCCCAGGGCCTACACCAGGGTCCCCTTAGAAGAGAAAACAAAGTAACCATTTCACATTCAAATTCACCATCAGTAGAAGTACAGAATGATAATTCTACACTCTGCTAACCATGCAAGAATTCTAACCTGAATTTCTTAGACTCTTCCAGAAAGGGAAGAGGATGTCGCCACTCCTTAATGAGAATTATAAATCATACACACATTGGTGATAAATAATGCACAAAAGCAAGTAACTCAGGGCACTGAATTTACCTTCAAGGAGGCTGAGACACTCCTTTACCAAAAAAAAAGGGGAGGGGCATTATGCATCACGACTATAACAGGAATAAAACTGAAACCATCCAATCAAGTCTAAAACTGTATAAGTGTAAGAAAAAGTAAGCGAAGGCTGCTTAGGTTTAAAAATTCTAAGACCAAAAGTCAGGTTAAAAAGTGTTAAGAGCAGGGCACCTGGGTGGCTCAGTGGGGTTAAGCCTCTGCCTTCGGCTCAGGTCATGATCTCAGGGTCCTGGGATTGAGTTCCCATCGGGCTCTCTGCTCAGCAGGGAGCTTGCTACCCCCTCGCCCCCGCCAGCCTCTCTGCCTACTTGTGATTTCTGTCAAACAAACAAATAAAATCTTTTTAAAAAAAATGTTAAGACCAAAATCGAGAGTTCCTGAAGACGCTGAAAGTGGGAGGTCATTTTTAGGCGTTGTGTATTGAAAGACTGAACCAAAATAGAGATACTTTTATATTTATCTCATCTCTTGCTATGTCACCGTGAATATAAAGGTGACCTAACATTCTATAAAGAATTCTCAAATAAAATCCTTGATGATTTTAAAACATGACAATAAATCAAAATAGCTACTTAAAACTGTAAAAAAGTAATAAAGACCAGAAGGCTCCTTACTAGCAAATGCAAATATCCCCCGTTCAGCTCTGTGGAAGGGCTAGGGAGTTTGCTAATTTTAACACGAACAACTTTTAAGAGCTAGGGAGGTATGAGGCGGGGTTCTGGATCCGTCAAGAGGACTCGACTTCCAAAACCGTGAGGGACGCTAAGCATCAGAGGTAAGCAGGGAGGTCAATTACTTTGAGATACCGAACCTGATACACCAAGGAGACGTCAACATCTTCCCTTTGAAACAGTTTTGCCAAACTGTAAGTTGCTGATAGCTACTGACACATTATATATACATTTATACAAATATAAATAAATATAAATTTATATATATAAGCGTTTAAGGTAAATATTCTCGTGTTTTAAAGTGTCTTCCCCTTTTTGGATTAAGGATACTTTACATTATTAAACAATTGAGATTAAGCTCCATAGACAATGTCAGTCCAGCATTCAAAGATGAGATACTTCTGTGCTAGCTGGAGGCCCTGTATTATTACTCCTCAGAACTTGAGGAGGCTGTCTCGATGGGACAGTGCAGATAGCCCTAAGTGCTAAGTGCTAATGCTTGTAAGCCTTTAAAGTTCTCTGAGCCTCAGTTCCTGCTGACCACCTACCATCCGATTAACACATGCAAAGAGCTTAGACTGGTGCCTACACATGGAAGGACTTAATAAATAGGACTTACTATTATTATTATTATCTATATAAAACATATCCATTCCCACAGTGCCTGGGTGGCTCAATCGGTTGAGTTTGGTTGAGGCTGGCTCTAGGTTTTCTGCTCAGGTTATGATCTCAGGGACATGAGATCAAGCCCAGTGTCAGGCTCTGTGCTCAGCACAGAGTCTGCTTGGGACTCTCTCTCCCTCTTCATCTGCCCCTCCCCCTGTTCTCTCTCTCTCTCTCTCTCACACACACACACACACACACTCTCTCTCTCTCTCTCTCTCTTTCTGTCTCTCCCCCTCCCTAAAATAAACAAAATATTTTTCTTTTAAAGATAACTATTCCCCGTGAACTTGCCTTCAATTCTATATTTTTCTTCCATTCAAAGGTATAAGAGTAAGAGAAAGGGTAAAAATAAAGCATATTGAACATACCCTATGGAGGGTAACATAATCAAAGCCCCTAGACCAGAGCTGACCAACAGCACAGCACCTTCTATGAGGATAGAAATGTTCCATAGCAGCACGTTGTAGCTACGGAGCTCTTGAAATGTGACCAAATGGACTGAAGAACTGAACTGGACTTTGTATTTAATTTTAATTAAATAGCCACATGTGGCTAGTAACGACTGAACTAGATGCTGAGGACCAGGCTTACTTGGACCCATACGACTCACTGAAATGATTTTCCAGTATCCTGGCCTACGGACATGCCAATCAATGCATTTCCTTGTCATTTAGAGCCGCCTGTGACAGACAGTTTTGTAGGCAAACAGACCTGGATGGGATTCAGGCTCTGTCATCTTTTTGCTCTGTGTTTTTGAAGTGGTCAAACTCCCACTGCCTGTCTCCTTAGCTATAATAATACAGAGGCAGCCGGGTGGCTTCGTCATTTAAGCATCTGCTTTCAGCTCAGGTCGTGATCCCAGGTCCTGGGATCGAGTCCCGCACTAGAATCCCTGCTCAGCGGGGAGCCTGCTTCTCCCTCTATGCTCCCCCTGCATGTGCTCAAGCACTCTCTCTCTCTCAAATAAATAAAATATTTATAAATAAATAAATAAGCAAATAAATAAATATAACAATATGATATTCAAGACAATAACAACAAAAAAGGCATCTGAATTGGTAAGGAAGAAGTAAACCTTTCACTATTTGCAGATGACACCATACTATATACAGAAAATCCAAGACTCCACCAAAAAATGGCCGGAACTGATAAAGTAATTCCATGAAGGCACAGGATACAAAATCAATCAACAGAAATCTGTTTCATTTCTCTACACTAATAATGAAGTGGCAGAAAGAAATTAAGAAAACGATTCCATTTAGAATTGTACCAAAAACAATTAGATACCTAGGGATAAGCCTAACCAAAGAGATAACAGATCTTTATTCTGAAAACTATAAAACACTGATGAAAGACACTGAAGACAACATAAAATAATGGAAAGATATTCCTTTCTCATGGATTGGAAATATTATTATTATTAAATAATTATATTATTAAATTATTATTAAAATGTCTATACTAGTATTATGTCTATATGATTATTATTAAAATATTATTAAATATTATTAAAATGTCTATATTACCCAAAGCAATCTACATATTTATTGTAATCCCTATGAAAATACCAGCAGCATTTTTTACAGAACTAGAACAAAAAATTCTAAAACTTACATGGAACCACAGAAGACCCTGAATAGCCCAAGTAATCTTGAAAAAGAAAAGGAGGGCGCCTGGGTGGCTCAGTGGGTTAAGCCGCTGCCTTCGGCTCAGGTCATGATCTCAAGGTCCTGGGATCGAGCCCCGCATCGGGCTCTCTGCTCAGTGGGGAGCCTGCTTCCTCCTCTCTCTCTCTCTCTGCCTGCCTCTCCGTCTACTTGTGATCTCTCTCTGTCAATAAATAAATAAAATCTTTAAAAAAAAAAAAAAAGAAAAAGAAAAGGAAAGCTGGAGACATCACAATTCAGTACTTCAAGCTACATAACCAAACCTGTAATGAACAAGATAGTATGGTATTGGTACAACAACAGACACATAGATTAATGGAACAGAAGAGAAAACCCAGAAATGGACCCAAAACTACATGGTCAGCTCATCTTCGACAAAGCAGGGAAGAATATCCAATGGGAAAAAGACAGTCTCTCCAACAAATGGTATTGGGAAAACTGGACAGCCATATGCAAAAGAATGAAACTGGACCACTTTCTTACACCATACACAAAAATAAATTCAAAATGGATGAAAGACCCACATGTGAGAACCATAAAAATCCTAGAAGACAGCACAGGCAGTAACCTCTGTGACACTGGCTGTCACAAGTTTTTTCTAGTTATGTCTCCTGAGGCAAGGGAAACAAAAGCGAAAATAAACTATTGGGACTTCATCAAAATAAAAAGCTTCTGCATGGCAAGGGAAACAGTCAACAAAACTAAAAGGCAAGCTACGGAATGGGAGAAGATATTTGCAAATGGCATATCTAACAAAGGGTTAGTATCCAAAATATATAAAGAACTTACAAAACTCAACACCCAAACAACAAATAATCCAATTAAAAAATGGGCAGAAAATATCAACAGACATTTCACCAAAGAAGACATACCAATGGCTAAAAGACCCATGAAATGACGCTCAACATCACTCAACATCAGGGAAATGCAAATCAAAATTAAAATGAGGTATCACCTCACACCCGTCAGAATGGCTAAAATCAACACCACAAGAAGCAACACGTGCTGGTGAAGATATAGAGAAAAAAGAACCCCTTTACACCATTGGTGGGAATGCTAACTGGTGAAGCCACGGTGGAAAGCAATATGGCGGGTCCTCAAAAAGTTAAAAATAGATCTACCCTATGACCCAGCCATCACACTACTGGGTATTTAACCAAAGAATACAAAAACACTAATTCAAAGCGATACGTTCACCCTTATGTTTATAGCAGCATTATTGACAATAGCCAAGATAGGAAACAGCCCAAGCATGCATCAGCTGATGAACGGATAAAGAAAACGTGGTTTCTGTATACAATGGAATATTATTCAGCTATAAGAAATGATGAAATCTTGTCATTCGCTGATTTGGATGGAGCTAGAGTGAACAGTGCTAAGTGAAATAAGTTAGAGAAAGACAAATGCCATATGCCTTCACTCACAGGTGGAATTTAAGATGAGCAAAGGGAAAAAGAGAGAAAAATTAAGAAATAGACTCTTAACTGTAGAGAACAAGCTGATGGTTACCCGGGGGAGGTGGGTGGGGGATGGGTTAAATAGGTGATGGGGATTAAGGGGTGCACCTGTGATGAGCACCAGGTGTTGTATGGAAGTACTAAAGCCCTATATCGTATACCTGCAACTAATATAACACTGCATGCTAACTAGAATTAAAATAAAAACTTGAAAAAAATTCTTATAAAATTGAAAAACCACAGGGCTCACCTCAGTAGAGTTCCCTTAAGGATCAGCATTTATAAAAACAAAGGGCCTGATGTTAATTCACATTTTCATTGAACATATGTGGCCTTCTGAAGAGCCACAATGTGCCAGGCATGATTTCAGGTGGCGGGGATGAAGGAGGGACTGAGAACAAGCCCCTGCTCTCAGGGAGGTCACAAGTATGTCTGAGTGCCATGAGGGAGAGGCACGGAGCGGAACGCGATGCTGGGGTTCTTTGGTGTTTTCTACGGACAGGTCAGAGCAACTTCTTGGAGGAAAGAACCCATAAGCCGAAGCCTGAAGGACATGAGTGAGAGAGCCCTGTGGCTCCCGGAAGAGAGAGAGCAGGGCAAGTGCCAGGTCCTTGGCACAGACCTCGGAGCTGACCCTGGATGATGAGAAGTCATTTTGACATGAGGACCGACGTGATGCAAATGACTTTCAATCACTCTCGTCGGAGAACGGACCGTGGGAAGCTCTCAGATGGGCCGCAAGGCCACTGCAAGGTCAGGTGCCATATGATGGGTGGCAGAGGCCAGGGAAGAAGTGGGCGGTAGGGGCCGGGGCATGCAGAGAGGGAGAGCCGGCAGAATTTGCTAATGTGAATGCGCAGAACTCTATCACAATTCAGACGTCACTCTACAACTAACCTGAATTCCCCTTTTGGAGGCCATGCACCTCAATTTGAGAGACTCTGTCAGTCATACGCTTAAGCGGGGCAATTTGCAATTCATTCTCCAGCCCAAGACCAGAGGGCAGAGAGAAGAGGGGCACCCGATCACCCGGGTTTAACTCGGGCACAGAGCTCACTGCAGTTCTAAGTACGACGGTTTTGCATCACTTCAGATGGAAAAACACACACAAGGATCTAATGCTAATGATGTGCTTAGAGGAGGAGATCAGATATTGCTTTTCCTATATGGATCAATGAGGATTTAATGAACTAAATATCATCAGTACATTTTGATGAAAAATTAAGTGGTATCAATTTGCCCATGGACTTTAGATCTTATTCATGACTTCATACGTAAGATATTCTCTGTAATAGTTACAGTATTGAAGTCTCTCATCTATAATCCAGGATGCTGTTTAGCATAGTGGTTAAGAGCCCAGTCTCTATGAACCAGAACTTCTGAGTTCAAATCCTGTCTTCGCCACTAACCAGCTGTGTGATTCTGGGAAAATCACTGTCCTCTCTGGGCCTCCACATCCTTTGTCCTAAATGGAGCTAAGATTTTATTTACCTCATGGGGTTGTTTCAAATCATGATCTATAAGACGTGTAGAGCCAACTATGTCTGGCATATGGTGGAAGTATTTACTGTTTTATTATAAGTGGTTTAAGCAAGCAAGAGTCCTTTTTTTTTTTTTTTTAAGATTTTGTTTATTTATTAGAGAGAGAGAAAGCACGAGCAGGGTGAAAGACAGAGGGAGAAGCAGGCATCCCGCTGAGCAGGGAGCCCAACATGGAGCTCGATCCAAGACCCTGCAAATATGACCTGACCCAAAGGCAGATGCTTAACGACTGAGCCACCCAGGCACCCCGCAAGGAAGAGTCTTATACATACTTTCGCAACCAAACCAGAAATTTCCCCCTTGCTTTCTATGAAGCAAATTTGGCTATGGCATTGCAACACTGAAAGCAAAAATAATTTCTTCATTTGTTTTCCTAGAGCAGATAGGGGTTAGCCATCACTGTCTTCATCTCCCAGAGGACGCTACTCAGAACCACAATGCAAACCAATGGCTGTGCAAGGCAGTCACAATGCGGGGGCGCAGTGAGGTCTTACTGAAGTGTGTGTCTACACCATGGTAACATGGCCGGCTGGCGCAGGCAAGTGCTGGATCAGTGAGAGCAGGAATGCGATCCTTACCGTCACCCCCGCCGCTTCCATACCCAATTTTTGGCTCTTAACGTCTCTGTATCATGCTTCTAAAGGTATGAGGTGTGACTATGAAGCTGAGTGAGAGGGACCTTAGGGAAGATCCAGCAACCCGCTGCTTATAAAGTAAACTTTCACAAAGAAGAGGATTATTCAGAAGTGAAAGTAGCTGTTTAACTTTATAACCCGATTATCCTCCAAGTTGGAGGTTATAGTATCTAAATGGGAAAGGGCCATGAGGGCAGGAGCCTAAGAATGGTTGCAACACTTGTACATCAGAATCACCCTGTAGCTTCTACAAAAATACAAGATGCCTGGAGGCCATGCACCATCATTAATATGCTGTACATCTGGGGAGAGCTCTTTTTTAAAAGATTTTATTTTATTTTATTTGAGAGCGAGAGATAAAGAGGGAGCATAAGCCGGGGGAGGGCCAGAGGGCGAGGGAGAGAGAGAGAGATGGCAAGTAGTCTCCCCACTGAGCATAGAGCCTGATGTGGGGCTCAGTCTCACAACCCTGAGATCCTGACCTGAGTCAGGTCAGGATCTGACTGAGCCACCCACCTGGTTACACCCCACCCCACCCCTTTTTTTTTTTTAAATAAAAAGCCAGCCCTACCCAGTTGCTTCTGATATTAGGTAGTACCAGTAAAACACGACTGATTTATTGTGATTACTTCTAGGCCCACAGTTAGCACAAATGCGTTCTTATTTTACCTCCATCATGCACATGCAAATTAAGTGGTATTATTCCTTTTCTTGGTGGGGGGGTATGGGGGGTGGGGGGTGTCAGATGACTTGCCTAAGGTCACAAAGCAAATAAAAGTAGGACCTGGGATTTAAACTTGCATCATCTGCCTCTAGCATCTCTTTTCTCTATAGATCTGTTAAAAACAGTTTGTTAAAAGGGAGAAAACAGGAATCACCACTTAGACACTCAAGACTGAAGATCAGCTTCCTTTGGAAGGCCACTGCTCCTGGCCAGAAGGAAATGCCCTGATGCTACGATAAGGACCCTCTCCTTAACTCTTGACCGTCTTACAGAATCCACTGCTAAAGCAACAGCTGCCCAACCAAAATTCCTAGACTCTCTCGCCAGAGCTGTGCTTGGTAATAGAATAGCCCTTGACGAGCATTTAGTCGAGCAAGGAGGTGTCTGTCCTACGGCCGATACTACTTGCTGCACTTGGATTCACACTTCTGGGTTATCGCCAAATAAGCCAGTTGGCCTGGAAAAGCAACCCCTCTTCTTCAATGGGGTCTTTGACTTACTTGATTCTGACTGGTCTGGGTCTTGGGTTCCATGACTCCGAAGTACATTCCAGACATGGCTGATTATCCTGTTTATAATAATTCTAATATACTCCCCGGTGCATTATGTTCTCTCAAACGCTTTAAATGCACATTTGCAGCTGCTAACCAGCAAGCAAATGATCTTCCAAGATCAGAATGTCAGAAAAGGAATGAAGAGAATGACTGACTTAAAAAAAGTGCATCTCAAGATGTGACCTGTGAATACCACAGAGAGATTTAGCAAAAAGATGTCATGAGCTGTGACTACCATCACAGAAGATTAGCAAAAACTGTGAGAACCCCAGAGCAGTCGCTGGGAATGGGGCTAATGCCTTAAAACTTTGGTCCCATCTCTCAGGCTGAGAGTCTGATTAAAAGCGGGGAAGTGTTAAAAATGAGACAACAAGCCCAACATGGAGTCACTTATGCTACGTATCCTATCACCAAACTGAGACTTAATACTCAGCTACCATTTGGGCCTCTCCCAGGAATGAAATCTTCAACCATTCCATATGGAATTACCTGGTCAGCACCAGTGAGGTCACCTGCCTGACACACACCTGCCTTTCCCTTAAGGAAGGTGACCTTACCACAACCAACCTGTTCTTTGCCTATATAAGTATACTTTTCTGCATGCAAAACTACAGCTCCTCAGAGCTCCTTTCTCTCTGCTAGGTGGGATGCTGCCTGATTCACGAATCACTGGAAAGAGCCAGTACAATCTTTAAAATTTACTCAGTTGAATTTTTTTAAAATTTTATTTATTTATTTATTTATCTGACACAGAGAGAGAGAGCACTAGTAGGCAGAGAGACAGGCAGAGAGAGAGGGGGAAACAGGCTCCCAACTGAGCAGAGAGCTCTATGAGGGGCTTGATCCCAGGACCCTGAAACCATAACCTGAGCCATGAAGGCAGAGGCTTTACCCACTGAGTCATCCAGGTGCCCCTTTTAAAATTTTTATTTATTTATTTATTTATTTATTTGACAGACAGAGATCATAAGTAGGCAGAGAGGCAGAGAAAGAGAGAGACGCTTAGTTGAATTTTTTTTTTTTTTTCTTTAACACATCAAGGACACCATTTGGGGTATAAAGGTGGAGCCAAAAAAGGTTGCTCTGAAGCTGATCTAGCTCAGAACATCCATTTTGTTGATAAGGAAATCAGTTTCCAAGCAGGAGTAGGAACCTGGACAGAGGCGTAGAGCAGCTAGGAGCAGAGGGGGAACTAATAATGGTGGGTTCCTATGCCCCCATTTTTTTTTCAATACACACTTACTCTCAAAAGCAAAACTTGCTTTCTCCACTTTCCCAAAGTTTTGCCAAATCTTGAAACAAAGTATTGTGACTCAACCCAATATTACTTAAAGACTGTTTCACCTACTTATTGGTGTGAATTACCCAAAGATAGAAAATACACAGAGAGGCACACAGTTCTGTTACATATAATATCTATTTTTTAAGAAAAGCAAAGCAAAACAAAACAAAAACTTTTACAGGACAAATTATTTTCTGTAAATTAAAAAAGAAAAACCATATATATATATATTTTTTTAAATAGTAATCACCTTCTAGCGTAAATTTCCAACATCTCAAAAAATGTCTCTAGATTCACACTGGTGTCAGACAACACGCTCTCTGAATGCAAATACTATGTAAAGATAAAATAAATAAAAAGCATTCTCCTGGTTGCATGGCAGAGGGAGCAGGAGGAAAGGGAAGTGCCACGGAAAGATGGGGAGCCAGGCTTAGGAAGAAGGCACTGTTCCACAAATGATGTCACTGACAGACCAGCAGACAAGGGAATGTTCACAGAGAAGAGACTCGTAAATAAATCAGTAATGGTCCCAGCTGCTAGGGCATGTGGATGGGCATTTCCCACCAACTCCATGCCTGGTCCAGGAAAACTGTCTAAACCCAGAAATTGACAAATGATATTCCAACCTCTGCTTGATTTCCAGCTTTGGGAAAAAATAAAATACCAAAACTCAAAATGTCCCCAATCTTGACAGGAAGAGATCTCAAAAATGAAGAGATTGAGAATGAATACAAAATATAAACGTAGTTCATTCTGTCCCAAAGTAGGAAAGGCCAGTTCTTTAAAGCATGGAAAGCCTCATCCTCAAGATCTGAATTCCCAAGACTCACAAGAATCACGAGTTTATCAACCTGCTTACTAGGAGCTTTGACAGAAATAAGATTCATTAGAAAGAATTGGCGAAGTGGCCATTTACTTTCTCATTCAACTTAGACGCTGTCTTTGTTGCTTCACCAAACCTCCTCATTTACACCCCCACTATACAGGGGTGATGATTAAAATGTCAGCCCAAGTTCCAATAACTAATATATGGCAGAAACAAATATATTTATATGCTTCCTAGAAAGATTAATAGTCGCTGGTGCTAGCCTGCCAAATGCAGATGTGCAAACTTTCTATCCAACACATAAATCAAACACAAGGCATATGGTGTATTTTAAAGACTGCTGATGTTATAGTGATTTTAAATTACTCAGGTTCTGGAATAAACTATGTAGATGTTGACTAATGTGGCAATATATTCTAATTCTTTCCATGTTAATTTCAGCTTATAAAATGTAATGGCATTAACAAAAAGGTCTTAGAAATTAAGAAGAGAGAATGAAAACACATTTGAAATCAAGGGGTATGTTTCTATAATCAGTTGTTTGGTAGTCTGGACATGTTCATTACAAAATGGTTCCACTAATTGTGGTAAGTTAATAGGCTGTAAAGAAACTTTATTATTATTATTTTTTTTTTGGTCTCCTTACAGTGACTCAAATAAAAAAGAATGAAATGACAAATGAAATGAAGGGGCAAATAAATCAGTTAGGAGAGCAGGATGGTTTGTGACCGTTAGATGAGCAGAGGCTAAATCAGATTTGGCCCTGATGGACCAAGAACCATTTACGTTTTCAAGTTGCTGGCCACAGAAATCAGCAATAATGCAAAAACTAATATCATTCAGAGTTAAGTCGGACAGAGCACAGAACTGAAAACCACAGATTTCAGCTGAACTTCTCAGTGATGCTATGGGCTGGCAGCTTCCTACCTTTCAAGGACATGGTAAGAGTGAGATGAAAGGCATATGCTGGTATGAAAAGTACTTTGTAAATTGCCGGATTATCCTTCAGTATCAGGTATTGTCATTGTCATCACCATTATCATTATCACCATCATCAACCACCACCATCATTACCATCACCACCACCATCAACCACCACCATCATTACCATCACCACCACCATCATCATCATCACCATTACTTCATCATTCTGAAGCGCAAGTCACTTTCTACTACATTTCAGTCAATGCTGAAAAAACAAGAATCTGTGCAGTCATGTGATCTAGGTACAAGCAGAGAGTTAAGAATGGCGTTGCTAAAGAGAACAGGTTAAAAAATTAAATCTGCTCAGTGGCTTTTATAACTGCTTAAGAAGGGTTGGCTGAGCATTTCAGTTCACAGAGACAGTTGCTCTGGATTTTGGATTTTCTTCCAACAACCCCAGTCATTTTGACCACAGAACTTCATGAGAGCGTGAGAACACAGCTTCCATGACATACATGAGCTCCTCTGTTGTAATGGAACCAAGAGGAAATAAAAGTCTAGTTCCTGATCTCTTCTCAGAAGGCCAGAGTATGCTGTGCATGAAGCAAATCGTGTTGGCAAAGACTGAGGGAACAACCAATCTCAGGCCCATGGTGTGAGGTGATCAATCAGCACTAGTCACAAGTACATATCCAGGAGCAAGACATTTCAATAGTGTAGAAAATATTCCTCAGTGCGAGGTCCTGGGAGTTCTTGGTGGGGCAGAGGTAGGGGATACAGGCAGAGGAAAGAAGAAAGTCTAATGTCTCAAGATTTAGAACAGATTTCTCTGAGATCCTTCACTACTTCATTAAAATGTGGGTATGCTGAGATATGTTTTTCAAATGATTGGTGGAGAACTGTCATTCCTACCAAGTATGAATAATTGCACACCCATTCACTTATTCATTCATTCATTATCTTTTCATTCAGGAATGCCTAGCACGAGTCAAGTATTGTGTTAAATGCTGGGATACAACTGTCAACATGTAGACATGAGCCTATGACATAAGCCCTGCTTTATGGATCTTATATTCTAGTTAAAAAGAGTGACAAAGAAAAATAACTAAATAAATACACAAAACAATGAACTGTGATGATAATAAAAATGAGGTGATAAAGGCTAGGAAAAAATGAGGTGTTGCAGTAAAGATTACAAGGAACTGGGGGACTACTTTTTATTTATTTACTACTTTGATTTGTTATATTATTTATTATATATTTTATTTATTATTACTATTTATTTATTTATAAAAATAATAAAGGTTTTATTTATTTCTCTGAAAGACAGAGAGAGCATTAACAGGGAGTGGGGCAGAGCAAGAGGAAGAGAAACAAGCAGACTCCCTGCCGAGAGGGGAGCCTGATGTGGGGCTCAATCCCAGAACTCTGAGATCATGACCTGAGCTAAAGTCAGAAGCTTAAGCAACTGAGCCATCTAGGCACCCTGGGGGACTACTTTATTCTTCTTTTTCTTTAAGAATTTATGTATTTATTTGACAGAGAGGGGAGGGGGACTACTTTAAATAAGTAATCAAAGAAGCCCTCTCACAAGAGGAGACTTGAGTGAGATTGAGCCAGCCAAGTGAATAGCTGGGGAAAGAGCATACCAAGGAGAGGGAACAGGAAGTGCAAAGGCCCTGAGACACCCAGGGCTTGGAGCACTAAAGACACTCTGGAAAAGAAGGTGGCTAGAGCACAGTGATGAGGGGAGAGGATTGTGGGATGAGGTTGGAAGAGTTACCAAGAGCTACATTTTGCATGCACACTGTGCAGGCCAGGTTCAGAAGAATAAGTACAGAAATTTAAAAATATTAATGATTTTTTTAAAAGCACAATGTGATTTGCATTTAAAAGTATCACTCTAACTGCATGTGTATAGCATAATATACAAATACAACCTTTATTCTATAGAGGTTATTGTTTGGCAGAAATCGGAGGTATTTTGAATACATTTCCAATACTTAAATAAAAATGATCTTAAAGAGTAGACATTTAAAAAGCCCCCCAAAGTCACCTGAAGACTGGTAAATTAAACAATGGATCCTGGGTTAAAAAAAAAAAAAAAAAGACAAATCATAGAACAAAAGAAACATACATACCTCCTCGTTGCACCAACAACGTGACCTCACTTCCCTTTGGACATTCGATCAGCATATCCACGACTTGGTTGTGGGTCAGAGCCTGCACATTCTTCTTATTAACTTCCACTATAAGATCCCCTTCTTTCAGGCCTCGGCACCGTGGACTGTCCACAATCTGTTTCACTCTCTGGCCCCCACCACCAGGGCTGTCTGCGATAGTAAAGCCAAAGCCCATTGGCCCTTTGACTATATGAACAGTTATGAGTTCCGGCTGAGTGGCTATGGAGGAAGCCAAAGAGACAGTGTCATTGGGGTAACCATGGGAACCATTTGAAGCCACGTCAGCAGGGCTGCTGGGCCTGGCATCCTTCATGCCATTGACTTTGCCTGTTTTACTGCTGTGACTAGCTGGCGAATCATAGGTCTCCTGCCCATTCACAATAATTGGTTCTTTATCCAAAATGGCCACCGAGGTCACTAAACTCGTATTGGGGTCATCTGGGTCAAAAGGCAACGGGTAACCTCGGCAGAGTTCAAGGTCCACGCTGGCACCGATGGGAATGGACTGGAAGATTTTCACAACTTGTGCATGTGTGTGTCCCAAAACACAGGTATCATTCACGCTGACAATGACATCTCCTGCAAAAGAGAAGAGTTTCGGGGTTAAAAAAAAAAAAATGATAGCCAAAAAAAGTTCTATCAACATTTTAAGATCCTACCAATAGGAAGCTGAACTAAAAGTGAATTTGGGGGTGGCATCACAGGGCACAAATAGACTGCTTCTATTATTTCTTATAACTGCTAATAAGGCATTCTTACAGCATCTAGTGTCTTCCTTGCTAATGAGAATATAATGATCATTGAAACAACACTGTGATTTCTTCTTTAAAAAAATTCTTGCTGCAGAAATCCAAGCTTAGAATTCTTCTATTCAGACAGATCTAATTTTTTAGTAAATAACCGTTTTACTATATTCAATAGCACCCTAACAGTGCCCCAAAGTTCAAATGACTTCAAAGTTCTGCATCTCTACCAGGGACCGCATTTCTCTAGTGGAGGGATCTTGTGGACTCACAGAGTTTTAAAAAACCATTTATAAAGCCATGTAATCCTGATGCTGTTTTCTCTTGTTCGGGGGCTGGGTGGCAGTCTCACCGCACAGGAAATGCGAGGGCCATGTGGCTTCTCTACCTGTTTCCATCTTGCCGTCCAGCGCGGCAGGACCATCCAGGACCAAGCTCTTGATCTGCAGAAACTCATCAGGTTCATCCCCTCCCACGACCGTGAAGCCAAACCCACGACTGCTTTTCCGCAGCTTCGTGTGAATGAACTTGCCTTTCAACTCAGAAGGGTTTCGTGTAAAAAAGGGTTTGCCTGGATGAAAACAAGAAGAGTATAAGGAATGTCACTACGAGTGAAAAGATAAGTTAAGTAAGCATTGACACAACTTAAGGATCACTCTCTGAGCTCCTGTGCTTCAGGTGTCTTAGGAAAGTCCTTTCTTGATTGCAGTAATAAGGGGGGGGGGAGGTCCCAGACCCCTTTGTTTAAGAAGGGAGATATGGTACCTATAGGGTTTCAGCATAGAGATCCAAAGGAAAACAGAAAAGAATGGAACTGGTGTCCATCCTCTGAAACACTTCTTGGTTTCAGTTCCTGTAGTTTGACAACAATCGTGCTACCACAAGTTATTAACACAAGATGAAACAGATCTTTGCATCTTCTGTTTTGCTACAGTTTCTATTTTGAAGTACAACCTCCAACGTGTTGCCTTGGGCTTGGCTTCTACTTGTCAAACCAATACAGCAAAAACTCTTATTATCTAATCAAACAGAAAACACATTCTGAAAATACATAGAAAATACTAGGAAACATACGGTCACAAAGAATGATTGATAAAAACATAGAATCACTACATTCTTTCTTTTTTTTTTTAGAATCACTACTTTCAAATGAGAAGAATCATTACTTTGAATTGAATTCTAAATTTAAGTCATTTTTCCTATTAATTTTCATCTTTTAACAATTCATAAAAGAGCCCAGACATGTCCACTACTAAAATTTATTGTTTGAAAAAGTTTAGGACATGTGGCTTAAAATATTTCTTTAAAAATCCAAAACATCTAAACTGAATGAATTAGTTACTAACAACAGCTATACACATCCGAATTCAGTTGTCTCATCTAAAATAAATTAATAACTATACAGCTAAATAACTTCCAAACACACTACATATGGTTTTAGTGAGTTTTCCTGATGATACGCACAATAACATTTTGTACACAAAACAAATTTTATTTTCGGTTTTGTTAGGCATTTCTCATTGAGGAACTTACTGGAATTTCTCTGGATATCCCAAACAGTGGACATAATTTCATGTTTAGATTTTTTAAACTCTCCTAATTAGACTTCCCATCTCCTGCTCTCTGCCTGCCTTAGCCTCCCCATTTGTCCTATTTCTTATCTATCCAAAAGTGTTATCCAAACAAAAACAAAACACCCAGGAGAAAAAGTCTCCTGCACCAGAACCTGGCACCCAGGAAAGAAAGTTATTTTTGGTTAGCTATAGCAAAAAGGCCTTTTTCAAAAGGTCTCTGGGCACACATACAAGTTTTAATTGCATATTTCAAAATTTTCCGGCTTTTAAAAAGGCTCTTTTAAATTGCCCAGAGTCATAGCTCTGCTCACAAACCTCCCCGTCACTACAGCAGTCCCAAGGCTGGTTGGGAGATGACAAACCATAGCCCTGTCACTGTGGCTAACGGAAGGCAAGGTTGAAGCATTCACCATGCAAGGTCGTCCGCAGAGGCACCAGAAAGGTGGTGTCAAGTGCACTGGGGGCTTGTGGGTAGGCAGCTGCTATGGCAATTGTCATGGAAAATTGAGGACTGGGGTGTGTGGGAACAGCTACATCCTTAGGGAGTTTGGAGAGCATGAAAGGAAACACATTTCAGTTATGCAGAGACACCTTCTCAATGAGGCTTACGTCCTCTGACCACCTTATTAAAAATTGCGATACCGGGGCGCCTGGGTGGCTCAGTGAGTTAAGCCTCTGCCTTCGGCTCAGGTCGTAATCTCAGGGTCCTGGGATCGAGCCCCACGTTGGGCTCTTTGCTCAGCGGGGAGCCTGCTTCCCCCTCTCTCTCTCTCTGCCTGCCTCTCTGCCTACTTGTGATCTGTCAAATACATAAATAAAATCTTTAAAAAAAAAACTGCGATACCTCCTCCAACATTCCCCATCCCCCTTTCCTGCTTTATCTCTGTCCTTAGCATTTACCACCATCCAACACGGTAGACATTGTATCACCATTCAACACAGTAGACATTGTATCTATCGGTTTGGTGATCTCATTCTCGCCCAACCCGGTGCACAAAGGGCCCTGCAGGTGAGCACAGACACAGCCCCAGCTCTGTAAGCTCCAGAGGATTTCTGCTTGCACACCCCGCGTGTAGAATACTGCCCGATTCATTTCCTGTGCTCCAAACATCTGCGCTGAATCAATGAATGAATGAACAACAGCACAAAGAAAGGCGATGTAACGTGTCTTTGAGAAGGCGGGAAGAGGTGGTGGGGTGTTTAAGCTTCTCACCCTTATTATAGGCAAAGTTAGCAAATGTGAAGAAAATGTGCCTGGCAGTTTAACTGAATGAATTTTTTTTTAAAGCCATTAGCATATTTTGAACTTAGAAGGTTTCCAGCTTAATAGAGACACGAGCAGAGCTTGGAAATGACACCGCTGACTTCCTTTCTCAATGCTTCCCTAGGGAGGGACGATCACAGGGTTTCACATTCACACATGGTTTATTACGTGTCACGTGTGGGTGGGTCATCCGTTAACGGAGCTTCAGGAGAGAAGCGTTCTTCTCCCCACCAGCAGTGGCATTTGGAGCTCTCTGCTGCAGCCCTGTGGTACTTGTCATTTTCTCAGACTTGTCTGCGGACAAGTCACCGGTTGTACCATCTTGTTATGTATGAAAATCACCTGAACAGCAGCTCATGTTTTAGAAGTACTCGTGTGTAGGGACTATTCTAGACTCAATCAGGATCTTTGGGGTCTTGGTCTAAAATTATGCTCTTGGACGACCCCCGAGGAGCTTGCTTCCCTGCCAGGTTGGTACTGTTCTGGGCACCCATGTTTGTATACCCTGGACCCGTGATGTCCAGCTGCACGTTCTGTGACAAGGACAATACTCCACAGTTGCCCTGTCCAAAACGGCAGTTGCTAGTCACACAGAGATCTTGAGCCCTCGAAATGTGGCTAGTGGAACTGAGGAACTGAATCTGTCATTTCTATTTTTTTAATATTTAATTTTTTAAATTTATTATTTGACACAGAGAGCGAGCACATAAGCAGGGGGAAGCAGGAGACAGAGAGGGAGAAGCAGGCTCCCCGCTGAGCAGGGAGCCCCATGTGGGGCTCGATCCTAGGACCCTGGAATCATGACCTGAGCTGAAGGCAGTTGCTTAACCAACAGAGCTACCCAGGTGCTCCTGAATTTGTCATTTTTTTATCGTAATGGATTTAAATGGCAACATGTAGCCAGTAACATCTGTAACTGAATGGTACAGATTTAGAGTGTGTAGGGAGGTGTCCCCCCATATACAAAAAGACAAAAATGTAACAAACAAACAAGGTTTTAGCCAGGAGTTTAACTGTTCCTACCTAATAGCAATGAGAATTCAGATCAGGTGCTCTACCATTCACTGTGTGGCCTTGGGCAAGTCGCTAGAGCTCTCTCTGCGAATGGAGATAATGGTGGTACCAACCTCACTTTTTAGGAGAGTTATAAGGAATACCTGTGGCAGATAATACAGGTAAAGTGTTTGGAGGGGAGGGTGCCCGGTAAATAAGGATAGTCGGATAAATGGGTGTTGTTATTTTGGAAGACAGTGTTGGTGGAGTGCATGCTGTGGAGGGATGGCTCCAGAAATCTCTAAGCACCAGCCAGAATTCGAGAGGTTTCCTCAGAGCAACTCTCTTGAACATGATCGCTTGCGAGAATGGCAAGTGCACTGCTGACCAAAGGAAAAGTTCCGCTAAGTGGTGAACTTAGCAAAATTCATTATCAAGCAGTCTAACCAAGTTCACCACATGGTTTCTTCCTGAGAGTACCACAGGCTGCGAGATGAGGACACTGAGGCAAGGAAGGGAGACAGGAGGAGGTGGCAGAAGGAGTTTTATATTTAAGAAGTACCAAGGAGGACAGAACCTTGCTGTCATGAATGTTATTAGCTGCTGTGTTCTATCTTTATTAAAACGATTAGCACCGTAAAAATGTGTACCCAAGCCAGGAGAAGTTATCTTACATAAGCTGGTATTATTACCCATCTCTTCACAGGACCAGTGAGCAAGGAAACAACTCCTTTTTCATGAAAATTATAATGGAGGGATGGAAATTAGAGAAGAGTTTTTCTACTTATCTTTTCAAATCTAACACAATGATACCTCCTTAAAAATGCATGGGGAACTAATGTTAGTCTTTTTAGGTCTGTACCACAAACATTCCCCAAGTCTACTGAATATAATGGTCATTCTATTTTTCTTATTTAAAGGAGAAAAAATAAACAACAACAACAAAACCCTCTCGAATCTTCCCTATCATGTAAAAGTAATGAGGCCCAAAGCAGCAAGATTCTGGAGCTACCAGTTTTCAAAAAAGAACCGGGGCACCTGGGTGGCTCAGTCATTCATTAAGCATCCGCCTTCCTCTCAGGTCATGATCCCCAGGTCCTGGGATCAAGCCCAGCATCAGGTTCTCTGCTCAGTGGGAAGCCTGCGTCTCCCTCTCCCACTCCCCCTGCTGTGTTCCCTCTCTTGCCGGGTCTCTCTCTGTCAAATAAGTAAATAAAATCTTAAAAAAAAAAAAAAAATGAACCTCTCTAGGGACTCTTACAATTTGCGAATGTAAATGAGTGGGACCCAATGAAACATTATACAAGAAGCATAAATACCAAACTGCACCAAGAATAGGGGATGAGCATTTAGAACAGAATGACACCAACTCATTTCAACCGTGCCGAAGCTCAGAAACCCTAATGGCAATTTGTCATCATTTTCAGAGCATTATAATTAGCTGCAGAAATTTACACGAAAAAAGTTCCTAATTTTCTCGACAAGTCTGATTAACAATACATGCAGAATTTCTAACCTTACGGTTTTCACTATCAAAGAAATGACGTGGGAGTTACAAGTTCCTTTATTTTATTTTATTTTATTTTATTTTTTCAATTTTTAAGCTCAACATCTAGCCGTTATAAAAACACTTTACCCTGAAGTGGAGCTTCTCTGGCGGGCTCCGGATTGCTTGGAGGGTGGTTTGGAATGACAGGAGGCACAAGCGATGAATGATCTTCTGTCCATTCTATAAGAAGAAGAAACAATGTTCTGTTTTTCCTTCAAGCTGCTAATCAACTCACTTGGGACTCACCTTCTGAATTATACAACTACCCAAACCGATAAAACCAGGCACAGAGAGCTCAGATTAAAAGAAACGCACATCTGACCCCACTTTTTGTTAAGGACATCAAGATTCTCTGTGTGTGTGTCTCTGCGTGTGTAACTGTCTGTCTCTCTCTCTTAAGGCTGTTGATTGTCTGTCTCTCTGGTAAGAACTTTGTCTCACTCTCCTAAGACCTTTGAGAAAAGAGGTATTGTGATATGAACAATAAAACTTCAGTTCTCTCTGGCTGGAGAGTCCAAAGTGAGACCAAATAAAAAGTATCGGGAAAGAAACACAATCAACTGACGCTGGCCCAATAACGGAAAAACTTCTCTAATCGTACTGAGACACAAGCTGAGTGTCTGCTCATCTGAGGTGGTAACGGTGATTTCAGCAGCTGCCGGAGGTGCTGTCCTCCGCCATCTCTCAAACCCTAATGGGACCCCTCGCCAACACTCCTGTGTCCTAACTGTGCTCCTATGCCCCTTGGAGGCCCAGAGACACCTCACTGTGAATGACTCTTGAGAGGTACACAGTCACTTTCCAGCCAAGCTAATACATTCAACGGTACACTCCCATTCTCTAAGCAGCACTTTCTAACACCACAAAGTTTTACCAGCTCGGAAAAAAATATATATATTTTAAGACTTTTTTCTTAATAGAAAAGAAATGAAGGTAGAAAGGAGAACTTTTCCAAGGTGCATACACACACACACACAAACACACACACATAGATATACATGTACACACTCTATCCAAATGCACTCTACAGGGTGCCTGGCTGGCTCAGTTGGCATATCATGGAACTCTTGATCTCGGAATCATGAGTCCTATGTTGGATGGAGAAATTACTTAAAAAAAAAAAAACAAAAACAGAACAAAAAACACAACAGTAACATACAAACTATGGCAGTGGTTGCCCACCTAGGGGGGCAGAGGCCGAATTGGCCTTAATGTCTATTTGTATACAAATTTCAAGCCAAGGATGGTTTTTTTCTATTTTTAAATGGTTGAAAAAAATTAAAATGGGAAATACTTTGTAACACATGAAAATTACATGAAATGCAGATTTCAGTGTTCATATATAATGTTTCACTGGAACACAGCTGTAACAATTCATTTGCATATTGGGTATAGAAATTTTCACACCTTAAGGGCAGAGATGAACAGCTGTAATAAAGACACCATGAACAGCATATCCACTAAAATAACCACTAGCCGGCCACTGAAAGAAAAGGTTTACCGACTTCTACTTTATGGTCTATATGTATTATATTCAATATTATAATAAGAAAAGTACTATATTTAATTTTCATGTGTTTGCTATTTACACACTATATGTTGAGGGGTTATTAAGCCTACCATTTTAAAAGGTTGCAATGAAAAACTAAAAAACCCTATTAATAAACAGATGACTGTTAATCAGATCTATTAATAAAAGATGGCTAAATGGAGAGATTCCTAAAATGGAAAATTATCCAACCCTAAAAATTAGAGGGTAAGTATATTAACCAGCTTTGAAATATGTATAAGAAATAAGTTTAAATGAGAGCCTGAGGTCACAAAGCTAATATATATGTGTATATATATACATACATATATGCATGTGCACACGTACATATAAGTTATGATCTGACTTTTGTTAAAATATGCATCTATGTACAATCCTAGAAAGATTCTGCACTATGTTTATCATAGAGAATGGGATGGGAGCCAGCAGGGGAGATCTCAATATTCTCCATTCTTTAACTGTTCAGACTTTTGTAAAGAACATGAATTCACTTATAGTTTTCAAAAAGCATTCCAAATTACCAGCTTTTTCTGACTCCTACATGTCACGTTCCCTATGATTAGAAGCTCGTTTCAGACACAGGAACTCCTTCTAAAGTGCTCAGAGCAGTCTGGCTTTACAGACCAGTTGGTATTATAAACATGCTGGGATAACAGGAAGTTCTCCAGTTTGACGACAGCCTATTTCTAAATTAAAGTGGAGAGCTGGGGCGGGGGAGGGGCTTGGGATTGCACACCATCCCCCCCAACTCCCCCACTCCCCCCAGCTGTCTGGGTTCTGGGCCAGCAGAGTTCCTGCAGGACAGCATGTCTGCCACCAGGCGGGAGGACATGAACACAGAAGCCGGTTCTGACCACACGGGGGTGTCAGCGCCCAGGCTTTGCCCCAAGCTCCTCCGCCCACACATCAGGGGAAAGCCAACCTTCTGGCTGGGGCTGCGGCGGCTGTTGGGGCTGCTGGGGCTGCTGGGGCGGCTGCGGCGGCTGCTGCTGCTCCAGCTGCTTCTTCCGTTTGGCTTCTAGAACCGGGTTCTCATACTGTGTCTTCCTGTTGATGTGGCTGCAGCGGGAGGCAGACAGTATTCGGTTAGGAAACATTTCGTCCCCCAAGCAAAATGCCTGTCTGGCCAAGGCCCTTGATGAGAACCGAGCAAATCAGGTGGTCTGAGATGCTGACCATCCCGTGTTGACAGGTGTAGTCAGGATGAGGAAGAAGCCATGAATACTTTCCACATCCTGACAGCTTCGATGTTACCTGTTTTTCATGCAAAAATTTTAAAATCTTCACTAAAGTCCAGAAGATAGGTCCCATTTTTATTCCCTTTTTCTGGCAAGGAAAGTAAATTCCCAAGCAGTTAATAACTCACCGAAAATAACGTAGCTAGTAAACATGGTCGAGGCATGTACGCTCAGGTCTGCCTGCTTTCAAATCCCAGGATTTTAACCACTGCCTCTTCCAAACATCCAAGAAAGCACCTTACAGGGAGAGGTGCTTTAATTCAACAGAGAGTAAGTAGATTGTTAGAATGGTTTTTAAAAATGAGATTAAAGGGAGATACGATGTGTGTAACATGCAAAGCCAGAGGGCTGCGCGACTTCCTACCGCAGTTCACAGGGCAGAAGCACTCATCCCAAGTTCAAAGAAGGGCTCTATCAACATCTGTCAACTATTTTGATCAACAGACATAGACTCAGGATTAAAAGTCTAAGCCTTAGGCAAAAAAACTCCAAATGCCGCAAACCTGAGCAAATGTGATGTGTTCAAAGTGACAAAGACCCAGATACGACAGAAGCCTCCAAAACTAATAAGGCCACAGCAAAACAAAAAGGCACACACACATGTGCATACATACATATACAATACATGTACATACATGGTTTTCTTGATATGGCCTTAATGTATATACACATATATTACACAAACATATACACACAAGCATACATACATTCTTTTTTTCCACCAAAATCATAATTCATTAGAGGTTCGGGAACATACCTATTATGTGATTACAGTATTCAGAAATCAAACTATTTCTTAAAGGCAGGCTTGTCAAATAGGGTAGACTAATTACCTTTCACTTCTAGGACTAGTTGCTTACTTGCTAACTCTTGTAGGTAGTTTCATGCTAAGAAATGGCCTAACATAGCAGGCAGGTAGAGCTGCAAAGACACAGGGCACAGGGACGAGGACCAGATGGGAAAGTACCAACATTCCCCTCAAATCAGGTCTCTTGGGGCGCCTGGGTGGCTCAGTGGGTTAAGCCTCTGCCTTCAGCTCAGGTCATGATCTCAGAGTCCTGGGATCAAGCCCTGCATCGGGCTCTTAGCTCAGCCAGGAGCCTGCTTCCCCCTCTCTCTGCCTGCTGCTATGCCTATTTGTGATCTCTCTGTCAAATAAATAAATAAATAAAATATTTTTCTAAAATAAATAATAAATAAAATCTTTTCTTCTTAAAAGATTTTATTTATTTCTTTGACAGAGATCATAAGTAAGCAGAGAGAGAGAGAGGACGAAACAGGTTCCCCACAGAGCAGAGAGCCTGACACAGGGCTCAATCCCAGGATCCTGGGATCATGACCTGAGCTGAAGGCAGAGGCTTTAACCCACTGAGCCACCCAGGTGCCCCATAAATAAATAAAATCTTAAAAAAATATATCAGGTCTCTTTTTCCTATAAAGTTGTTACCGCCTCTTCCCCTTCTCTCTTAATGCACAAAGAAGTTGAGGGGGAACTCCAAATGAACCCCAGATAGGCAGAAAGCTCACTAAACATCTGAAAGAAAGATGATCTGCAGGTACACGATGGAAGTTTATTATCTGAGTGTCAAAGAAGGAATGGAACTTGCTTTTCTAATGTCCCAAACCACCAAATCCTTCCTGTTAGGTACAGAGGTAGCAATGTGAGTACTGGCCAATGACACTTGTTATATTGAGCTCATAATTTTTTATAATAAGATACTGAGCATTTTACAATTTCCATCATGTGCTCTTATTGCCAGGGCACAATCAGATGACTTCTCATTGCGAACAGAAGGAGGGATAGAAAGCTGGCTGGTTATCTTCATTGCCCCACGTAGGATTATGATGGTGGAATATTTATATAGCATTTGTTTCTTTCAAAGGATCTTTTATTATTTCTCATCTCTCTCAGAGCAAGTGACATAGAGTTTATCTGCTTCCGTGTCCAATCTCTCGGGTTTCCTTTCTTTCAGTAGCTCCTAATAATAGATGGTTCTAATGAATGGACAAAGTGTGTGGACAGTGCTAGAATAAGGTACATACTACGGAGGTCACGAGGGTTTAAGAGACTAAAAATGGAAAAAAAAAAAAAAAAAAGGAGCTATATGGATGGTCCTCCGGCAAGGGAGAGGCAAAGAAGCATACAAGGGGGGGCACCTGGGTGGCCCAGTGGGTAAAGCCTCTGCCTTTGGCTCAGGTCATGATCTCAGGGTCCTGGGATGGAGCCGCACATTGGGCTCTCTGCTCAGCGGGGAGCCTGCTCCCCCCGCCCCTCTCTGCCTGCCTCTCTGCCTACCTGTGATCTCTCTGTCAAATAAAAAAAATTTTTAAAAAAAGAAGAAGCATATAAGGTCTTGCAGCTTGGGCCAATTCTGAATTACCTTCTTCATTCTGGTGACATTTCATATATCAGTAAGATGTGTCTTGCCCTTTTAGAAAGTCTGAATGAATAAATAAGTAATTGCTGAAAAGTTCAGACCTCGGTAGGGCAAAAGGTAGGCAAACAGGTACTTCAGAAGATAACACCTATCCATTTGGTTTGCTTTTCTTATTCATTCATTCATTCATTCATTCATTCAACTAATACTTAGTGAGTCACTGCCAGGACAGTGCTGGGTCCTGGTAAGATAGTGGTAAACAAAAGACACAGCTATCTTGCCCTCATCAATTTTAGAATATAATTTACTCTCTTCAGATTTGCGGAATATTTTCTCATTCACTATAATATGCATGTATATTTTCATTATAAAACTGTTATGTTGTTATTAGTATCAGTTTGTACCTTATAAAGATGACAGACTCTGTTCAGCATAAATATATGTAATTATAGAGGAGTACAAACTAAAATATAGATTAATAGCTACTTACTCTACATAGTAGATACCATAGACAGGGTCTTCAATCTTTTCCCAACCAGCAGGCAGCTCTGAAAAATAAAGGCACATTTAGAGCAGGAAGGGCATATTCTTCAAGAGCCTAAGGATTTTTAACAACTGAGTGAGGCAACAAGAGAAAGACTCAAAAAAAAAGCCTTAAATCCAATGAAAACTGTGTATCCTAACAACTACAATCTAGAAGGCAGTCTTATATTTAACAGTGTATTTGTCTACATGAGGAACAATTCCTTACTGGTATTTTGCACGAGCTAATAAAACTTAATCAAATGTAGTCCCAGATGCCTTTGTGCTGAATCAGCTAGTAAAGAAGATTTTAATAGAAATATATTAAAATTTGCCTTCAGTGCCTGATTTATACCTTAAATATTTACAATTTTCTCATTGTATTTCTAGACCACCTTACCATACAAACAAAAATGGCTGAAAAATTAATGTTTCTTTTCATTTTCAATACAACAGTGCTGCTTTTGCTCTCCCGGGAATAAAATGAAATTTGCATCTTATTTCCTACTTGTTTCTAATTAAAATACTGCCAATTAAGTAAAAGATGGAGTTGGGCTTTCATATAGCAGGCATCCGTCACTCAAGTGCTGTATTCAAACAGGCCCACCTTCAAGAGCACTTTGCTTGGGAAAGCTGAAACACAGGTCCCTCCAGGAGCTCACTAGTTGAGGGGGAAGCTGGCATTCCTTTCTCCTGCTTCTGTAAAACGCCACTGTGGGATGTGTGTACCTTTTGGAAAACTTGCCCATGCTCTACCGAACTTCACTCCGTAAGGTTTCCTACAAAGGCTGGAACTTTATTAACTAGCTAATAGTGAGTTTTGCCATAACAAAAACCTACTATGAAAAAGCCCATTGCCCCAGATAATCTGACTTGCTGAAAGAAACAACCAGGTTGTGTTTTATGTCACTAAGCAATTCTTTCAAGCAGAGCAGCAATTACTCAAGTTGATTTCAAAGCCACTTGGATATATACAGGGTTTCGGCAAGCCTGTATAAAGCCAAACTCCGAAGTGAATCATTATTCCTAGAAGTCAGCTGTAAAGACCAACATGAATGGAATGGTACAGACACCTAAAATATCATTTATTTTGAAATACTAGATTCTTCTTTTTTTTTTTTTTTTTTAAACTGAGGGAATCCAGTGGTCACTATTTTGCAAAGAATGACTCTGTCCTCAAGGCACAGGGCTTATATGAGCCACAAACAGTTCCATACTGAAAACGGAGTCACGTGCATGCACCCAAACACACACACGCTAATTACTCAAAGTTTATGTTTTGCTCAGATTTGGCTGCATATCAAGAGACATTAATTTCATGGTTTTTGCTCCACATTTTATCTATTTGCAAACAAAGAGACAGGTTTCCCCCCTTCTCTTCTAACTTTTTTTTTTTTTTTCTTTTTAAACACTTAGCAGGTTTTAAAGAAGTCTTTGAGTTCCAGGAGACATAGCTACTAAAATGTAAGACAGGTCTGACGCACAGATGTTGATGCTACTTGGCATTTTTATCCACCTTCCGAACTGATGCAAATCAAATGCCTGGGAAATAGTTTCCCCTCACAAAGCTGGAAATTACCATTTAAATGAAAATGAACCAGGAAAATCTTTCCAAGGAGTTGAGAAGTCGAGATTAAAAAAATGCAAATTGGGGCTCGTCCACATGTTTGTTCAGGCATGGGGCAGAAGAGTGGGCAAGTGTGAGGGGACCACCCTATGTTTCACTGGATCAACCCTTTTCCAAAATTTGCAACCTTGAATGCTTGGCCTAGTTTTAGATAAAACGGGTAATATTAAGAATTTAATTCATTTGTAGCCTTACAGTGAGCACTAATATACAGAATTGCTGAATCACTATATTGTACACCTGAAACTCATTCAATACTGTACATTAACTCACTCAATTATTAATTTGTCAACATTTAGAGAGTATCTACTGTCCCCTTGAGGGTGTGGTGGGCACCTGGAACACAAAGATAATTATTAAGTGCACAACTAAGCAGACAATTCAAATACCATATGGTTAGTGCTTTGCCAGAGGTCTGAAGAGGGTGCAAAAAAACAGAAGCCACCTCTGACCTTCGTCCTGCTGTCTAGTCAACAACTTTATACTCTAGAGTTAAGAAATGCGGCAGATCAACTGATCTTCCTGGATGCTTGTAAATCTAAACACATCTTCTGGAACAGATTAGTAAACTCCAGAAATTTTCCAGTTTTCCAAGCTAAAACTCATTTTCTGTTGAAAAGAGAGATTTCTCACTTCCATGTGGTGATTAACTTAATAATAGGAATTAGTCTCCTAATGCTTAAAATAGAAATGGGTCATTGATTTAAAAAAAGGAAGATGTTTGTCCTCGAATTTGTCTTTTGGTTCTAAAAAACTGAGAATGACAGAAAATGCCAAAGCCTAGAAAATTATGACATTACAATTTATTATTATTATTATTTTTTTTAGTAACTAAACACTTTGATGTCACCTGAAGGGTCAGCCCCTATGTCTAACAACTGCTGGACAACAGACCAGAACATACTACCTGTCACAGCTGTTTTAGGCAGCTAAGACCTTTTCGGGGTTGCCCAGACTGGGGACTGAACCTTTGCTCTACCACTTCATAGGTCTAGTATTAGACTAGTGACTGAGTATCTTACAATGACATCTTTCACCTGGATTTACTTGAAGGGTCAACTATGGATTAAATGAGGTTGCCTCTAAGACATTTTGCACAGCACCTGGAATATATGCTCAACAAATGGCAATGTTCTAAGAAAACAGGAAAGGAACAGATGTATATAGCCTGCTTGCTACCTAGCCCTGCCCTTAAGAATCTCATTCTGTACTAACTGACCCCACAGAAGCAAATATGAAGCAGCCCCATGCTCTACGTTTTCAGAAGAGAGATGTCAGCACATAGACTGAAAGTCATGTTCATGATCACAGATAGATTTCAAAACTGTGACTTAGCCTTGGTAGGGAGGGAACCTCATTTTCCTTGTCTCTACCTCTCCCAGTTGGTGCCAGCACCTAAATACCCTATAATTTCAAAAGGGAGTACACTTTTCAATTCTGGGGTAATGTCTGCAGAGCATGTGATAAATTTTGCAAACCAGAAGTGCATAATGCAGCGACAGACGCAGCTCCAGCAACTGAGTTCAGAAATGACAACTCTATAATCAAATGATCTGTGTCCAACACCAACTGCCCCCACCTCTAAGAGGCAGATAACAGACAAGGTTTTCTTGTCACATCTGGAATCTCATTGTTCTCTGAACACCTGACAGGTGCTATTGTTTGAAATTAGGACCCTCTTATTAAGAAAATGGGCAGTGATCTTGTCAACAGAATCTGGAATGAATACAAGAGAAAACTCTGTGTGTGTGTGTGTGTGTGTGTGTGTGTGTGTGTGTACACACTACTCTTTACATGGTGTGTATGGCACGCAAAAGTTGAGAGTCCTATCTCTACCCACAAGGACACATCTGGGTCATTTCTGCATACACATTCTTTCTCCTGACCCCTATTAAGGGCAGAGAGTACCATAAGGAGTATTAAAAAGTCCAACAAGATGGAATTAGTCAATAAATAATAAAACTACTAGGAAAAAACACTATGTGCTGATCACAGGGACAAATATTAAGACACACTTTCATTAAGTTTCCTCACAAATACAATGGGAGCTACTCTTTCAGCCTTTCTTGACAGATCAGGGAAGGGAAGCAAAGAGAAGGGGAGTGACGTGACCAGGTCAACAGGGGAGCCCGGATAAGGAGCCAGGCAGCATGATTTGCATCCGGAGACAGTTCTGCCATGTCACCAAACCATCTCCCAGGATTCCCATTATGACCATAAGAAACAATATACGTAGTCATTAATGCTTATTTTTCTAATCTTCAACAGCACAGGAAAGTTCCCACAATATTACCGTTACAAGGGAAAAAAATTGAGAAACTGCTTTCCTAGAAATGTCAACATTCAAACTTC
Organism: Lontra canadensis; assembly: GCF_010015895.1. NCBI lineage: Eukaryota > Metazoa > Chordata > Mammalia > Carnivora > Mustelidae > Lontra > Lontra canadensis. The sequence goes on from NW_022631028.1 coordinate 2,879,899, forward strand.
CACAGAAGCACATATGCCTCTGTGCACAGCTATATTATCTCTACCAGCCATCCTCTGAAAGCACTGGTCAGACACATCAATGACCTAGGAAGAGTGATTTAAATCGGTTCAGCAAATGGTTAAGGCGCTCATCCTGCATCTCAATTGTCTTTTTCGATTACTTTAGTATTACCGGTTAATTTTTTTGATGCAACAAGTTTCAAATTGTTCTCTATCAAAGGATAGATCTCAAGTCCTTCTTACCACAATGACAACTTATTAAATATATTTTAAAAACAAGCTCCATTCAATCGTTATCGACTGATGCCGGCATATCTATCACTTACAATGGGATATGTCTGCAACATTAAGAAAAACAGAGCTAAATTCCATTATATCATAACTCCAGTCAACCACGATTGATTATTATATTATAAACACAAACAAAACCACTTGAAAACAGTAATCTGTATTAAGTATTTATGTTTTCAGTTCTTAAGGCAATCTCAAAAATGTTAGGCTGATTCAATCATCTCAGGACAGTTCTTTTCATATCGATGTTAAATAATCTTCTATCTCAAAAATACACGATGGCCAATGGTCAATAAGTTAAGGCTTTTATGTGCAATTTAGCTTGAAAACCTTGGGCTTTCCAATCTATCCTTCAGTAAATGCATCAGATGGAATGCAAACTAATTTTAATATTGTTCAAAGCTGAACATAAAACTTAGCATAGAACATAATTCAATATAGTCCGACAGCAAAGATAAAAGTGTTTGGCATTATCTGCAAATGTAAATTATTTCTAACTGCAACGGCTAGACTAGTCAGACTTGATTTACATGGATACACACACTCTAAGACAATGTCACACAGAAGCTGTATTTGGTGTTCAAGCCATTCACCAGATCTATAAAGTCATCATGTGGCTGGTGACTTTGGGACCAAGATTAAGACTTACTAATTATTCAGTTGATCGGGAGAATTCCTATATTGCTACCACTCCTACAAAGATCCCTAATGAGTTTGGTGGGTCTTTAGTTTTGTTTTGCTCTGCTTTTCTGTATGGCCCCTGGACACAACCACTCACACCCAAGAAAGAAATGAGGTGGAGGTAGGTCATACTGGAGATGAAGGCACATAGCAATTGTCGACCCTCTCCCGGCTCCTTTTCATCCACAGTTCACAAGACTACCTAGCACCAACTTGCTAACTCTCGTTCTAGTCTCGACGCATTCAGGCATTTTCTTTGTAGACACAATTTATGACAGTTTATTACAACTCTGAATGATGCCTGCAAGTCAGACACTAGGGTTGTAAGATGGACCTTTCATGGATAAACCCGAGTGAAAGTCATCATTGAAGAAGTGCAAACTAAAGGAATGGAAAGATTCAGCAATTTGCTGGAGACAAAAAGCATTCAGGGCAAGTTAGGCAGTGGCAGCGGGCTGCGAGGGTTTACCTAGTTCACTGTCCAGCTCCTCGGTGTGGACCCCTTCTTCTCCAAAGGAATAGCGGGAATGAGACAGAAAAGAGAGAAAGAAAAATTGAGATACCAACACCAAGAAAGAAATCTCCCCTCAGAAAAACAGCAGCAAACACATCATTCCGTTTTGTCCTTACCTGCATTGTGGCCTATCTCAGTGGCTTGGCTAGTAAACCGGAGACCTCAGTGTAAATTACCAAACGTTAAGAGCTGATATTGGCAACATAATTATATGGCTCATTTCCTCGTGTGTCAGAATAGGGTTTGATTGGTGGTAGAAGATGACAAATACCTTTGCGGTTTCAATTTCAATGTTCTTAAGTGGGAAGTCACTTATTACAGACCTTATTTCGGGCAAACAAAGCTGTCACACCTTTCAATATTAGACCTTTTAATCCCTAATCCTCTAATCAGTGAGGCAATTATACTCACAATTAAAGCATTACTTAACTTAGAAGGAATACTGCTGTGTGAAAAATGGAAGGTAAAGTCAAATTGAGAATGCGGATTGTAAAATGAGCTACACTTAACAGCGTCTTACAGCGGGAGTTAGGAATCACGTCAGGATGTCGTACATTAGGGAAGCAGACGCAAAGGCTGCGCTGAAATGACTGTGGAGAGGCATCATGTAGTTTGTATAGGATTTCTAAGTCAAACAGCTCAGAAATGTTAGAATGAAAATGTTCTCAGTAAGTCAGGGGGCAAAACCAGTCAAGATCCTTTCCATGCTTGACCTCCTCCTGCTGTAAGTAAAATGCTGTATGATAACTGAGAACGTAGAAGGGCACACAACAGATCATTTTCATGTATAAGGTCCCCCTAGCTACAGAGCAAGCGGCCATTCCCTCTAATGTATGCTCCACAAACACACGGAATAAAAACTGTTCTCACCATTGCAAAATGTTTTGGTACATGGTAAGTACTAAATATTTCAAAATGGATGCATGGATGGATGGATGGATGTCTCCAATACTGACTTAAGTAATCAACATGGTGCTATCTGCCTTGCAAAATCTTGATATAAAAGTGATTCAGTTGCCAACAGTAAGTTTTGGTGCTGGCATTGTCTCTGAAAAATGGAATCTTATTTACATAAAATGGCTCGAGAAAATGTCCATTTAAATATTATCTAAAAATGTCTTTGGGGGTGTAATCATTCATTTCTTCAATAAGCATTTAATGAGAGAGACCTACTATGGGCCAGTCACTATGAAAATTGACAGTTCAAATATCCATTCCAAGGAAGAGACAAATCCCAAACTCCCATAAATAAAACTAAATTTAAAACTCTCATTATTTCTCTAAAGTAACACACATCACAGAGTGACCTAATCATATGTGGGGCAAGGTCACAGAAAAAGTCCCTGAGCTATAACCTAAAGGATATGAACAATTTAACAAAAAGACTTCAAGTGATGAATGACTGAAACTTGAGCTTTCTGACAGCAGGGCATTCTGACTGTTGTGTTCATTGGTACATCTGAAGTTCTTAGGACACTATATAGAAGGCAACCAATAACTATTTGTGAAATGGAAGAATATTCTAAGAGAGAACTAGTAGGGATGAAGGGCAGAGTATAGAGGAACGAGAGTGAGAAAAGCCAGAGGTCAAACCACTTAGGGCTTGGGGACCCGCTATGGGGAGGGCTGAGTATTTACAGTACAGACAGAGAACCAGTAAATAGGGGTTGAGGGGGTGGTCCATGATAACACAATCACACAGACACTTTAAAAGATTGCTCTGGGAACAGCGTAAGGAGAACGGGAAAGAGTCTGGGTGAGAGATGAGTGGTGTGGCCTGAATGAGGATGCTACAGGTGGTGACGGAAAGAGTGAATGGGTCCCAGACATATCTGGGAGGCAAAGTAAATTCAGAGGGTAGATGGGTTGAAATAAAGTCAAGAGAAGGTAAATCAAGGGGGACTCTTAGGTATGCATGAATTTTACCCTTGACTGAGATAGGGAACACTTACAGAGGACCAGGTTTTGAGAGGAGAGATCATTAGTTGGGTTTTAAGCAGACTGAGTTTGAAGTCTCTTTCAGACAAAGAGCATTATCAATCAGGCATATACAAAGTTTGAAGTCTCTTTCAGACAAAGAGCATTATCAATCAGGCATATACAAATATTGGCCTGGAACTCAAAGGCAAGGTGAAAGGCCTGTAATTCAACTAGATACACAGAAACTACAAAAGGAGTTACACACTGAAGATCAAAATCCCAAACTGGCTCATCACTTTTTTGAGTTAGGAAACAATATATAAAATTTTTACAGTAAGTATGATGCTATATTGTTACATTCCGTGTGTGTATGACTTCCAGAAAACAGAAAGAAATACAGGAGCAATACTGTGACCAAAAATGTTATTCTTCTTTGTGTCACAACATAAACAACAACACAAGGCAGATTTGTGTTAAGAGGTAACAGAAAATGCAGGTGTGGGGACCGATAAATGAAAAGTGGTAACATCTGATTATATATTTATACTGTTTGTGTATACAGGCACACAGACATGTATGCCATTTCTTCTAGAAAAAGGTTATGTGAGTCCTAGTGTTGAAGGGATAATTCATCAACTAATGGTATTTGCTATGAATACATACTTGTTCCAGAGATAATATCATTAACACCAATGTTAAGAATTTTAAGAATTAAATATAAGAGTTGACCCTTAAACAACACAGGGTTTTGTTTTGTTTTTTAAAGATTTTATTTATTTATTTGACAGACAGAGTTCAAAAGTGGGCAGAGAGGCAGGGAGAGAGAGAAGGGGAAGCAGGTTCCCTGCTGAGCAGAGAGCTCGATGCGGGGCTCGATCCCAGAACCCTGAGATCATGACCTGAGCTGAAGGCAGAGGCTTTAACCCACTGAGCCACCCAGGTGCTCCCACACAGGGGTTTAAAAAAAAACAACAACACAGGGGTTGAGGGTATTGACTGTCTGCAGTCAAAAGTCTGTGTGTAACTTGACTTCACCAAAACTTAAGTACAAATAATCTACTATTGAAAACCTTAGCAATAATATAGTGGAGTAACACTTCTTTTGTACATTGTAAGTACTATATACTACACACTTTCAATAATGCTTAATCTTTTCTTAATGGTTTTGGTACTTTGAAGCTGTAAGATTCATTTGCAGCTTTTTCAAATTATCAGGAGTCTCCAAAAAGTTTTCCAATATATTCATGGAAAAAATCTACATAAAAGTGGACCAGTGCTGTTCAAACTTGTGTTGTTCAAGGGTCAACTGTACTAGATTTGGTCACAAAATAATTCAGCAATTCTACTCAACACTTCATTAAGTTTCTCTTGGTAAAAGCTGCTGGAGTCGTCTATCATCTATAAAATATATTAACAGGCATTTTTGTATGTTCCCAGTGTAATTATAATGGAGACTGACAGGGAAGCTCTCCTATGGTAATGAGAAGTCGAAAATGCGTTTGCAATCATCAAGCATTAAATAAAGATTAAATTTCATTCCCTGAAATTTTATGGTTGAATGTATTTTATATTCTGATCTTTGAAAATTGGTCACTTTTATATTATATATGAAATCTAATATTTGAATAATCAGACAGTTCTTTATCCCTGAAGCATGCAAATAATGAAGCTGACCGCACATGTTCCATTTCTTCTTCAGGAATGGGACTAAGCAACCAAAATGAAATGAGCATCTCAGGCATGCCTCCTTAGTCAGAAGGATTTGTAGTTCCATTTGGAGTCACTCAGATAATATGAACACGCAATTTTATGCTCATTTCATGGTATCTGCAATCCATGTAGAGCAGAAGGATCTGGGAGTACAAGGTTTTGGCAGTATTACGCTTTACTGGCTTACATTTTCAGACAAACCTCAAGTTTATATATACAACAATTCTGTGCCAAAGGATAAATTAATAAAGCTTCATTATCTTAAAGTAAAATACGTACTCCACAATTATACCACTAATTCAAATGCCAGAGATGAATAATGAGGAGCAAAACAAACCATTTCCCTTTTAATTCATCCATGTCAAAAAACTAGTTCTGGTAGAACTTGGGATAGACTCCCGTGTACTGTAAAGGCACACATTTGCTCTAATTTTTTTTTTTTTTTCCATTTTGGAAGAGTAATTAGAAATCCCAAAACCTTGAAATAAACTTTAGTCAATAAACAAGTCAGTAGTTGGGTTTTGATTTTTGTTTTTGTTTGGTTTTGGGGGTTTTTTTTTTTTTTTTTTTTTGAGATTAACAGGCAGAGTCATGCTAAGGGAAACACCTCAGGCTCTTTCTTAGAAGAAATGTACTTTTCAGATAACAAGGGTATATCCTAAGTTACACAGAAATTCCCAAAGAAGTCACGATCTGCTTTCCCTATGTCAAATAATGAAACATGCAGAATTCAAGAAAAGCGCTTTATTTTTTTCCTTTAAGACTTCTGCAATAAAAGATGAGGACCCAATAGGTAAGGAACTAGAGCATCTCTGGTTTCTATTTCAAGAGATTTTCTTGAGTTTTCTCCAAGGTCCTGAAGGCAGAGGTTGTACCTTCACTAAAACAGTCTGACGGCCTTAAAGTTCTGTTTCTAACGGAGATACTAGCTCTCATCTGCCTTTATGTGTAAACAAACTGTTCTTTTAAAACAATTCTGATTCCGCTGCTGCTCGTGGAAACTACAGGTCACTTATTAGAAATTGGGTGACCTTTAAAAACTCGCTTGTTAAAGCCTGGTTGACCTTGTTACAGAACTTAAACCTTGCCCATGTGAATAAGTCCCCAGCTCACTGGAACCAAGACCTTCCCAGCCCCTTACCATCATCTTCACACTCTTCCAGAGGCTTCTGCTGCTTGTTCAGGCACCGAGGGTCTAACCAGGATGTTGTCTTTGTGTTATGGCTGAAATCGAGACAAAAACACGAGAACTACATTTGAAAAGGGAAAGAAAAAAGGCAAAAAGCTCAGTGGCAAAGCTACTTTGTCAAGAGCAAACCCAAACCAGAAGAGAGACCAAGTTTGGAATCTGAAAAGGCGTGCGAAGGGCCTTAGGTAGATTTTTTACTTATCGAAGGTATAATCATTCCGTTATGGAACACTTAACATGTGAGGCCAGTTTTGTTTTTGAAAAATGAGTTCCAAAGGATACCCCTTGTCCACACTGTCTCCCCGTGTCTAGACTTACTTCAGTCTTCACTTTCGCAGAAGAGCAAACCAGTTTGCTTTAAATTTGCCTTTGACTTAAACCTTGAATGTTGGAATTCACCAAGAAGGCTGCTATTTCACTCATTATATTACATAAGATATCCCCTGACACTGAAACTACCTCGGTTCACGCAACTGGCTCCCAGAGGCTAATACCTATCATTAATCACATCCTGAATTACGTTGCATGCAAAGTGACAGCAACCCAGAATTACCTATCCTAAGCAGAATGTAGGCCAAAAAAACCCCACAAAGCTTGAAGAAACTAAATGTGTCTGCCTTCTGGAGGGCCCAGCCCGACTCCAGGCGAAGTGTTTCAACAGACACTGAGTTAGACCTTGAAGGTCTGAGAGGGCACCGGACTCTTTCTGATTAGCGCCCCGAAGCCATGCAGCGAGAGGAGAATGTCTGGAGGAACTACCCAGAAGCAGCTCGAGACCCCGGGGACAAAGTTTTGCCTGAGCTCCCAGGCCACTTATGCAAGCTCAATCAAGGGAGCAACAAACTATAAGGTCAGTAAGTTCAAGCTGCAAACCAGAAATGAAAAAAAATTTTTTTTTTAAATTGAGGTAGTAACTGTAATCATTTTTGGAAGTCTGCCATTTAGGTTATAAATGCTGAAAAACATGGCCACAGTTGTTTGAGTTTCAAGTCTTACGAATTGTTGAAAAACATTAAGGCTTAAGTGAAAAACAGAATGTGCAAATAAATATATATACAAATCACCTCAACTGAATGTAAAGGAAAAGAAAAAAGAAAGGTAAGATAGTAACAACTGTCATCAAATACTACTTCTGTGTCCACTTAGAATTACCAAAATCTGTTCTTTTTCACATATAATTTACTAATCCTTACGATAAACTTATGAGGGAAGTATTAATACATTTTACAGATGAGAAAGATGAGGACAGAGGAAAGGAAATTTGTAGAAGGCTATGTTGTTGATACCTAGCAACACTGGCAAAAAAACCAGGGAGTCCAACACTAGAACCCACGGTCTGTGCTATTCCTACGTGAGCAAGAGAGTAAAAATGGCCCTTGCTGGGCAGGAAGATTATTTATTTTTTAAGATTTTTTTTAAAGATCTTATCTCTTTGACAGAGATCACTGGCAGGCAGAGAGGCAGGCAGAGAGAGAGGAAGGAAAGCAGGCTCCCCGCTGAGCAGAGAGCCTGACGCAGGGCTCGATCCCAAGACCCTAGGATCATGACAAGCTGAAGGCAGAGGTTTTAACCCACTGAGCCACCCAGGCGTCCCTATTTATGATTTTTTAAAAAAGACACTTTTGTATTTTGAGATAATTGTTGAATCAAGTGTAGTTATAAGAAAAAATAGCGAGCCATCCCACATGCCCTATACCCAGAGTCCCCCAATGGTAACATCTTACAAAACTAAAGTACAATGTCACAACTGGGATATTGCTCTCCATAGAGCCAAGACAGAAAACATTTCAATCGTAACAAGGATTCCTCCTTATGTTACCTTTTTATAGCCACACCTGGTTTTCTTCGAGCCCCTGCCCCCTCAAACGCCTTTTAAATCCTTAGCAACCACTGATCTCTCCATTTCCATGGTTTTGTCATTGTAAAAATATTCTATGGAATCATACATATGTAATCTTTGGGGACTGCTCTTTTTTCGTCGAGTGTAATTCTCATCAAGATAGTCACATGTCTTGATACTTAATACTTTTCATTGCTGAGTTGCATTCCATGGCATGAATGTACCAAAGTTTAACCACCGAAGGACATGTAGGTTGTTTTCAATTTTTGGCTCTTTGGAATTAATCTACTATAAACATTCATGTCCAGGTTTCTGTGTGAATGTTAAGTGTTCACCTCTCTGGCCAAATGTGCAATTGCTGGGTCATATAGTAGTTACATGTTTAGTTTTATAGGAAACTCCCCAACTGTTTTCTAGAATGTCATACAATTTTACATACCCACCAGCCATGTATGAGCGATCTAGTTTCTCTGTATCTCTGCCATCATTTACTGTTATTAACTATATTTTTATTTGAGCCATCCTAATAGGCATGTAATGGTATCTTTGTGATTTTAATTTGCATTTCCCTAATGGCTAATGACGATGAACATTTTTTTTCATGTGCTTATTTGCCATCTGTATATCCTCTTCAGTGAAATGTCTGTGGTTCACTTTCTAATTGAAATTTTTTAATGCTACTGTTGAGTTTTGAGAGCTCTTTATATACTCTAGGTATCAATCCATTTTCAGATATGGGGTTTGCAAATACATTCTCTCTGTAGTTTGCCTTTTCATCCTCTTATCAGGGTCTTTTCTGAAGCAAATGTTTTTCATTTTGATGACATCGTATTTATCAAAGATTCCTTTCAGGGTTCATGGTTTTTTTTTATTTTTTTTTATTTTTTTTTTAAAGATTTTATTTATTTATTTGACAGAGAGATCACAAGTAGACAGAGAGGCAGGCAGAGAGAGAGAGGGAAGCAGGCTCCCTGCTGAGCACAGAGCCTGATGCGGGGCTCGATCCCAGGACCCTGGAATCATGACCTGAGCCGAAAGCAGAGGCTTTAACCCACTGAGCCACCCAGGCGCCCCCAGGGTTCATGTTTTTGATGTCAAGTCTAAGAACTCCTCGTCTAGTCCTAGAGCACCCCTCCAATCTTTTCCCCCAAAGTTTGTTTTTTTTTTAAAGATTTTATTTATTTATTTGATAGACAGAGACCACAAGTAGGTAGAGGCAGGCAGAGAGAGAGGAGGAAGCAGGCTCCCTGCTGAGCAGAGAGCCCAATGTGGGGCTCGATCCCAGAACTCTGGGATCATGACCTGAGCCGAAGGCAGAGGCTTTAACCCACTGAGCCACCCAGGTGCCCCTCCCCAAAAAGTTTAATTGCCTTGTGCTTTACACTTAAGTCTGTGATGATCTACTGAGTTAATTTTTTGACTAAGGTGTGAGGTGGAGGTGGAGGTTAATTTATTTACTTCTGGCTAAACACTTAATCTAATGCCACGTCTATGAAAAGGCTATCTTCCCTGCATTGAATTGCTTTGGCATCTTTGTTGAAAATCACTTGGATATATTTGTGCACCTGTTTCTGGGTTTCAGTGATATGCACCAATACAATACAGCCTATGTTACTGTAGCTCTATAACAAGTCTTGTTATCTGGTAGACTGATTAAATTTATTCTTCTCTTTCAAAACTGTTCTGGGGCAGCTGGGTGGCTCAGTTGGTTAAGTGTCTGACTCTTGATCTCAGCTCAGGTCTTGATCTCAGACTTGTGAGTTAAAAAACAAAAACAAAAACAAAAAACCCTAAGAACAAAAAAACAAATTTTCTAGCTATTCTAGTTCCATCGCCTTTCTATAATAAATTTTAAAATGAACTTGTCTATATTAACAAAAAACCTCACTGAGATTTTGACAGGATTTGCATTAAACCTGTATATCCATTTTGGAATATTTTACTGTATGATTGTATCTTTCAATCTACATCTTTCAATGCATGAATAGGGGACATCTCTCCATTTGTTTAGACTTTCTTTGATTTCTTTCATCAATATTTTGTAGTTTATAGCATTTAATATCTTGTATATGTTTTGTTAATTTACATGTAAGTGGTGTTTTTCTGGAAGTAAATATGAATTATATTGTATTTTGAATTTTGCTGTACGCATGTTCATATAGATATACATATATGCTTATCTTTTACCTTGTGATTTTGCTGAACTCACTTATTCTAGAAATTTTTTTGTAGATTTTATGTGGTTTTGTACAGTTCTTATATATACTCATGTAATCTGTATAGAGGGATAGTTTTATTCTTTCTTTTTCAATCTGTAGGTCTTTTATTTCTCTTTCTTGATTATTCTGGCTAGAAATTTCAGAATCATGTTAATAAGAGTGGTGGGAACCGAGGCGCCTAGCTGGCTCAGTTCATGAAGTGACCTCTTAGTTTCAGCTCAGGTCATGATCTTAGGGTTGTGAGATCAAGCCCTGTGCGGGGTTCCAAGCTCATTTCTAGAAATGAGTCTGCTTGTCTCTCTCCCTCTGTTCCTCCCCACACACACCCTCTAATAAATAAATAAAATCTTAAAAAAAAAAAAGACAAAAAAAAAAAAGACTGGTGAGAGCTAATATCTTTGACTTGTCCCTAATCTTTCAGGGGAAAGTTTTGTTTTGGTTTTTTTTGGTCTTTTACCACTAAGTATAACGTTTGCTGTACATTTTTGGTAGGTATTATCAAGTCAAGAAAATTCCCCTCTCCTCTTATTTTTCTGAGAATTTTTACCATCAATGAATGGCTGAATTGTATCGAATACTGCATTGATGATTATGATCATGCGTTTTTGTTTTTTTTTCTTTCGTATCTTAATATGTTAGATTGTATTTAGGAATTTTTCACATATTGAACCAATCTTGCATCCCTAGGATAATTGCCCCTTGGTCATGGTGTATACTTTTTTTTTTTTTTTAAAGATTTTTATTTATTTATTTATGTATTTAAAAGGAGAGAGAGAGAGAGAGAGAGAGAGGAAGAGAGCATGCATGCCAGCAGAGGAAGGCAGAGGGAAAGAATCTCCAGCAGGCTCTGAGGGGAACGTGAAGTCCAATGCACGGCTCAATCCTAGGATCCCGAGATTATGACCTGAGCCAAAACCAACAGTCAGACGCTCAACTTATTGAGCCAGCCAGGTGCTCTAAGTCTGCAGTTTTCTAAAATAGACTAGACTATCCTAGTCCTTGTTTGCTTTTGGTAACAAGGTAACAACAGCTTCATAAACATAATTTGCTTAGTGTTCCTCTACTTCTATTTTCAGAAGGAGACTGCTTAGAAAGGTAATTCTTTGAGCCTTTCTCCAGTGAAACCATCTGGGCCCGGAGATCTCTTTTCCACGAGTTTTTAAATGACAAATTCATTTTCCTTAATAGTTATAGAGCTTAGTTAAATTATCTATTCCTTATTGGATGAGTTGTGGTAGTTCGTACTTCTCACGAAATTGGTCCATTTTATCTAAGTTGTCAAATTTATGTGTGTAGATTTGTCGGCAACACTCTCTGATTACCTTTTAATGTCTTCAGGGTCTGCGGTAATTCCCTGTTTAATTCCTAATGCTAGTAATTTGTGTCTTCTCTAATTTTTTTTCTTTGTCAGTTTTGCCTTGTTCTTGTTCACTGAACAGCAGACCTTCAACTTCAATCTAGTTGCATATAATAGATTTACTTATATTTTTAACTATAGTTTAATTGGCCATTTCTTTTTCTTTTGTATTGGTACATAAAACTGAGGTGAGTCTTGATAATAGAGCCAAAGTGCAGCATTTTAAAAATTAACTATTACTCGTTAAAAAATTATATTATCTTAGATTCTTTAGAATGGTTACGATTGTTTTTCCATTTTTAGTAAAGATTATTTTTAAATATTTAACTTTAATAATATATATTATATATGTATATGTATATATGTGTGTATATATATATACACACATGAGTATGAATAAGTTTTATAATTTTGAAAGACTTTTCATATCCATATACAGTAATCCCCCCACTTATCCACAGGGGCTAAGTTTCAAGACCTCCAGGAGATGCCCAAAACCGTAGATAGTACCGAATCCTACAAATACCATGTCTTTTCCTACATATACATACTTATGATGAAGTTTAATTTATAAATTAGGTACAATAAGAGATTAACAATAATAGTAAAAGAGAACAATTATAATAAATGATTAAAAATTATATGAATGTGGCCTCTCTCTCTCAAAATACATCTACTCACCCTTCTTGTAATGACGTGAGATGACAAAATGTCTACGTGGTGAGATGAAATGAGGTGAATGACATAAGCATTATGATGTAGCATTAGGCTACTACTGATCTTACAGTATGTCAGGAGGATCATCTGTTTCCAGAACACAATGACCATAAGTAACTAAAACCATGGAAAGAGAGACTATAGATAAGGGTGGGGGGTGAGGGGGGTTTCCATATTCTCAAATTTTAATCCATGTACTTGTCCCATGTTTAAGAACAAAATCAACTTAAAAGGGATCAGAGACCTACAAGTAAAAAGTAAACTATAAAATTCTAAAACAAAGATAGCAGAAAATGACAGCTGTATCACTTTGATTTAAGCAAAAATTTCTCAGCCAGCACACTAAAAAAACAAAGCCCACAGAAGAGAAACACTGATAAATCAGACTTCCTCAAAATTAAGAACTTTGGGCTCTTCAAAAGACAGAGTCAAGACAATGAAAAGAAAACTCAGGCGTGGGGAGAATGTTCACAAACCACCAAGATGATACAGGAATTGTATCTAGAATGTATGAAGAACTCCTAAAACATAACCAAAAGCAAAGCAAAACAAAACAAGACAACCCTACAGGGGCGCCTGGGTGGCTCAGTGGGTTAAGCTGCTGCTTTTGGCTCAGGTCATGATCTCAGGGTTCTGGGATCGAGTCCCGCATCAGGCTCTCTGCTCAGCAGGGAGGCTGCGTCTCTCTCTCTCTCTCTCTGCCTGCCTCTCTGTCTACTTGTGATCTCTCTCAAATAAATAAATTTAAAAAAATTAAAAAAAAAAAAAGACAACCCTACAACCTGAACAAGAAAAAATAAGCAGAGGATTTAGCTCTTCTTAATGGCTCAATATATTCCTTTTTTTTTTTTTTTTTAAAGGTTTTATATGCTTTGCCATTATATATACACCGAAAAGTGGTGTCCCACTCTTTAGGGAAATTATGAACCTTATGCTTCTTCAAGGTCCTCAGACTCAAGGATTAGGACGCTCTGCTAATTGTTTTTCTCGACAAAGCTGGCTAAATTGTGTAAAAGCCTACCGTGAGCCCGTGACCAGTCTTTTTAGATGTAATTGACCAGCACAGCCACTAGAGATGGGAAGGAAGGGGGATGACAGAAAGGAAGAGAACTTCAGGGAGGAGAAACAGTATACTTTACTCTATAAAATAGACTTCTCCATTTTCGGTGTAGGCCATCTCCCAGTTCTCAGGTAGAGGACCTAAATTATCCTCTGCACAAAGAGGTAGGTATTGAGGGAACTTCTGAGAAGCGTCCGTGATGGGAGCAGCAACGATGCCACTATTCACAGGCGGTAGTGCTGTTTCTTGGAGAGTGTGCTCTTCTTGGTCACCAGAATCGGCTGTGAAATCACAGGGAGATGGAGAGAAGAAAAAAAAAAATTCATCAATCATATCCCAAACCGCGGAGTTAACTACTGTCCGCATCTATATCCTTAAAAGCCCTCACTCTTTCCTAATTGCTGGCCATCAACTCTACTCCATTTTATGTAGTTGGAAGTTCTTTCCAGAGAAAATATCAAAATGACATATCACATTTATTATACCTGAAGGGAAAGACATGCTCAAATAATGCATTGTTCAAAATCTTAGACATGCCAAAGAAGAAACAAATTCATGACTCAAAACCTTGAGTCTCTTGTACTAATAAGGCCATCGAAACACAGACTGAGCCATACTCCTGCTCTTAGGTTCCATTTGGTTTCATGACTCAGCAGGCATTGGAGGGCAAGAACAAAGTCCATGCTGAAAACACACTGTCAATGGCATCCTAACCATTTTTGTATCGATTATTTAAAATATTCCTGGTAGACAGTGGCAAAGATCAAAGACTGACACATCAAACTGGAAAGTATACAAAACTTTAGACTATAGACACAGCTATACCAGTGAGTCAGATTCGAGCCTCTTTTGGAAAATTGACAGGAATGTTCCTGAGAAAACCACGACAGTTACCCCCAGAACAGGATCATGTGGGTGGACTAATCTGACTTGGGTCTTAAAAGAAGACTCTAAGTACATGAATCTCCTTGCCTTCTTATTAACTGGAAACATCACGAGGCGATGTCATCCAAGTATCCACAAATGGCACTGTTGACATTCTGGCTGAATTTTTATAGAGGCCAAGAATATTAAACATCATTCTCCATGGGGCTTTAAAACATAATAAGCAGGGGTTGTAGTTATTTTCTATCTCCCACAGTAATTCTCCAGTAGACATTTCTGAATCCTGAAAGCAGACTAAGGAATAATAAAAGGCTGCTTTCAAATCTTTCTCTGATGAGTAGCGCCCAATGACCCACATGAGAATGAAGGTAATTCAACATTTGGATGGAGAACATGTCGAGCTTCTCAAACAAGCATCTCCACCAAAAATCCACCACCATCGAAGAGGCTGCCCTGCATCTCTCCCATCTCTTCCTAGAAACCCTTCTTAGACCTCTCTTTGGAAATCTGTCCATTCAAGGTCATGGTGGTCTAGGTGGGGACTGACTTAAACCCACTCCTAGGTCATGTGCTGGTTCTAAGTCACATTATCACTCTTGCCTTTGTGACAGTATTGAGCACATGATCCAAAGCAAACCGGTGAATGCCAGGCGTAGGAGTGTTTGCTGGGATGATTCTCATGGTGATTCTCATGCTGTAGGTGCTGCTGGCTATCTGGACACCGCTTGGCAAGACCTGACTCAGAATTAAGCCTACATAGAGGAAAGGCAGCAAGGAAAGATAGAGAAAATCACCAAATGGCCCTAATTGAGCCACCGATTCCATGTACTCCTGGCCTCTTCAACTGCTTGATCCCCTAAATTCTTGCTTAAACCAATTTGTTTGCTTGCTTAAAACAATTTGTAGCCATGACTGCAGATTAAGAAAGCAACTAGAATTCTGAAGCAGAAAAAGGAAATTAGGCCAACATGGAAGAAATATTTTGAAATTTCTGATCAATAAAAAAAATAAATTCCAAACTTGGTAAGAGCCAGAAGAGTCGCCTGTAGTTCTCTAGGAGCCAACGTATATTCATTTCTGATGTTTTTAGAATGTATACTCCTCACCAGTCAGTGGCTGTAACAATCACCTGGGGAGATGCTAACATGCACATTCAGACTCCCTATTACAGAGAACAGGTTTGGGAGAAGGTTTCCAAAACATGCATGTTGAAAGCACCCAGGTATAAGAATCATACTTGGAGGATGGCGGTAACAAATTCTCAAAAGAATCACTAGAACCTTCAGCTTCTAGGAGGGATTTTGTCCTCCTGCCAGAGTATGGAGCAAATGCCTGCATCTACAGTGCCGGGACAGAGGCACAAATGGTAGGTCTGGAGGGAGCACTGGAGAGAGTGCAACCTATCTGAGCAGAGCAGGGAACTCAGTGCCAGGTAATCAGCATTCTGAGGAAAAGTGGATTCAGTGTTTCTGGGTCTCTGATTTTTTCTTTCTTTTTTTCTTTTTTTTAAGATTTTTATTTATTTATTTGACAGAGAGAGAGAGAGAGAGAGCACAAGCAAAGGGAACATCGGACAGAGGGAGAGGGGAAGCGGGCTCGCCACTGGGCAGGGAGCCTGATGCAGGACTCAATCCCAGGACCCTGGCATCATGACCTGAGCTGAAGGCAGCTGCTTAATTGACTGAGCCACCCAGCTCTCCAGATCTCTCATTGTTCAAGAGAAAGTAGGAATGTCTATTTTTATGCAAAAACTCCTAATATTTCTATCACAATTCCCTAAAAACAAAACAAAAAAGGCAATATGGCATGACCAAAAAAAAAAAAAAAAAAGAGAGAGAGAGAGACATTAATTACAAGCACTTACTTAAGAGGCAGACTACCTGACTTTGAATCCTGGCCTCACCTGTTATTAATGTGGGCAACACACTTAATTAACCTCTATATGCCTTGGTTTCCTCACCTATAAAATGGGGATAACTACAGCAAGCCCACAGGATTGTGTGGAGACTGCATGAGTAAAGCACTCAGGACAACATCTCGTACACAGTTAACAGGATTTGTTAGCTGTCCCCATCATCAGTTTCTTCATCAACATTATTAGGATTAACCTTTGTCTCCAGGTCAGATCTGGCCCTCAGGAAACTGGCAGGAAAAAGACGGATGTGACATCAGACGACAGACCAAATCAGATTACCTTTCCGAGCATCTGTTTCCTCATCTGTAAAATGGAAACGACGCATAAGCCATGAGAACTAAAGGACTGAGGACACATAAAATGCTTGCCAATGTGCCTGGCACTCGGTGTGGGCATCTTGGGTGCTCGGGACTGGGACCTGCTTCCGGAAATGCAAAAGTACCAGAGCCAGTGATCATCTTCTAACCCAATCTTTAAGAGCTAGAGAAGTACCAGGACAACAGATAACATTCAATAATTTTACCTAAGAATTTTAATTAACCCATTTTATTTTTAAGAAAGATTTTATTTATTTATGACAGAGAGAGAGAACAAAAGCAGGGGGAGCAGCAGAGGAAGAGAGAGAGAGAAGCAGGCTCTCCACTGCACAGGGAGCCCGATGTGGGGCTCGATCCCAGGACCCTGGGATCATGACCCAAGCCGAAGGCAGAGGCTTAGCAGACTGAGCCACCCAGGGCCCCCAATTAACCCATTTTAATAGAAACTGGATATAAGAGGAAGAGTTGTGGCAATAGGTGGGACATAAATATGAGATGGGTCAGCTTAACAATGAGTATATATAATTTATGTTAAAAAAAAGAAAGAAACCCCCGCTAGTGTTCCAAAACCTCAACTATGGGAAAGGAATATTAGCATAATGGTAAAATATCTAAGTAACTGCAATTTCCCAAGGAAAAATGAAAATTATCCAAATATATTTTTATTTTATATATTTTTCACGTCTTCTTAAAAAATGCTTGAGGTATGATTGACATAAATATAGATTTTTTAAAAGATTTTATTTATTTGACAGAGAGAGAGAGAGATCACAAGTAGGCAGAGAAGCAGGCTCCCCGCTGAGCAGAGAGCCCGATGTGGGGCTCAATCCCAGGACCGTGAGATCATGACCTGAGCCGAAGGCAGAGGCTTAAACCACTGAGCCACCCAGATGCCCCTTAAATATAGATTTTTTTATCGAAAGATTTTTTTTTTTAGCTTCACTGAGGTACACAACTGACAGAACTGTACGATATTTAAAGGCTACATCGTGACGATTTGCTATGTGTATACACTGTCGAACGATTCCTCCTATCTAACTAATTAACCAAAAAAAAGCTATAGATATTTAATGTAAACAATTTGACGTGTTTGGCTTTCTGTGTCTTCTTTCCAGTTCAACAGAACCTTAAACAACCTCATTCTCACAAAGAAAATGAAAAGTCCAACAATGGGAGAACCGCGACAAAGTGCAGACTTACAAATTCATCGTCCTACTCATGGCTTTGACTTTGACATATGCTCTGATTTTAAGAAAATCTTTCATTTGATTTACCAAACTTGGAGGAGCGCTGCTATCACTCTCTGACAAAAGGTTGCCAGCGGATCCAAACAGGATAGGTAAAAGGGACGACTGGAACACAGGCTGGATGGGGAACCAAGAAGCCTGGTTCTCCTGCTGTCTAGTGGGGGGACATGCACTGTTCCTCAGTGTTCCCGTCTACAAAATGCGGAAGGTAATGCCTAGGTTGCTAAGCTCTCAACGTTTCCAGGTGGTTTGGGGGATACGCGTGAAAATGACTTATAAACCATAAAAGAACATAAATAACTTTTTCATGTATAGTAAGTAAAAAGCTTCAAATATTAAATACACATGCACACTTGGGGTCTTGTGAAGGTGACTCATGTCAGACATACATTTCTGGAGCCTATATCACATGACCCCAACTTTTAGCAGTAGGTGCATCTCTGACGGCGTACAGAGCTAATAAACTTGATTTAAAACACACAGAGCACACTGGATGAGCATGCGGGCTCTGAAGTCAGCTTTTGGGGTTGAAATGACAGCTTTGACAGTCACTGGCTTTGTGATCTTGGACAAGCTATTAGACCTTCCTCACATATGTGTAAAAAGCTTAGCAAAGTGCCTGCCACATAGCCCTGAGAAACATTAGCTCCTAAAATAATATCATCTCTTGACATTCCAAAGCAATGTTTTATCATTGCCTGCTAATGGAAGAGAAGCATCAGCAACCTCATGTTCAATAATAGGGGGGCTGCTGGGAGGAAAATAAAGCCTCGGAACACAATTAAATAACCTTTGATGTCTCCTGGAGGGAGTTAATGGACAAACCAGCTACTTTTTAGTTGTGGTGGTTTGTTAGATTTTCTTTTTCTTTTTTGTTTTTTTTTAAGATTTATTTATTTGACAGAGAGAGATCACAAGTAGGCAGAGAGGCAGGCAGAAAGAGGGGGAAGCAGGCTCACCGCTGAGCAGAGAGCCAGAAGCAGAGCTCAATCCCAGAACCCTGAGATCACGACCTGAGCCAAAGGCAGAGACTTAACCCACTGAGCCACCCAGGCACCCCTGTTACAGACTTTCTAAGCAGTCTAAACAAGGTCCTTATACAAATGCTTTTATTTAGCATTAAGCAACTGTGTGCTTTGGTCAGCAATATAACTCTACCTTCAGGAAGCACACATAAAGAGTGTTCATTCTCAAGGACTCATGTAGGTCCATAATTGAGGCACACTGTGTAGAAGACTGGCCTATTGCTTCATGCTCAACAGTCAGTTCTGGGGGAAGTATCTGGAATGGGTTCCTCGTTGCTCAGCTCCTGCCTCAGTCACTGATGACAGGAAGGAATTGTGGCCACCTCCCCAGGAGGCTTTTGGCCACAAGTCTCCTCCTCTTTTACCTACAGACATGCCCCATATTATTTAGACATTTCATGCCTCCTTCCAAAGACCCAAAGCAGAAGTCAGTTAAGACAGCAGCAATCGCATGTTAATTAAAAAATATCCCAGTAAATATTTTTAATACCTCCACTGTGTTTCTCTATTTGTATATGAAACTCATTCCTTTATCATAACTCTCCCAACCAGGAGCCAAGACCTCATTATATTACTGTCACTCTATGCTCCAAGAGGCTCATGGATTGCTACTTAAAGCGGTTCAGAGAGCAAAAATGCTTTGACACAGCTAGTTTGATACACACATATCATAGACTGGGTAGTGTCAATTATCTGAAAGAATTTATATGAGTTAGGGTATGACAGGTTGTCAGCTGTCAGAGTTGTAGCGTGGTAAGTGAGAAGGCATTTACTCAACATACTGAGGACGCCCATCACACGTATATCTGAAGATCATTTCTCTCTGCATCCTACCGACTTTCTTGGTGTTAAGGACAGGAGGCTAAGGAAGACAATAAGGTGCCACCTGGCTTTTGTGTGGGTGTGTGCGGAAGGAATGATCAGACTGGTTTTGGCAATGACAAATTGAGCCCCAAAGTTTTTCTTTGATGCCAGGATTTCTAGGGAGTATTCAGTGGGGTCAGAATACCTGAGGCATGGCCTTTAGAGACCAAGATTTATAGTAGCTATTAACAGGAAGAGCATTAAAACCTATGGTCAACAATTCCTACTTTATTCCTGCTTCATAGCCAGAAACCACCGTAATAAATAGAGGAGAAATAAGGGCACGCACATTTCCTGGGGACCATCCAGTCCACATAGCAGAACAATTTCCGTGCACATCACTCTGAAAATCATATTTCTGTGCCCACAACTATGTTTTGGGTTATATTATGATTCGCTCTCCTTATTTGGTCAAAGATCAAGACATTATAATGTTAGCTACTTTTTTAAAGAAATATTAACTTTTTTTTTCATAATCTGCTTTCCTATCAGCAAGAACTATTATACACGAATTAAGTATTTCTAAGTAATTGAAATGAGCTGATTTCAATAAATGCATATGTAAAAGATGGTAAATTTCTCCTAGCTATTACAACTATAGGTTAGCCCCTGGCCTAACCATTCTAATTGGAAAATGGAAATTTTTATAGAATCCAGTTCTTGGAGCTGGAAGGGGGAACTTAGTTATGATTTAACCTTAACCATTTCACACGTGATAGAAGTCAGACAGTTTATAATAAGACAACTACCAAGAACCAAGAAACTAGGATAACAAAGTAGGTCTCCTCTTCTTTATTCAATGCTTCTTGCAGAAGGAGTGGTTACTGTTAGGACAACAAAATTATCAGAAATTATCTTAATTGTCATCTTGAGGAATTTTAGGCTTCTGAGCTTAATGAATTAGAAAACTTCAGAAGAGGTCTGTACAGGCTCTAGAAACCATTTGGCTAATACAGCATTTTCCTAAATAACCTATTAGATTTGCTAATGCAATACAGACTTTAACTAATTTCCCCTTTATTGGAATTGAGTCCAATCAAGTAATTACTGAAGTGTGGTGATGTCAGGAAAGGTTACTAGGAGAGGGTTAGATCTCATATGCTGCAAATAGATAACTTCTCCATAGCGATACTCTAAAATATTGAAGAAATTAGGTAAGCAGAGGAAAAACAGGAGAAACAAGCTTTCATCAAAGTCACCATATTACAAAGTGGATTGACAAATGTCTGGTACAGTTGCGACACCTTGAGTTACTACCTAAGGTCAGACCCCCATAAAGTGAAAAATGTTTTTGAACAGTTCTGAGTCACTACACTAACTCAGGAAATATACATCATAACCTCTATGAATGGTGCCCCTAAGAACTGTGAAAGACACAGCCTGCAATCATCTTACCCAGAGGCATTGTCCTTGAAGATCCCCTCATAAAACATAGCATACCTAAGCTTGGGGGCAGATGGCCCTGAATGTATATTTAAATGTATAATGCAATGAGCAATATATGCTCTGTAACATAGAATAGGTATGTAAGATATAATCAAGTATTTATTATTTTTCCATCTTTCTCCATTTGGGGGCAAACAGAAAAACTGCACCAGGTAACTGAACACAGTATATAGCTCAATTACAATCTCTATTTACAAAGGTAGGAGACAAAAGGATGCTGCTAGTCTTCCATACAACATCAATGGATACTGAATTGTTAAACAAATTCTCATATTCCCCTTTATAGGTCATCAGGCATAATTATGGAGCAGTGTCAAGGCCAAGAAATAAATGAACAAAATACAAATATGCTTAAAATATCGTTTTGAAGAGAAGGAAACAATGCTGATTATTCTTGATTCCCTTCTACAGACATTTCCCTCTAGCCCCTTTAAGATATGTGGGTGAAGTTAAAATAATCCTGCAAAGAAGCATGAAAAATAGATCAGGGAAAATAGCACCTCTTCCCCAAGCCTTGCATGGTCAGTTCGAATTTCGTCAACCCTTCCAAGTGGTTCTTGAGAACAGACCCTTTCTCTTCACTCCCCACCAAAGCCTCGCACCACCCCTTCCCCCAAATCCATTGAAGGGGAAAGCAGTCTGGTCTTTACCTGTAAAGCTACTGTTCATTTCAGGAACGTCATCCTCCTCCTCGTTCTCCGCATGGACTATGCCAGCATTTTGCATATCATTGTAGGACTTGGTTCGCTTTGGGGTTGACTGCTTGGAGCCAGACTGAAGGCTTTGCAAGGCATCCGTCGTGATCACTTTCCCACTGACTGGCTGGCTAGGAGGTTTGGGTGTCCCATAATAGTTTCCTAGGTGATGGAGAGACACATTTGCATGTTTTAGAAAGAATACTTTGTGTTTTTTTCAAGACTTCACATCTGAATCTCTCAGCACATTAAAAAAAAAATTTTTTTTTTTTAAACTAGAAAACCAGAACACACTGTATTTCATTTCTGGAATAGGTCACAAGAGATGTTGTTCCTACCCAGCTAGACATGGTGATTTCCGAAGTCAGGAGGAAAGCTGCATTATTTCATTGCAAAGAACCTACTACTAGGGCTAAAAACAAAGCCAGCTGTACTGAATACCAAAACTTCATCCTCATTACATTTGAAATTCAATTGGTCACCTTTTTATATATATGCACCAGCATAATGCTGAATCCAATTTAGAGTTCGCTTCAGAGAAAATAAAAAATTCATTATGGCCGGCACCCTTACATGCCTACAAAGCCAAGGTCACCTTCCCTTAATAAGGGAACTCCTTAAGAGGGAACCAGGGCACTATATAAAAAGGAGGATGGTGAACACCACGTGGCGCGTCTTTAGCTGAATGGCAGGCTTGACTCTCAGAGTCATGTGGGGTGGAGTAAACCCTTGCCAAGTTTTAAAAGAAAACTGTGCCAATGGTGGCATGGTGGCCACTCTTTTAGGAAATGTCCATTTCACTTTTAGGCACTTTTCCCAACATTTGACTCAGTGCGTTAAGTGATTCTGAGCAGTACCCGGAGGGATTTTTACATTTTATTATTTTAATAAGTGTTTATATTTTTAATGTGGACTAAAAGAAAAAAATTTAGCTCTGCTAAGTTATAGTAGTTAAAATAAAGTTTACTTTTAAAATTAAAGAGAAAAAGCAATATTTTTAAAGTGATTTTTTTATTTTAAAAGGCAGCTATATATAATAAAAGGTAATTAATTGAATAAGAATAGTAATGGCAGTGATTAGAGTTTCTTTTTGAAAACTTAAGATAAAAATGTTATTTTAAAGAATATTTCAAGTAAGTAATAGATAGTATGTTCAGATATGGACAAAGCCATAAAGGTGATTCATGAACAGCCAAAGTTTGAAAAATAAGCTTATAATCAATAATATGCAGTGACTACATGATAAAAAAAAAATCAGCACCAGAATGCCTCTAATCCATTCACCAGCACACATCTTCTAAAGTAAAGCCAGAAAGATAAATGACACAGAGTCCTTCAATAAATCCTAAGCACTGGGGGCACCTGGGTGGCTCAGTGGGTTAAGCCTCTGCCTTCGGCTCAGGTCATGATCCTGGGGTCCTGGGATCGAGCCCCGCATCGGGCTCTCCGCTTAGCGGGGAGCCTGCTTCCTCCTCCCTCTCTGCCTGCCTCTCTGCCTGCTTGTGACCTCTCACTGTCAAATAAATAAATAAATAAATAAATAAGTCTTTAAAAAAAAAAAAAAGAACCTAAGCAATGTTTGTAATTCTTTGCTTAGTAAGGTAGAATTTATACATAATAACAAATCTTGCACACTGCTTCTTCCCAAGGATTCCCCCTACTGTCTAACCTCAGTACATGATTACATAAAATACACACTATATAACATAAGCACAAAAGCAAAAGGAGACAGTAACACGTTGCTCTGAATGAGACACACGGGTATTCAAGAGCTGGCTTCTACTGAGCCTTTGTTTTATAATTAAAATTTATCTTTTATTACTATTATTTCTTTAAAATATTTTGAACCACCACTTATGAATATACACACCCACTTTCTTTGACAGTGGTGTGATCGTGTGTGTCAGCAGGAAAACTAACCACACCTGTTAAAACATGCAGTAGACTAATGGGTACCATGTATGATTTGAAGGACACCAGAATGAAACCTATAAAACACAATTTGGAGGCTTATACTCAACTCAATTATCATAGTTCTTTCACAAAAGATGATGGTATCAATTTCTTCAAAACATCTGTCAGGTTTCTAAGTTAAAGGTACAGGTGTTGAATACAACCAACTTGAAGAAAGGCATCCCATGTATGTTTTTAGAGGCTAACATGTGTTGCAAGGAAGGATTAAGGAGCACACACATGAACCAAGACTCTTCTTGCATTTCTTTTTATTTTTTTAAGATTTTATTTATTTATTTGCTAGAGATCACAAGTAGGTGGGGGGGTGGGGGAGGCAGGCTCCCCGCTGAGCAGAGAGCCCTACGCAGGGCTCAATTCCAGGACCCTGGGATCACGACCTGAGCCAAAGGCAGAGGCCCAACCCACTGAGCCACACAGGCACCCCAACTTCTTGCATTTCTATAGAGTTTACATCTAAGGACATCCCATATCTTTGCTGAAGTTGAAAGGAGGCCACAGCATTGACTTTTTCATGAACTGAAGACTATTAATGTGGTTAAGTAAGTAAAACAGCTAACTATTTAAAAAATATCTTCACATGGGAGGAAAAAAAAAAGAGAGACAAACTCCAATGAATTTAATTCTAACTCCTTCTGATCACTAATCTACCAAAGTATCATGTGTATTTTTGAGTTGGAAGTAAACAAGTACCAGAGTCTATGTGAAGACTCCTCCACTGAAATATGGGACCAAAGGATGGGTCCCTTTATTCATAATTTTATAATTACAATTTTACAAACATAATCATTCACTTTCAGTGCCATGAAACCAAAGCAACAATCAGGAAACTATTCTCACTTGAAAATCAATGAAAACTTAGATACCCTCAGTTTTTGACAAAAATAAATGTTTGGAAAACAAAAGTTCTACCCAAATTTGACAAATATGTGTGGATTTTCCTCAGTTTTCAAGTTCAGAATCTTTCTTAATAAATGATTAGCAGATTTCTCAATGAAGTTATAAACTCCCCCAAACAGCCCACTTATTCATAGTTATTTCCTGTTCCTGAAAATTAGTTTAAGATTGCAGACAAAAAAAAAGTACCTATTCTTAGGCTGACCATTCGCAATGGCTATTGTCAAAGACAAACTATTCCGTGAGGAATCTCATTCAGGTTAACCCAAGGTGTGGACATGAGCAGTACCCAGCACATCAAAGCGGAAAAGAGACAGTTTAGGCTTTCAAATCCTAAATGGCTCCGTGATTCTAGGCATTTAACTATTAAAGAGACAAACAAAAAGCCCTCTTTGTCCTCTTCTGTAAAACTGGAATTCTAAGAATAATTCATGTTTTTAAAAATTCAGCATTTTTGTTTTTTATTATGTTACATTAGTCACCACACAGTACTTCATTAGTTTTTGATGTAGTGTTCCATGCTTCATTGTTTGCGTACAACACCCAGTGCTCCATGCAATACGTGCCCTCTCTAATACCCGTCACCAAGCTAACCCATTCCCCCCACCCCCTGCCCTCTGAAACCCTGTTTCCCAGAGTCCAGAGTTTCTCTTGGTTTGTCTCCCGCTTTGATTCCCCTCCCATCCTTCATTTTCCCCCTCCTTCTCCTGAATACCTCCTTTCTATCTAGAGCACCTGTTTGGAGGATAAAAGGAGATGGTCCATTGAAAGCCTCTAACCTACACCAAAGTCTGCCTCTACGCCGAGCCTTGAGGACTGCTACTTAATGTTCACAGCTTGTTTCTAATCTCTCAAAGGAGCTCATTCCACCGTGTTGGAAGGATTAACAAGACACTGTGTCTCAGGCGCCTGCCACAAGATAACTCAATACTCTTCCTTTACTCTTGTAAAGGAACAAGCAAAAGAACCTGCCAATGATGAAAGAGCCTTGGGCAAGGTTTTAACCCTCAGTATAATACATTCTCTGTGAGACAGAAATGACAGCCCGAGTGACCCCAGGATTATTGTGAATATCAAATTATGTAACTTTCTCAAAGGTACCCTGTAAACTATAAGGGGTTGTAAATGGGAAATGGTGCAATTACTTAAATCTCTCCAGCATTTCTTATTACCCATATTGCCTACAAACATTACAGAAAAGCTTATTTCTAGGAGTTCTCTAACTACAGGGGGTTCAACTTTCCTTCACAGATAGGTTTTCCCCCCATGTATGCTAAAAAATCATTTGAATTACTCACTAACATAAAAATGGATTCTTTTTTTTTTTAATTTAAAAGACTTTATTTATTTGACAGAGAGAGCACAAGCAGGCAGAGCAAGAGGCAGAGGGAGAGGGAGAAGCAGACTCCCTGCTGAGCAGAGAGCTCAATATGGGGCTCAATCCCAGGACCCTGGGATCATGACCTGAGCCAAAGGCAGGTGCTTAACCCACTGAGCCACCAAGGCACCCCAAAAATGAATTGTTTCTGATTAAAATCTGGATATACTGAGAAGTGCTACACAACAAAGCATAAGCTCTGGTTCCTTGGATTCTGTCCGTTCCAGGCAATGTTGATGACAAGTGTGTGACCACGGCCAATTCACGTGGAACACACTTGTTGAATTAAAAATTTCTGCAGAGAAGTTGTTCTCTTACCCCGGGTGCATCCCTGTCCTTGCCAGGCCAACACCTTGGCCCCAGTCAAGAACAGCCTCCCTAAGGTTGATACAATGTGAAGCCATGGGCGTACAAAGGTACTGGGGCACAGCAGGGAGGGGAGAAAACCTAAAACTTCAAAACAGCATCGGTAAGTCACGGATTGGTCTTAGTGATGTGATTCTGGGTGAATGTGGTTTTGGTCCCCGGACTCGTGGTGGGTGGGGTTATGCCGAAATCCCATGTTGTCTTCACCACAGGATGGGCAAGATGGGTGGTGCACTTGCCATGGGCCAGTCACCACGGGTTCCACTGCCTTGATCCGCCCTCTTCACTTTCCAAGTCTAGCTGGCTGGCCCTGGGCAGGTCCCACACGACTCATCAAGTCTCCACCTGGTCAGCATTGGGCCATGCCTAGCCACGGTAGACCGCAAACTTACAGATGGTACAGGGAAGAGACTCCCTGTGAGGAATACGCACAGCACGTAATGCTATTAAAGAAAAATCATATGAAGAATTATAAGTGATTAAAAAATTAATTTGGGTTATCACCTAGCAGGCTTCACAGCTTCTGGGAGACACGAGCCCGACTGTCCTATAGTCTCCACGTTAGCCAACACACACTTCCTGAGGTGGCCGGGCTCGCTCCCAAGTGGGAATGCATGTGTCTCTACAGGTATTTTCAAAACCGGCTCCACACGGATGGTGGCTGGGGAGGGAGGAGAGGGCAAGGGAAGACAGAAGAGGAAGCTGCTGCTGGCCTTAATTAACAGGCACAATCTTCGGCCATGACCAAGCCTAAGAAAATATTTTCTGACATGCGTTTAAAAATTAATGGGGACAGCAAATCAATTTTTAGAGCTTGATAAAATATTTAAGGAGGACCGTAACCCTGAGTTTTAAGCCAGAATGAATCAAATCTATATGACCTCTCACTTTGTACAAGTTTAGTATTCATTCATTTCCCTAAAGAGAACTTTTTTTGGGGGGGCAGGCACTATGCTAGACACTAGAAATAAGATGTAAAGAGGGGACTAAAACGTGATCTTCACAAATGCTCTGTGTGGCATACATCAGTTTTCTTAAACGTCGTGCAAACCATTAAGTTCAATTGCAATGGAGACTCTGGTTGAGTGGGTCGCAGAAGGCCCAAGATTCTGAATTTCTAGCTAGGACTCACCAGCGAGGAGCACTGGACCACCCCTTGCATAGACAGCAGAGGGAACCAGGTCACAGAAAACCCTTCCTCTTTAGTAGATGAGGAACGCGGAGGCCAACAGTGGCAGAAATGCCTGCCTTAAGAGTCAGGTCTGGACCTGGCTGGTCCAGGGTAAACAGTGCTCAGGTTCTTTGGACCCCTGTCTGCAATTCCACATGGGAGGTGGGTGGGACAAGGGACACTTGTCTGTCTTCTTCCTATGGAACATGCTTTTGAAAATAAGCAGAACAGCACGGTAGTGAGTACCGACGTCCTGGAATCCATAGTATGCGTCTTCAATGGGGCAATATCGCCTCCAAGGACGCGAAAATGGGTTTGATTCTTTGGGGTGTGGAAGGATAAAAAACGCCTTCCTCTTTCTATGTGTAAAACGCAGAGGTACCCCGAACTAGATCAAAGCTGCCCTGAAGTGTCCTCGGGAAACCACGTACCTCTCCTTCCCGATGCCCTTTGCTGTAATTATCATACGGCTGAATTTGCCAATATCTGTCTTTACCTCCTGACCGCAAGCACCAGAAGAGCAGCGACCACATCTGCTTGTGGACCAAGTCTCCAGGCCTGAAGCAGTGCCGGCACAGGCTGGCATGAGGAATTCTTTGGGAATGAGTCAATACACAGGTAGGGACAGCACACAGGAACGCCAGCCCGGGATGCGCCTCCACGCCTCTCTTGCGGATCTGGTTTTTAAGAGCATGACTCACAGCAGCCTCTTCCCAGTCCATCAATCACATCTCGCTGACTTCAGATCCGTGCTATTTCACTTTCCACTTGCTTGCTCAGCACATGATGGTATCATTCCTACAAACGCCCATCACTTTCTTTTTACTCTTCCCTGGCTTACCTGCTCCACCCCACGGAACCATGATTTGCACACAAAGAACGACAGTAAGCCACTGTCCTCTAATGAGATGTTTGTTCTTGCCACTGCCGTCTGGCTTTACACGGAAGACTGAAGAGAGTAATATAATTCAATAGCTTTGTGACCCTAAGCAAGGTAAGGGACCTCTCTCTTCGCAGCCTCAGTTCTTATGGTATAAAGACAAGAACAGCACTCATCTAGCAGGTTTTTTTGAGTGATGGACTCAAGATACTACATAACCAAGTCCTCACCATTGTGCTGGGAACAATGTTAGCATGTAATAAACCCTAGCAGTCTTAAGTGCCACCTACTATTGGAGGCCAGTATAAGCTCTAAAACACAGAAGAGGGTACTGGTGTCACAATGTATACTGATAGAACAACGCTGACCAAAATTTATCTTGACTGTGCACCTGTCATGTCACTACCCATACATTCACTTACTCTAATCTTTACTAATAATCCTATGGGGGAAAAAAAAAAGACATTAGTAGTCCCATTTTCAGATGAAGATGAGATTCACACAACATGTAAACGATGACTGGCATTTGCACACCCACTTGTCTGTCCCCAACATCGATGTTGTCAACTTAGGAGTCTCTAAGGATCTCAAAGCAGGGAATGGAGCAAAACTACCCTGATAGCAGCGTCTCCAGCTTCATATGCAGAGGAACAGCCAATCGCAGCACAGATTCCCTTTGGTTACTTTCATTATCAACAGAGAACATGCCACGGTGGAGTTTGCCAACAGAGCTTATCACAACAGACGGCTTCCAAGGCCTGCCAAAGAACAGGACTCCAGACCGTCTCATTTTCCTCAATGACAAACAAGAACTCTCTTCACCCCTGCTTTATCTCTGTGTCCCCAAAAAGTATACTCTTGGCAGCTGCGTTTTGGTAGACCTTCAAGGAAGCAAAACAATAACATTATTGAAGGCTGACATCCCTCTCCCTCATTGACATGCAGAAATATGCAACCCATAACTCCAATTTGAAATGTCACACTGGCGCCGTACTTCCATGCTGGGGGAAAACCTTTGCGATGCCTAAAGTGTATAATCAGCCTCTTCTACCCAGAGGCATTTGTAAAACAGGCATGTTTGGAACCACCCCCACTGAATAGTTCATCCCTTATAAACCCTCTCCTAGAGAAGTCCCAAGGGCTAGCTGAAGCAGCAACCTGTCTCTCTGAGTGAAAATGTCAACAAGAAGGAAAAAAAATTAAAAAAAAAGCAAAGCAAGGCAAAGAGAGATGGTGCAGCTGATTTATTTTAAGCACCATATCCAATAAATTTGTTCATTGCCACAATTAGGAAGTTGGGCCAAGGAGGAAAGACACATTTATTTCTGTTGTCTTGGCCTTGATGTCAAATCTATCTAATGACAGAATGAGGCGTTGGTTCAAATTGCAAAGCCGAGATCAGTTATGAGCTCCACTAATAACTTCTGTGCTTTGTGAGGGACAATAGTTAGACTGTTTATAGAGACAGGTGGGGCCTCGATTCTGTTGGAGTAAATGCAACTCTTGGTATTAGAACTGGTGGCGCGTGGAAAGTTCCATCACGCTTTCCCAAGCCCCACCACCAAACCTGCCCTTTTCCAGTTTCTTATCTCAGCAAATGGTACCAGCATCTATCCAGTTATGTAAGACAGAAACTAGGAGTCATCCTAGGATGACTACCGTCACGTGCATCTTCTACTCCTTCTTACGATAACTGATGCATTGCCAAGTCCAGCTTTTTAATCACATAAATATCTTAAGATTCAGTCCACTCATCATTACCACCGTCATCACCATCACAGCCCAAAGCTAAATCCATCTAGGGTTGCCAGAGAAAATGCAAAACTAGATGTTCTATTTTTTTGTTAAATCTAGCAATCTAACTCCAGCTCAACCATTAGAGCTCACTCCAATTATTACTTCTACAGGAAAAGCTTTTCCCCACTCCATAGAGATCAAATCTTCGCAACCTATCGTCTCTGCTACAGACCCTAGTGCACTCACAACTGTACACTTATGTCTGTGATTATTTGAATACTGTGCCTTGTGCACTACAAGACCTAGGAGGGCAATGATCATATCCGGTTTTGCTCAGCATTTTTAATGAATAAACAACTGATGAAACAAACCAGGCATACAGACTACAAAAGAGGTGTCCATTTCCAAGAGGCAGAATGGGAAATACTGGCATCCCGGTCCTGCCTGGGACGTGACTTGGGTGACGGGCTTTTGGCCAGGCTTTGTCCCAATTCCCTTCAGTGTTTTAGACCAGTCTCTCCCAGGACCTCAGTTCTGTCTTCTCAGGAAATGACCCCACCTTATTCCCAGCTTTAAAATCCTAGAACCCTGCAACTCTAAACCCCAAACACATATGGATGGCTACCTAGCCCTGAGGTTTTGTTGCCTTATTCTACTTGTCTGCCATTTCACACGTCACTGAATACATCCACAAAAGAAGATCACCACTGCTCTGCAGTAACATGCTCTTTGGGAGGATTCGAAATTATCCTTTTTAAAGGAGCTTAACTCTTAAACATGTGCTTAGCTCTCTGAAGTCAGCTGAGTGAGAGGGGAGGGCCCTTCTCGAATAGGTGCTCACCCTTCCCTGCAGAAGCTTTTGTTCGAGAGCTGTGCTGTAAAACACAGCGCCCACCAGACACCTATGACTATTTAAAGTTAAATTAGTTTAAATTAAACTAAATCTAAAATTCAGTTTCTCAGTCACAATAACCACGTGCAGCTAATGGCTGCCATATTGGGCGGCTCAGAACCCCGAACATTTCCATTACTGAAGAAAGTTCTGTTGCATTGCCCTGGTTCTAAAGAAAGCAGGGTATGGCTCTTTGTCCCTCCTTCTCTAGGACCAATGTTCTGACCTTCTCTCGGGTTCATCCCACTTGCTGTCTCTGGATTCAAGCCTCAAGGCTGCTGCTGACTTTCAAACTCAATGTCCCTGAGTCTCTCACTTGAAACCATGAGGTCCTCTGACTTCAGTAACAGCTTCAGTAACTGTCCCTTCCACAAGGGGGTCTCCTCTGATGGGAGATGAGAAGTTGTGCCCTTGCCGTACGCTTCTGAAGCACCCTGTTTCCCTTCTCAGAACACACATCGCTTCTCTTGAAATTGTTCCGTTTGCTTCATAACACTGAGGGGCTGCAGAGGACGGAGCCTGGGGCCAGGCAGCCCAGGTCTGGACCCAGCTCTATTCCCGGCTCCCCATGTGAACTTAGATAAAGATAATTGGCCTCTCTGGGCCTCATGCTCTTCTTCTGTAAAATGGGGAATCAACTGTACCTACCTCACAGGACGGCTGGGTAATTATGTGAGCTGGGGCATATCACACACTTTCAAGAGCACCCAACACATAGTTTATACTGGCAAAAATAAATAACTAAAAAGCACAGCATCTTCAAAGGCAGGGCTGCTTTGGTCTTCTGTCCTGTACATCACACCTCAGGCCACGAAATGACACCTGAGGCAAAGTGAATGCTCCATTACTACTTGTTGAATTGAACTGTGTACGCGTAGACGGGCTTGAACCCCGTACTGCCGGGAACGTACTGTCTAGTCCTATTCAGAGCAGCGCTCGTGAGATATCGTGCAGGGACGCTCACTGCCGCCGTGTTCACAGAGTACCCGAAATGGCGGGGCAGAGGTAACATCCTACATGTCCACCTGAAGGGGACGGGTCAGCATACACTGGGATACCCCACAGCATTTTGAAAGAGCAAGACAGAACTGCATGGGGCGATGTGGAAAGATTTCCAAGACATGTGAAGTAGGAAGGACAAGAATAGAGGGAAATGAACGGGAGTCCATAGGCTCATGCCCAGTGTGTGTATGTTTTCGGAACCTCTGCACTAGACCCTTTCACCGTGGCTCCCGATGGGGAGGGAGGGAAGCAACTTGGACTTAAGTATATTGACATTCTTTACTATAGTGAGGATTCCATCACCTACATTTATTACTTTTACTGAAAATGAGCAAAGTGGCTTGCATTAAAGTGTGTTGTGGGGGTGCCTGGCTGGCTCAGTCAGCTCAGTTGGAGCCAGCCAGGCACTCCCAGTGGCATGAATAGCACACAACTCTTCACCTCAGGGTCGTAAGTTTGAAACCCACATTGGGTATAATGATTACTAAAATAAATAAATAAATTAAGAAAAAAGTCTTTTCCTCTTTGGAACCAGTACAGGGCAAGAGAGAAAAAATCCAAACAGGAAAAAAAGACGGTGAATACCTGGGAAGTAAATAAAGATGTTTTACTGGCAAATGCCCTGGTTTACTGTCGAGCGGGAGGGGGAGGGGATCCACCACGGTGGCACTTTCGGACCACGGTGTGTGTAAATCTAAGAGCTGATGCTGATTGAGAGCTTACATGGGTCAGACACTGTGCTCAGCTCTTTCCAATTATTGTCTCATTTAATCCTACCTGTGAGGAAGCGCTATTATTATCCTCATTTCACCAAAGGGAAAAGGGAGAAACAGAGAATTAAGCGACTTGCTGGAGGGCACACAGCTCCACCACAAAGGGGGAAATTTCGTCTCAGGCAGGGCATCAGGCCAGCCTGCACGCTTGTCAGTGTCCGACAGACAGAGCCGTCGGGGCCGGTCCAAGGGAGGCAAGGGCAGAGGAAGTTCTCTAAAGATCGAGCCAGCCCTATTCCTTGGACGGTATCTGGCATTTCATAAAAATTCCATTTTGCTTCAAACTTATGAGAGTCAACATAATACACTTCAGTGGGTTCCAAAAATGTATGAGCTCTTTCATATGGTACGGAAATTATACAGCTAAAAGGTCAAAGGCTGACAAACACAGAACAATCAAATGGCTGAAAAACGGACTGGGTTAATGCTGGGCATGAGAAGACTTCAACTCCAAAACAACGCAGCAACGATCACAGAAAGATGGTTCTATACAAGACGATCGGACACTCTCTGAAAAACGTTTCCCTGTTGCTACCCACCATGCAGTTAAGTCAAAGTACAGATGAGTTATTTCTACAACTTTGTAGTTACATTTGGGATATTCTCCTTGGGGTTTGCAGGTAAGAGTATAAGGATGTGAAAGTCAGACTGAGCTGGGTTTGGTTCCAGGCTCCAGCATTCCAGCAGCAGTGGTACAACCTTGAACATGTCCCTAAATGCTACTTAGTCTCAGCTAATCCATCTGAAAACTCCGTGATAACAGTTACCTCTGCCCAAGTGATACAATTAATTGGGAAACAAAGTGACTGCGCCTCTACATCATTTGTAATAGAAACAACTGGAGAGAATGACTTTCTCTTCCTTGTTTCCCTGACAAGTTGTTGTCTACACCACGTGCTTCGCTTTTCCAATCCAACACATACTCTTTGGCATTGCACAACCACTCTCACCCTCAACCTTTCCAAAAATGCAAATTTTTTTTTTTTTTAAACATTAAGGGATTAAAGCTCCCCAGATGGGCATAATAACAGATTCCAAATAAGAACAATTCACTTTCTGCTAATGAAAGAGGATTCACATTTGCCCTATTCTGGGCCACGTGAACTTTTAACTAGATTCGCATTTGCAAGACAACCTTGAAGAAGCTCCTGGTGTGTCCACTTAGCCTCCTTCCCTCCCCTCACTGTAGGCTTTAGTGAATTTTCCTTGCGCTGGGTTTTCTCAGACCCCCTCCCAGTTTCCCAGCCACCAGTCATATCGCAACACTTTAAGGAAACTGAGACAATTGATGATTAGCAATGCACTCAAGGGAAATACTCCTGAATTCACAATCAGAAATTTGATTAAGATCTAAACACAGCCCAGTGTATATTCACAATTTGGAAATGAGCAGTAGGTACAAAGATAATGCTCTTCCTCCCGCCCCCCTCCAAAGAATATCAAACCATAATCAGTATAACTAAACTCCATGACCATTACTTAACCGTTAGCCACTGCCTGGAGAAAGGGCTATTATCATATCAAAGCTATACTATCCCTAATAAAGTAATAGTCCACTTTGTATGTACATTTTGTTTTTAACAAAAAGAAAAACTACTACTTGAAAATGTCCTTATGGTCACCAAGTAAATCTACTCTTGAAAATGTCCCTGTGATCACCAAATAAATCCAAGTGTTAAAAGACTGTAAAGAAGTACACACAATAATTTGACCAAGTTAATAATCTGACTTAGCAAATTGGATATTATGCTCTTCTATCTCAAATTATAACACTCAAAAGAGCGATCAAGCTACAATATTGTTTTCAGAAAACGTACGTTGACTTTCTTCCCTACATTTGGCTTTGACCCTGCTATCCCATCTGGGGGATCTCATCCTATAGACTTATTTGCACTTGTATGAAATGACTTATGCCTGTGTTATTCAACACAGTAGTGTTGTGAAATATTAAAAATCTTTATCCAGTGGGAACTAGTTAAATAAATTATGGCCATGCTGATACAAAGAGATTACACAGCCATTTAAAAAACAAAACAATTCAAGTG
Source organism: Lontra canadensis (assembly GCF_010015895.1). Lineage (NCBI taxonomy): Eukaryota > Metazoa > Chordata > Mammalia > Carnivora > Mustelidae > Lontra > Lontra canadensis. The sequence goes on from NW_022631028.1 coordinate 2,914,903, forward strand.
CTCTATTACTGAAACTGTAATGAACTATAAGACACTGTTAAAAGACCAAGGTGCCAAACATCATGTATTGTATACTACCTTTTTTACAAAATGGGGAAGAAATAAAAGCACATGCAGAGAACACATGTTTATGTACACACATGGCACAGGTGTCCTTGTATTTACATAAAGAAATTTCAGAAGGGTGAGCAAAAACTCACGGCACTGGATGTAATATGGAGAGAAAGGAGAATCTGAAATTAGGCAGATAAAGATAGATATACAAAAGAGATTACTTATCTCATACTTTTGAGATATTGTGCTTCATGAACCATATATATGTATTATCTACTCAAAAAATACATTAAAAACCAATTAGTGCTTTAAAAAAAATGACATTCTATTCCTTCAAGATTAAAACAACACCTGTTGGGCGCTGGGTGGTTCAGTGGGTTAAGCCTCTGCCTTTGGCCTGGGTCATGATCTCGGGGTCCTGGGATCCAGTCCCGAATCGGGCTCTCTGCTCAGTGGGGAGCCTGCTTGCCCTCCCACCCCCACTTGCCTGTTCTGCCTGCTTGTGATCTCTCTCTCTCTGTCAAATAAATAAATAAAATCTTCAAAAAACAAACAAAAAAAAACTACCTGTAAGGTCACATTTTGTAATTGACCATGATTTTTTTCCCTCTTTTTTTTCTTTTTTCTTTTTTTTAAAGATTTTATTTATTTATTTGACAGACAGAGATCACAAGTAGGCATAGAGGCAGGCACAGAGAGAGAGGAGGAAGCAGGCTCCCCGCTGAGCAGAGAGCCCAATGCGGGGCTTGATCCCAGGACTCTGGGATCATGACCTGAGCCAAAAGCAGAGGCTTTAACCCCCTGAGCCACCCAGGCACCCCTCTCTTTTTTCTAATACCATGCAAGCCCATACTACACAACAATACACACACTCACACACAAACACATGTATGTACAGTCTTCAATTAATAAAGGAGAAACCTCTTGGAGGAAAAAAAGAGCCCCCAAACTATTTTTAAACTATTTTTAAAGAGCGCCACAAAGCCTTACACTGCATATTTTCTCCGTCTTAGTAAGGTAAACTGCAGTCTCCTACAGTTGATCAGACTCCGCTAGTTCACAAAACACTCCTGCCTACATAGCTCTGGAGCCTCTCCAGAGCCTAGGACAGAGGCAGCCTCATGGCCCTCACACAGATACACTCACCTTCATAGGTGCCAACTTCCAGAAGGGTCCCGCTCTGCTCGAGGTCCAAGAACTCCTTCACAGTCAGAAAGTTATAGTCCACGCCAGGCACTTCTCCTTCTCTGGGAGATCGGGTTGTGCCTGCAGCCGACAAGACAGATGCACAAGACACCATCAGTCCATGAAAACAGGAAGCTCCCCATTCGGTTGTAATTGGAATAACCTGTTCTGTAGGCTGGACAGCCTAAGCCTGCCCACCCATCTGCCCAGACAGGGACCTGGTAAGGACAACTTTTTTCTAACAGCACAGCAGCCTCACTTCCACCCTCTTATGCTTGTGACCTTTGGATGGGAGCAAGAGCCATCCAAGCACCGCTGGGTAGCCTGGGGTGAGTTTTTATCATTTCTTAAAATGCACTGAATGAAAAAGGCAAATGGGATTTTAGACAGAAAACATTCACATCAGCAGCTTTTACGACTCCAGTAGATACTCAAAAGTTATCCACCTTAAGCTCACAGCCTAAGGGGTTTATATTTTTGACAAAGGCCTCAAAATTCCTGTGTTTTGAAGGATATCTGGCAAGTTCCACTGTAATAAGCCCTTTGAAGAAAATGACACCCACTGCATAAACACAACACCAGAGAAATGCAATTGCTATCAGTGGTTGGCTATCTCCCAGGGATTAAAATGCTGCTGCTCTCTGTGTAATTAATAGGTTTGATGAAAAGAGGCCACCCGTAAGTTCTGACGGGAGAGAAGGGGCACTGAATTTGCTAGAAAATTCTCCCCTTAAGCATGATTGTTCTCTCAATGACTAATAAATACAACAATTCTTCTTATGAATAATGTAGGGTCTCTAGAGGATTTGAGTCACCCAGCTCAGGTGCTAGGCTCTGGGCCTCTCATTTTAGCTTAATCTCAACCAAAAGTGTAGAAGTAGTGTGGAAGGAATATGACTTATACACAAACCGCGAACAGAAAACAAATCAAGAAGCAATTATGCGGTGTGTGCAAGGAACCTCTGTTAAATACTATAAAGCCTCAAAAAAGAACAAACCACAGGATTTCTGCTCTCACATTCAAGTTAGGTGATATGATCCACATAACTTGCTTTGCAAGGCACCATACCTGTGCTGCTCTAAGGTCGATGTTTTCCTACATAATAAGTGGGGATTTTTTGGTATTCCTAAGGACTTAAGAAGCAAGAATTTCCCTCTAACCTTAGAAACTTTAAAGCAATTCAATACCCAGCTGTATGTGCCTTGTGGCTCTAATGTTCTCTCAACACTTGTCTATGAGAATGATCATGTCTGCACACCTAACGGTACCATCCAGCATTTCTCTTAAGTCAAAAACAGAACAAAAAAAACCAACCACCAAAAAACCCAAAAAATCCCCCAAACCAAAAACAAGCCCCTCAACACTTGTTGCACCATTAACTCAGGATAAATACATTTTCAATGAGCCTGGTTTCTCTAATATCTGAAATCAGAGCTTTATAAATTGCCTCAAACTCCCCATGCTATGGCTGTATTGCATACGTTTGCTTCTCTGGAGCTTTCCGGTAAAGAAGCTGCGTGTATCCGGAAGTCCACTCTTGTACGATTTCCTGATTTGTTCCTATTTCGGGCTCCTCCGGCAGATGATGACAAGCCCTTCAGGTAACTTACAATTTTTAAATTGACATCTTCGATGTCTGACACATAACAGGTACAGCATTAACACAGAGAATACCAGAAACTGTAGCTGAGCAGGTGTCTGCAGTGGGAATGGTAAGTTCAAGGCTTGCCACTCCTCCCAACGTGTGGTCTTAGCAACTTAGGTCCTTGGCTTCTGTTATTACTTGGTTTCCTCATCTGTGACACAGGGATAATAATGGTGACTACACTATAGATTTGCTGTGGGTACTGAGTGAAATAAATCTTTTAGAAGACATAGCTCAATAATCATCAGCACACACGATAGTTTATGTCATTGTTAAAATGAAATGAGTTGACAGGATGCTACAGCTATATATAGGCAAAGGGGCAAGGCAGGGGCTATATATATATATATATATAATGTATGTTATATATATATTTATATCTCATTACATCTCTCACTAGGTTTCATTTTATTCAATAACTATTTATTGAGATCCCATTTCATGCTGGACACCAGTGCAGGCACTGGGGAAACACTGGAAAACAAGACAAAGCCCCTACCCTAGTGAAATTTACATTTTACTATGAAAGACAGAAAACACATGTGTGAGTATAACAAAATTTCAGGTGGAATGGAAACATGCCATAGGAATAGGAAGCATAGGTTAAAGTGTCTCAGAGCAATATAGGTTAAAGGGTTTAATAATATCTTGGAAGAAGTAAGTCTGCCGGGGAGGAGGGAAGCTATTTCAGGACGGGGATTAGGGAAAGCCTGGCTAAGGAGGTACCACCCAAATGGAGAGCCCTGCCAAGGTGATGGGAAAGCATTCCGGGCAGGGGGAAGGGCCAACAACTCTGATGCAGGAAGAGGCAAAAAGGCCAGAGGAATAGTGACAGAGTAATGGAAAAGGGTTAAGGAAAGCCATAGCAAACACTTCATATTTTATCCCAAGGAAGATGAGAAGCCACTGGAGGGTTTTCAGCCGAGGGGTGGGGGGAGGTGTTTGTGCTAGGATTCATTTTAAAAAGATCATTGAGGGGCGCCTGGGTGGCTCAGTGGGTTAAAGCCTCTGCCTTCAGCTCAGGTCATAATCCCAGGGTCCTGGGATGAGCCCTTCATCAGGTTCTCTGCTCAGCAGGGAGCCTACTTCCCCCTCTCTGCCTACTTGTGATCTCTGTCTATCAAATAAATAAATAAAATCTTAAAAAAAAGTCATTGAGCTTGACAGAGAACAGGCTTTGGGCAGAGCAGGGGGAGGTGGGTACGAACAGAAGCAATGAGATCAGCGAGGTAGTGATTACAGGGTCCATGGGAGAGAAAATCAGGTCGTGATCAAGAAGAATAGGGCAGAGCTAGTAAGAAGCCATCAGATTTCTATCATTCATTGTGACTATTTCCAATAGCTGTGACACAGTCCACAGGATGGACGTATTACACTCATCAAGCCACACGGGGTCTATATTCTGAAGACAGAGTTTGTTGATGGGAGTGGATGGAGTGTGTAAGAAAAACAGAGGGATAAAGACTGACATCCCATTCTTTGATCTGGGCAAACGGCCTTGTGCCCTTCATAGAAATCAAGAAGACAAGGGAGGAAGTGGTTCTTAGGGGAAAAACATTTAAACATTAATTAATTAAAGTGTCTAAGAGCAATACAGGTTAAAGGGTTTAAAGGAATCTTGGAGGAAGGAAGTGTTTGCTTCGGGACATGTGAAATCTGAGATGCCTATTAGACACCAAGATGCAGAGGGCTGTGTACAGCTGACCAGGTAAGTCTGAAGGTCAGAGTGCAGGTTGGGACATAAAATTGAGAGTGATCAGTAAACCACTGGCATCTGAAGGTAAAGAGAACAGAGATAATCTGGGAGGAAGGGGTAGTATACAAAATGAAAGCAAAAAGTTGGGATTGAACAATTAAAACCCTGTAATTTTCAGAAACAGAGAACGGAAGCGCTTCAAAGGAGACTAGGAGGTAGCAGTCAGCAAGGCAGGGACAAAAGAAGAGGGTGTGAGGTCCTGGAGTCAAGTGAAAAAAGCCATTTAGCCTGCTACTGGGAAAACACAGTCTACAGCATATTGGGAAATCCCAGTGTGGGGCAAGAAGAGAAACTCTTTGAAACTTGCTTTGAAGGGATCTGTCCTAAATGTGTTCTACATGGCAACTCAGCCTCCAGACCAAAATTCCATTACCTTCATCTATCTCCCATCCCCAGCCCCACCGCCTAAAAGATGAAGATAAACAAAACCAACAAAAGATTTGTTAGGTTTTTAAAGTCTTCTGAAACCAGACAATGGTTTTTTGGTGTGTTCCCCCCGCCCTTGTTGAGCCATCTTCTCTTTCCTGTGTCTTTCAACCATGTTTTTAGAACCCATCTGTCATACTTAAAGACAACAGTCACCCCTGGGTCTTAATTTCCTGAAAGGATTCAAAATTACGAAGAACTTCAAAAATGCTACATTTTAGAAAAAAACATGAAACTCGTAGATACCATTTCCCCATGTAAATAAATATGCTTAGTGGCCTTTGAGCTGCAGAAGAAGGAGATGGGGGCGGGTGAGTCTCCACCCACAAAACCTTCAGGGTTTATCACCCAGACAAAACCTTTCTACTCCACAGGCTAGCAGGAGGTTTACTCCCAGTTATCCTCTGAGCAACCCGCCCTGGGTCTGGGCCAACATGACCAGGCTCCACTCAGTGACGCGAGGGAGAAAAGGGCAGGGGAGGGGGCCCCGCCTCCTCTTTTCTTCTAGCAGAATGACAGGCTGCCGGCTGGACACACGCCTGGCAGATGGCATTTCAAAGGGTTTTCAGGAGCCATCTGGGGTGGGTACAATTATTACAAACCACGCTTCTAACAAAGCCAGAAGGGTTACTTCCTGGCAGAAGAGAAGTAAAACAAATTCTATCATGTTCCTCAGGGACAGCATATTAAAAAAAAAAAAAATCACCAGGCTGACAAACTGGGATTTTCTACAGCCTACAACACTGCCTTCTGTTTGGCTAGCCAGAAATCGGGCCAACAATATCTTACAGTTATTAGCTTTAAGCAAATATGCACAGTGCTCACCTCCTTGCCTTCAAAAAAACCAACAAACACACAAACAAAAACAGGAGTGAGAGATAAACAGTAGGAAAGGACGAACAGCATCCATTTATTGGATCCTTACTTATGTCCCAGGCAAGGTGTTAAATACTAAATCAATGTTACTATATTAAGTTGTTACAAGAAATATAAAAGTAAGGACTGTCATTACACTCATTTTATTGATGAGGAAGCTGAGAGTCAGAGAAGGAAAGTAACTTCCGAAGGTCATGTGCACAATTAAGAAGGAAATTAACTGCCCAAGGTCATGTAACAAGTAAGCTGAGAAGAGCTATGGTCTCTTAGGAAAAAAAAAAAAAATCTCTTTAGATATTTGTAGCAGCAGGGTTTGTAGCAAAAACAAAACAAAAAGACCAAAGCAAAAGCAGTCCTCCAAAATGAAAAACTAAGCACTCATACATATGGGAATGATTGAAGGAAATATGGTAGATTCACCCTCAGGAAATTTTTTTTTAACTATGTGAAGAACAGGGAGATCTACACGCAATTACCAGAAAGAATGTCCATGATGTTCAGTTGAGTGATACAAACAAGTTACTGTGTAAACTTGAATAATATGTAAAATATTGCTGCATGTTATTGAAAAATAGAGAAGGAAGCCCTATGGATGCTGTATGTTTTTTAAATTAATAAATAGTTACGTGGATGGAATAATACTAAATCCTTAGCTGAGGTAACCTCAGGAGTGTGCGTTCAGAAATGGGAAGAGACAAAATGATTGTTTCTTTAAAGAACTTTCCGACTCTGAATGGTACCAATGGGTATGTAGTTGTTCTGGTGTTTTATAAACTGAATAAAATGATTATTTCTGGGGAATATTTATTTATTTATTTTGACAGAGAGAGATCACAAGTAGGCAGAGAGACAGGCAGAGAGATAGGGGGAAGAAGGTTCCCCGCATTTTATAAACTGAATAATATGATTATTTCTGGGGAATATTTATTTATTTATTTATTTTGACAGACAGAGATCACAAGTAGGCAGAGAGACAGGCAGAGAGATAGGGGGAAGAAGGTTCCCCGCCAAGCACAGAGCCTGATACAGGACTCCATCCCAGAACCCCGAGATCATGACCTGAGCCAAAGACAGAGACTTTAACCCACTGAACCACCCAGGCGCCCCTATTTCCGGGGAATCTTGAACAATCTGATTCCTGGGTATCCTATTCCAGTATCTTCCATATTAATTTAGTCCTTGCAAAAGCATGCAAAAGAATTCAGGCTCCATGTGAATCAGGCAAACAACATGTTCCTAGGTTTCCATGTCACAGAAAGCCAGCACTGACACTGACACTTGCCTTCATATAGTGGATGGAAATATACTACATATAGGGGCATGTGGGTGGCAGACAGTTAAGCATCTGACTCCTGATTTTAGCTCAGGTCATGCTCTCAGGGTCCTGGTACTAAGAACCCTGCTGGGTTCCAAGCTGAGAAGAGAGTCTGAGGATTCTCTCTCTCTCCCTCTCCCTCTGCCCCATCCCCCAGGCTGGCTCGCACACTCTCTTTCTCAATCTCTCAAAAAAATTAATTTTTACTTTAAAAAAAACTCAATCTGTTCAAGATTTACATAGAGTCCTTTTTCAGTGTTAAAATGCCTACAAGATTTCACCAAGGTGGTCAATACTATCAACCCTTAGCACCACCAGATCATAACTTAACAAATTAATTTGAGCTACGCCCTACTGAATGTCTCAGTATGAATTCGCAGTGCCTCCAAAAGTTCGCCTTTTAAAGCTTGAGAGGCTGCTTGCTTCTTATGCACCTTTTATGGTTCATAAACTTTTAGTGTACCTGGCTTGAGTGACCCTTGCTGAGGAAATCAGAAAGTGACCTTCCTTATCAATGTTACAAATCATGGCTCTATACAGAAAGGAAATTAGATTTGGAGCTCACCAGCTCTCTCTTCTTAATCTGAAAATTCCCTTCAAATATCCAGTTGAGGCAGCAAACAAAATCTTAGGGATGGGACACAACACGCCGGTTCCTCCTGCTATGTATACCCAGCACCGTCAGGCTTTCAGACAAGCTGTCGCTCAGCACCTGTCCAAAAGGTCTCAAGGCCAGATTGCTAATAGAAGAATCATTACCCTACTAAGATTAAATCGTTAATAGTCAATGGTTTCCACCTGCTGTGAAATTAGTCTGGTCCTGCTTATCAAAATTTAATAATGAGACTTCAAAAAAATTATAATTCCTTCAGCTACCTCCAATGTTAAAGAAGGATCATTCTATATAATAAAGCCATTATGTGCATTGCTTGAAATTCATCAGGTATTTGGGACAGGCTCATGCTGTTCATTTTTCCAGCTGATGGAGATGGAGCACCGTTGAATGTATTGTTCCCACAAATTCACTCAGTCACTACTCACACAAGCTTGGCCCTATCTCAGGACGCGCAGTCCTGTTTACTCAACTTTTGACCTTCAAATCAAACTTTTTAAAAAAAAATGTAACTATATTCGTGTGAAAAAGAAATGCTTCACTGCCACCCAATGACTAGAAGAGTTTTTAAAAATCATACAAGACTAGAAGCTGCCAGTGGTACAGAGTTACTAGAACTCTCACACACAGCTGGGAAGGTTGCGACATGGTACCCCCACTGGGAAGAGAGTTTTGGCATTTTGCTACAAAACGAGACATAAATTCACAGTATGACCCAACAATCATGAAGGGAGACAGACCAATCCCAAGGATATAAATCTCTTCATGCCCCAAACAGATTTAGAAACAACAGATCCACGAATGCATACCACAGTCTTACGTGTTTGATAGACTTGAAAAACAATCAATTTTTCCATCACGCCTTGTATGCGGCAACAGGCCCCCAAACATGTCACTAGAATGTGGACTTCATGTGATTTTCCTGGGTGTTTAAATAGAAACCACTCGATTTTACCGAAACTTTTGTTATCACCACACGAAGTATCCGAAAAGATTTGGGGACAGAAGTCAAACAGACCTCTTCTCATGACAGAATGTGCATTTGTTTAAAACAAGTCCACTCTGATTCTTCCTTGCATCCTTTCAAATCTACATTCCTTGGGAAAGAGACTAAGGAAGCATAGCAAGGCTAGGCCATAGTACAGGACTCCTGAAAGTGTCTCTTGACTAAGGGAAAAAGAACAAAATTATCAACAGCTGCTATTTATTGAGCATTTACCATGTGCCAGGGAATGGCCAAGTATGTACATCACAGAGGACAGTATCCTGATGCTTGGGTGAGAGCAAAGCTTGTTAGAATTGCCTCCCCCACCCTCCTCTTTCCCCCTCCCCTGACCCAGGCCAGCAGTTACTTTCTTTCTCTCTTTTCTTTCTTTCTTTCTTTCTTTCTTTCTTTCTTTCTTTCTTTCTTTCTTTCATGAGAAGAGAGAGAGCCAAAGGAGCAGTACTGAGACAAGAAATAGGGAATCAAGGGAGAATTTTTTAAAAAGATTTTGTTTATTTACTTGAGAGAGAAAGAGAGAGAACATGAGAGGGGAGAGGGTCTGAGGGAGAAGCAGACTCCCTGCTGAGCAGGGAGCCCAATGTGGGACTTGATCCCGGGACTCCAGGATCATGACCTGAGCTGAAGGCAGACGCTTAACCAACTGGGCCACCCAGGCGCCCAGGCCAGCACTTTCTAATGCATGTTTGCACGCCTTTCGTTCTCTTGACAATTATTTCTAAGGTGCTGGCTGGGGTCAGGGGACGGGGGTGAGCAAGATCCTTAGAAAGCTTAAAATTTGTGGGGGAAGAACAATAAACAATATGAAGGGGAAACTAGAGGACGCTCTGGGTGCTCCTATCAAAGGGAACTATTAAAAAGAAGACAATGAAGAAGAAGACCTAAAAGTGAGAAAACCCAGGAACAAGAGATGGAGGAGTATGTTAAAGAGTAGGAAAAAATTCCAGTGTAACAGGAGGAAACCCTTGAATGAGGCAGTCATGACGCCCTGGGAAGGGCTACAAGTATCCGGTCAAACTCTTACTTGGTGTGCAAGTGTGGAGGGCAGGGGGAGATGAGAAAATAGACAGTGAAAGGAGGAGATAGAGACCCAAAAGGCTGGTAGTCTCAGATGTGACAGCTCAGGGGACTCAGAAATGGCATGGTCACAGGAATGAAACTGTCAGTGAGTGTCAGTGAGCAGCACACGTGCGCACACACACACACATAGAAGCTGTGCTGTGTCTTCAACAGAAAAAGGTTGTCTTCAAAGAGCCCAGTGTCCATTTGGGTTTGTGTCCAATCTAACTCGATAACTCCTTACAAACAACGGAAACCATCCCTGTAGGGTATTGTAAAATAAAATAAAGAAGGGCAACCCAGGGGTGCTTGGCTGGCCCAATGGGTTAAATCCTCTGCCTTTAGTTCAGGTCATGATCCCAGGGTCCTGGGATTGAGCCCCGCATCAGGCTCCCTGCTTGGCAGGGAGCCTGTTTCTCCCTCTCTCTCTGCCTGCTGCTCCATCTGCTTGTGCTTTCTCTGATGAATAAATCAATAAAATCTTTAAAAAAAGAAAATAAATAAAGAAGGGCAATCTTCTTTGCAATCATATACTTGCAATCATATACTTAGGTACCTTCTGACCCCATGGAAAAAAAATATCTAACATTCAGAACTACCAATAACAGGAAGAAGAGAATTTTTTTTTTTTTTTTAAAGAATGAAATGTTTTCCATCATAGTGGATTCTTAAGCACGTTCTCCACGTATGCGGCGCGCTAGCTGGATGTCTTTTGGCATAATTGTGACACGTTTGGCATGGATAGCACACAGGTTGGTGTCTTCAAAGAGGCCCACCAGATAGGCCTCGCTTGCCTCCTGCAAAGCACCAATAGCCGCACTCTGGAATTTGCCAGAAATTTAATAAAATTTAAATTATTTAAATTATTAAATTTCCTAATAATCCTAGGAGGACGGGAACCCAAATGTTGACACTGTTGACACATTATTGAATGCTCTACAAATTGCCACTCCTTCCTTCACTTCAAAGGAAGTCTTAGTGAGGAAGGAAGGTCACACATGGTGTGATGGTTGTTCATGTGTCTCAACCTGACTGGGTTAAAAAATGCCTGATTACCTGGTACAGCATGATTTCTGGCTGTGTCTGTGAGAGTGATTCCTGAAGAAATCAGCATAAAGACCACCCTCACCAGATATAGGTGGGCACCACCAATCTCCTGGGGTCTAATTAGAACAAGAAGGCAGAAGACGGACAAATTCACTCTGCTGGAGAAGAGACACCATCTTCTCCTGACTTCACACTCTGGCGGGTAGGGGTTCTGGTTTCTGGGCTCTCAGAGTCAGATCGGGACTTACAGCTTTGTCTCGATCCCAGGACCCCGAAATCATGAGCTGAGCCGCAATCAGATGCTTAACTGACTGAGCCACCCAGGTGTCTCCCCTCACCTTTCTATCCTGATCAAAACAAAGAATACTCAGTAATTACATCTTGAATGGAATATTGTCACGCTGCTTAACAGCAGGTGTGTAAGACAACTGCTGTCATGCCATCAATAACTCACATGCTTGGTATCAGAAGATCCTTTCAGGTTCCATCTTGCATGTAGGAACACCATGTGACAGAGGCACAGGAATCTCATTAAAGGATCACACCTAAAACACTGGGAATAAATAAGGACTTGGTATTTGATCCACTGTGCTGATGATTTGAAAAAGTGGCCTAGATACCAGAGATGGAAAGCATCTGATCTGGTTTCCATGACCTTACTTCTAGCTTTACTCTCTACAACTGTGATTTAGGACAAAGAGAAACTGGTTCTGAGTGTCCGATCCAGTTGAATCACCAAGAGGAAGACAGTAGCAACTGTTCAAATTACCGGTGCATGCTTCTCCTGGAGGCCAGGTGTCCTCTGTCATCAGAAGTCTGAACAGGTCACCTTTCAAGGAGATCCACGCAATGCCAAGGATGAATGGGGAGCCTGCAGACTGCTGAGTACACCACATGATGATACAGAAAAAGGATATGTATTTGCCTAAGGAAGCCTCTGGCAAGCAACGGACTCCAGATAATAAACAAAGGCAGCAATTTTTCAAGAGGAAGGAACTCAATATAAGCAGAATCAGGTTCTAGTTCCAGCTCTGCCACTAAATTAAACTTTGTCACTGACCTTAGAAAAATCTCTTTAAGTGCAGTCCATGTCCTTGCCTGTAAAACAGGGAGGGTAACTACTGTAAGACTATGGGTTCAAAACATTTTGTCCCCTGAGTGCCTGGGGTTCTTGGTCATGCCGCTTTGAAGAATGAAGAGGTAGACCAGAAGAAGGGTGGAGGGCAACAGAGCAAACTTGACGGAGCAAGAGTACAAAGCTCCAGGAGAGGGTGAGGGCCTGAGTGGGTTGCCCTCAGAGTTTCTGAGTTTGGGGGGTTTTATGAGCTTTTCTGCAGAACTATCTGAAGCAATCAAGGCTTTGGTCCCATATTTGAAGTGATTATCTCTGTGCTGATGGTCTTTTATTTGCTGACATCTGGGGGCTTATGTCATAACTGCCCCTTGCCCAAGTTAATCAACAAATACTTTGTGGTTAACTGTCTTATTTTAGGATGTTTTGCAGAAGTCATTTCTGCAAGGGCTGCAAAGCAGAATGTCAGTGCAGTTCCATCTAAGCCGCGGAATGGGATGTTAGTGCTGTTTATTTGAGCTGTCCTGACTCCATATTTTCTTGTTGGGGACCCTGGCCCAGACTACCTAACTGTCCAACCAACTCCTAACATATGTATCACAGAATCCTAATGAGATAACAAATCAATTGTATTCATAGTAGTGCCTGGGTGGCTCAGTGGGTTAAGCGTCCACCTCTTGATTTCAGCACTTGTCATGATCTCAGGGCCCCGGGATAAAGCCCCACATAGGGCACCGCGCTCAGCAGTGAGTCTGCTTGAGACTCTCTCTCTCCTCTGCCCCTTTCCCTGCTCAAACTCGCTTTCTCAAATAAATAAGTCTTTAAAAATATTTTTGTTTATTACAAAAGTCTGAACTTAGGCTAATATTTATACTTTATATGCATTGACTCATTTAATCCTTCTACCATCCTTATCTACTAAGTACCATTATCATCCCCACCACACAGATAAGAAAACGTCCACAGAGAGATTTGGTGACTTGCCAAATTACACAGCTGGTAAATGGCAGAGGCAAGATTTGAACCTGGGGTCTTGTGGCCCCCGAGCAATGAAAGCTCCTGTGTGCAAGGAAGACACTGGGTGGGGAAACAAACTGGTGGGGGGAGGGAACAGATGACTCTCCAGAGTTCTCCACCTGGGGGGGGGATAAATCATTACATGGCCTCGTCAAAGAAAGCTAAAGGGGCTGATGAAGTTGAGTGCGTGGGGGGATGGGGTGGGGGGGGTGGAGAATGCTTCTCCTTCATGACTTCTTTGATCCCAAACCCAACTTTCAGGAGCCATGTCTTACTACTCTTTTTTTTTTTTTTTTTTTAAGATTTTTTTTTTTTGTTAGGGATAACAAGAGGGCGGAAGGGCAGGCGGGGGTGGGGGGTGGGGAAAGCAGGCTTCCCGCTGAGCAGAGAGCCCTATACAGGGCTCTATCCCAGGACCCTGGGATCATAACCTGAGTCAAAGGCAAAGGCTTTTACCCACCGAGCCACCCAGGCGCCTGTCCATTCTTACTACTCTTAAAGAGAATGAAGTAAATTGGGCCAGAATCCAGTGAAGAGAGAAGTTAGGCAGTAACTTGAAACTAAGTATTAACTGCTCTTTCTCTTCTACGTGGGGGAGGGACCCCTGGCACTATAAATTCACGGAAATCCTGTATTCATTAAAAACAGGAATGTGAAAATTCTCAAGCTGTCATTGATTCATTTTAAACATCCAGCATTCAGGAAACAAAGGATAAGAATCTCCAACACTAGATGCACGCGTATCAAAAATCAACTTTTGAGAATTATCTTGAGGCATTTTTGTTCAGAAAGGAATTCCGGCCATCAGTAATGCTATATCTTAGTACTAAAGGCTGTCTATGATAAAGGGGATTATGTCGGATAGGCTTTCTCCATTATGACAGGTAATACTTTTTACTTTCTCCCAATTAATGACAGCAACTGTCTGTATAAGATGGAATGAATGAATTCCAACAATCTACACCAGATAATTTCAAAAGCAAATGTGAAAGAAAATTATTATTTTGGTGAAAAGCTATAATTAATTAAGAATATCAAGTTTCCAGAAATTAGGCAACTTTGTAAGTCCAATGCTGAATGTTTCTAATATGTGGCAGCTTTCCTTTCTTTAGCTTAAAAAAACAAACAAAAACAAAAAAAACAAAAAACAAAACAAAACAAAACCAACAACAAGAGTGACTGCTAACAGGCATGTGGTTTCTTCTGAAGGTAAATGAGAATGTTCTAAAGTCCATTACAATGGTAGCATGGCTTTAGGAATACAATAAAAATGCTGAATTGTGCACTTTCAAGGGATGAATTTTACAGAAACAGTACTGTGTATCAATAAAGCTGTTAATATTATCCCACAGAGATACAGAGGTAAATACACAGTGGTCTCTGTCCTCAAGGATATTATAATTTAGTACAGGAGTTGTTATATTTCCACGAACACAATACATTCTGTAACAATTTAACAGCTGCTTCCCTGAGTCCTCCCAATACACAAATCAAGTGCAAGTGTGAGATCAGGAATTATTGACCATGTTATGTCATTTCCCTAAAAACTGCAGGCGTCTAGAGTTCTCCCAGAATGACAAGATAAATTGTTATAAAAACTAAAATCAGACTTGGTGAGTTCAAATTCCAGCTCTTAACATTTACAAACTGTGCAACCATAGCAAAGTGAAATATTTTGGGCCTTGGTGTCCTCATCTCTAAAATGGGAGGAATGATAGCATCTCCCTCAGAAGGACACATATAAAATGTGGAGCCTGCTCCGAATATGAATTCAACAAACACTGGCCATCAGGAGAGAAGCGTCAACACTACAGCACACACTGCTTCTAAGGGAGACAGCTGTGAAAGAAAGAAAGAAATGAGATATTGGTCATTCATTACACTGCAAACACGGAACTCAGGTTTCCTACACATAATACCCAATTCAGTTCTCCCCAGTGGGCCTTCTCCCCTGATGTACACAAAATCTTCTGTCCTTAATCACCACCTTTGAAAACCTCTCACATGAATGTCCAGAACTTCTAATCACAACTCGTTGCATTATCTTTTGATAGGAAATCACAAAGTCGGGGTGCATGGGTGGCTCAGTCGGTTAAGCAGCTGCCTTCAGCTCAAGTCATGATCCCAGGGTTCTGGGATTGAGTCCTGCGCTGGCTCCCTTTGTGGCGGAAAGTCTGCTTTCCTCTCTTCCCCTGCCCTAGCCCCCTGCTCATGGGCACCCTCTCTCTTTCCAATAAATAACATATTTTAAAAAAATAAAGAAATCAAAGTTAACAAAACTAAAAATCATAATTTTTGTTAATCATTTATCATGAAGCACCGGCATCCACCTATAAGAAAATGCCTATTGCTGAAAGACAGTGTTGGAATTGGAGGACCTCAAGTCCCCTAATTCTGAAGTATCACGTTATTATTCAGATGATTAACTCCTTCTAATTGAAAGGATGTAACAGCTGGATGGGACAAATACTATATGGCTGAATATAAAGAGAGAAATCAATTTATGCTTAGTACCAAAACAGAGCAATACTAAGAGCAATTCAAGATGGATATTATTAAAATAAAAGGGGGGGTTGCATTGTTTTCATAAATACATTGGTTCTCAGTTGACACAGGCATGATAGTTCTTGAAGCCTTCGCGAATTGACAGCCAAACAGTCCTCACCATGTACCTTTTACTTTGGCTCCCATCAAGTATACATTCTCCTATGTCAAAGCAAACCAGGGGAATATTGTG